>NW_015166418.1:1855121-1862463 GCF_001447785.1 Gekko japonicus | reverse complement strand
AAGAAGAATAATCTACCTGGGGAAATAGTGGTCAGATTCTCAAAGAGGAATGTGAGGGATTCTATCTTGAAAGCAACTACAGGAACACCCTTGAAAATCGGGGACAATACCATCAGGATTCTAAAAGACATTCCATTTGAAATAAGGCAAAAGAGAAAGAAATATAAATCCTCTTTCTACAAACAAACATAATTGTCTACAGATGGTTAATTCCAGAAAGCATCATTTTCAAACTACACGATAAAAAGACTCTGTTTCTAAAGTATGTGAGTTCCCTGAGAGTACAGCAGGGAGAGACAGCCAAGGTCGAGAAGGAAGAAGATAACAGCAAATCCAGTGGAGAATTGGACTCGTTATCTTCGGACAAGGACTCTCTTTCTGATTAGGGGGCAGCTGCCCCCAAACATACATATAAATTGAGAATTAGAAAAGACAAGACAAAATGAAGGCTGAAGGACTCTGAATTGTTCCTTAAAATTTTAGTTTGATTATGGGATGTTCTGGGGGTTCTCTTAAGCAGTTAAATCATTGGATAAAAAGACAAAAAGTATAGCATAACCGACTATGTTCAAAGTAATACGAGCAATTTAAGATTAATATTTATATAAACTGTTGTTATGATCTCCTATACTTGGGGTTTTAGATATTACTGGTTTTCTTTCCTTTCTCCCTAGTTGTAGTTACCCCTTCCCAATTTTTCATTGTAGTTTGTAGTCTATTAAAAATGCAATAAAAAATCCCCTCCAGGGGGCAAAAAAAAAAGATTACAATGTGAACAGCAAACTAAGGCAAGTATACAATAAGCAGCACAGAAAGTGGATTATGAGGTAAAGGGAAAGCAGCAAAAGCAGGTTATACTTATCATAATCATTGCAGTGGACTATTCCATTATAAAGGTACCCTCCCGGGCTGCTCATTCTGCTACAGTTTTAATCTTTTTTTTAAGTCCTCTTGAACATTATGTTTTTGCACATTCTGACCTCCACAGTAGGATCCACCACTGGGAATGCACACGAACAGGCAGCTGCCAAATTATCTATTTGTTGGGTAGCACCGTTAAGAGGCTTTGCTCAGATGAGTGAAAATTGTCACAGAGGAGCATAGCGGAAGAGTTGGTATTGCAGGTATGTGGGTCCAAAGCCATTCAGATCTTTGTCAGTGATAAGCAGAACCTTGAGCTGATTAGTAACCACTGGAGAACAGAATGGGTATGACATGCATGTCCTACCTGGTACTCAACAGTAAATGAATAAAGGAACAAAAGGGATTGCTAAAGGAAGATGGCAGAGAGGCTTAATGACTTTTTTGCTTCTGTGTTCACTGTGGAAATTGTGGGGCAGGTACCCATGCCACAGCTCCTATTTTCAAAGGGATTCTGAAGAACTGAGCCAAATTGAGGTGAACAGAGATGAAATTCTAGACCTACTGGGGAAATTAAAAACCAATAAGTCTACAGGTCCTGATGGCATATACCTGAGAGTTCTTAAGGAACTCAGATGTAAAATTGTTGATCTACTAACTTGTATATGTTGATCTACTAAAATTGTTGATCTACTAACTTGTATATCACTAAATTTAGCTGCTGCATCAGAAGACTGGAGAATAGCAAATGTGACACCAATTTTTAAAAAGGTATTCAAAGGGAAATCGGGTCATTACAGGTCAGTCAGCCTAATCTCTGTCCCAGGCAAACTAGTAGAAACAGTAATCAAAGAAAGCATTAGATCAAAGTTTTAGTCCAGTGGCACCTTTAATACCAACAAAGTTAAATTCTGGGTATAAAGTTTTTTTGTCCATGCACATTGAGGGACAAAGGAAAGTCCTGCCGCAGCAACCTTTTGGAGTTGCTAGAGGAAGTGAACAAGCATGTAGACAACAGTGACCTGGTAGACATTATATACCTGGAAGTTCACAAGGCTTTCGACAAGGTACCTCACCAAAGATTCCTGAGTAAATTTAGCAGCCATGGGATAAGAGAACTGGTTCACTTATGGGTTAATAACTGGTTAAGTGACAAGAAGCAAAGAGTAGGAATCAATGGACAGTTCGCACAATGGAGGAAAGTAAACAGTGGGGTCCCACAAGGATTGGTGTTGGGGGCGTTACTATTTAATTTATTGATCAATAATCTGGAACTGGAAGTGAGTCGTATAGTTGCCTGGCCAGGGTTTCAGAAGACACAAAATTATTCAGGATAGTAAAAACCAAGGCTGACTGTGAAGAGTTCCAAGAGGACCACCACAAACTGGATAATTGAACAATGTGGCAAATGAAGTTCAATATTGGTAAATGTAAAGTGATGCACATTGGGACAAAAAAAATCCCAACTTCAAGTATAGGCTAATGGGGTGTGAACTTACTGAGAGGGGAAAAGATCTTGGGGTCATAGTGGAAAACTCAGTGAAAGTGTCAACCTGGTGTGTTGCAGCAGTGAAAAATGCAAACTCTTTGTTGGGGATTATTAGGAAAAGGATTGAGAATAAAATGGCCAATATTGTAACACCCCTGTATAGATCTATGGTGCGGACTCATTTGGAATACTGTGTACAGTTCTGGTCCCCTTATCTCAAAAAGGACATTGCAGAGCTGGAAAAACTGCAGATGAAGGCAACCAAGATGATTAGGGGGTTGGAACACCTTCCCAGTGAGGAAAGGCTGAAGAGACTGGTACTTTTCAGTTTAGAAAAGAGACGACTAAGGGAGGGCATGATAGAGGTTTACAAAATTATATATGGGATGGAGAGAGTTGACGAGAATTTTTTCTCCATCTTCCAAAATACTAGAACTCAAGGGCATACAATGAAACTGGTGGTCACTAGGTTCAGGAAGACAAAAGGAAGTACTGCTTTACACAGGGAGTGATTAAAATGTGAGATTTTGCTGCCAGAGGACGTAGTGATGGCCACTGGAATAAACAGCTCTAAAAAATTAGAATCCTTAGACTTATCCTCCATGAATCTATCAATCGCTACTAGCCATGGTGACTGAGCAGAACCTCCACATTCAGAGGCTCTAAGCCTCTGAACCACAGAGCCAAGAGGCAACATCAGGGGAAAGCCTCAGCCTCTGTGCCCTGTTGTTGGCCCTCCAGAGGAAGTGGTTGGCCACTGTGTGAGACAAGATGCTGGACCTGATGTACCATTGTTCTGATTCAGCAGGGCTCTTCTTATGTCCTTAACTGGGCTGTAGTATTCTGCACTAACTGGAGTTTCTGAGTTGTGTGTCAAGGGAGGCCCATGTAGAGCACCTTACATATGTCTAGCCTTGAGGCAACCAACACCATAAACTGTCCTTCCCTATTCCATTGTGATCTCTGAGATAGGTTAGTCTCAAAGAGAGAGACGTGTCCTAAATCACTCAGAGAGGTTCATAACTGAGTGGGGATTTGAACCCATGTAGCCCTAGCCCTACTCCATCACTAACCATTTCTGAATTTAATAGTCTCCCTGGACAACTCTGCAAATACATAAGTGATCTTCAGATTTGCTGATTTTTATTATAATCTTATTAGTTCTTGTTGCCTCTTTACTGATTTTCAGAGAGCTTTTAATTAATATATTTAAAATTATGTTGTATTATGATTGTTTTATAGAAGAGTTTTATGTCATCTTGATCTCTCCAGAAAGGCATCTAATTAGTCTTCAGCAGAAAGCCATTAAGAAAAAAATAGATTGGTGAATAAAAATATGTTTGAACAAAGTTATTACAACACAGAACTAGAGTTAAAACTCAGAAGCCACTTGTTCTGGGTTCAATGTATTGGACTCAAGTGGACCTTTTTCTGGGTAAACACTTTTTGTGGTCATGGAATCAAACTACATGTAAAGCAAATAGTGAATGTTATATTGCATAATTACAGCACTGTCCTTCAAAACATCAAGGAGACTAAGAAAAGATTCTTGTAAAGATGAGGTTTTGTTTGCCTCACTTCCTTCAGCATTCAGAAGGTAAGAAGCATGTTTTATAAATGATATTTCACTATTGATCATGATGAGCAATAAATTCACCCACTGGAAAATTCACAGTTAACTTGTTTTTTCCCCCACCTTGCAAGATTAACTCACTTGTGAATAGCTCTGTTCATTCTTTCCTTCAAATCTGTCTTTCTCTTATGACAGTATAGAAGCAAGTAATTGCACACTGTTTGCATTTCCTTTCCCAGTGCTCCCTGGTGGCCAAAGCAAAAAAAAAGACATATAACTCATAATGTTTGCCATGTGGCTACATTGCTCTGCTGTTGAATTAAAACAGACACATTCATTTTACTCTTATTTATTGTATTTACTCAAAAAGAAAACTACATTTTTTCCTTGAGGTGTGCTGTCAAAAAAAAGAGGGGGACATCTTATATTCTCATACTTGTTCCAAGTATGTACAGTAATTTAAAAAATGCTTTTGTATAACATTGTGGGGGAGGATCATGTTTCATTTATGGTTGTGTTCCTTTCAGGAAAATATGGCAGCTAGCCCTCTAAATATATGGTTGAACATATCTCTTGCCTTCCCCACACATCCTTGCTTTGGCCCTGTGTAAAAAAAAAAAAAGGTGTTGTTAAATTTTACCTGTCAATCCAAAAAGAAATCAACCCTGACTGTTCCCTGGAAGGCCAGATACTGAAGCTGAAGCTCAAATACTTTGGCCACCAAATGAGAAGGGAGCGCTCACTGGAGAAGACCCTGATGCTGGGAAAGATTGAAGGTCAAAGAACAAGGGGATGGCAAAGGATGAGATGGTTAGACAGTGTTATTGATGCAACAAACATGAAATTGAGCAAACTCTGTAGGACGGCAGAAGACAGGAGGGCCTGGCATGAAGTGGTCCATGGGGTTGCGAAGAGTTGGACTCAACTTTGTGACTGAACAACAAATTTCACCTTCTTAGAAACAACCACAAATATACTAACTTTGGAGACCAGGGCTGCAACCTTAAGAACATTTTCCTGGGACTGTATAAAAATTGGAGTTACTTCTGAGTAGACCTACTTCGGGCTGTTCACTAACAATGTTGTCCTGTGGCAGCGTTGAGTGTCAGTGGGTTTAGAAAGGTCAATTCTGCTTGATTGTACTGTAGAAAATTCTGTTTTATCCGTTGTTCCTTACTCTTTGATTTTAAACATTATCATTCTTTCTTTAAAACATTTATACCCCACCTTATCTACAAGACATTGGAAGAGTACTGCTGCTGCAGCTTACAGCATCAACTTAAAACAATAAATCCATAAAACATACTAAATGAACATCCTTTTAAGTACATAAGGAAAAATACAGCAGAAGTGTGTTGTGTGCATAGCAGTGCCATTCTATCCACACACTTTTAGGACTTTAACTTTTTAAAAGTGCAATATATAAATAGCACACTTTTATTCCCACTTATACCCTTTAAAAAAATAAGACCATTCATATGCACAAGATTAAATACTGCAGCCAGTTTTGCCCACTGAACAAAAGCTTGCAAATTTGCTGTCCTCCTGGGACTAAGCGGGAGGAGGAAGAGGAGGAGGAGGAGAGGAGTTGGTTTTATACCCTCCTCTTCACTACCTGAAGGAGTCTTCCCTTCCCTTCTTCTCCCCACAAGACAGCCCATGAGGTAGGTGGGGCTGAGAGAGTTCTGAGAGAACTGTGACTGACCCAAAGTCACCCAGCTGGCCTCAAGTGGAGGAGAGGGGAATCAAACCTGGTCCTACAAATTAGAGTCTGCCACTCTTAACCACTACAGCAAGCTGTCTACTAGAGATGATGCTTTAATGGATAATAATGCACCCCTCCCTGTGTCACTCACACAGAAAGAGATAGTTACACAGTTTTTGGTGGGGGGCACGAAGGAGAATGATGTCACTTCTGACATCACAGAGATAATAAAATAAAATAAGAAAAAGAAGAGAAGAAGTGATTGGATTTATACCCCGCTCTTCACAACCCGAAGGAGTCTCAGAGTGGTTTACAATCCCTTTCCCTTCCCCTCCCCACAACAGACACCCTGTGAGGTAGGTGGGGCTGAGAGAGCTCTCTGGAGAACTGCCCTTGACAGAACAGCTCTGAAAGAACTTATGACTGACCCAAGGTCACACAAGCAGCTGCATGTGAAGCAGTGGAGAATCAAACCCAGTTCTCCCAGATTAGAGTCTACACTCCTAACCACAACACCAAATCGGCAATAAAATAGGAGAGTGCTCTCCTAGACCCCCCTCCAGCTACCTAAGGGGGGAGGGGAAGAGAGGTGTCATTGGAAGGAGATTGGCTCACCTCCTGTGCCAAGTCAGTGGAGTCAACCCCATGAGTTCTGAGCAGGAGTGCCATGCGCCCAGTCAAGTGAGGCAGTGAACTACAATTCCTGTGGAACCGGCTGGATGCACAAGCACAGTGGTGAGTGGCACCTTTGGGAGGGGGTGATGTCAGCCAGCCTGCAGATTGTGGGCAACCAATGAGCAGCAGCCAAGGGCAGCCAAAAAGTGGTGGCACTTGTGAGCTCCCCATTCAAGTTCAGCTGGCATGCCCCATGCTAGCTATGGTCCTGATTATGTACTGCCAACAGACGCAAAGGAGCTCCAAAGTACAACATGAACTGTGTGGTTTACTTTTTGCAGCAGTCCAGGACCAGATCAATTGGAGGGCTATTTGACCTGGGCCTTAAGCTAATAGGGGGCCTCAGTTTGGACACTTTTTTGTATTTGACAAGTTTTGTAACTTGTTTTTAAGCAAATGTCATGTGCCACATTTTTAAAATTTTAATCATGGCATCAAAAGGTTGAAGTATTCTGGATAGGCTTCCCATTTGCTTGTCTGTGGTGAGCAAACCCCCACTTTTGGTCCCAACCCCCCACCTTTGATAATTTGAGAAGCTGGAGAAAAGGGGGGGGATAAAAATGATGGTGATGCTCTAGGACCATCACCTAGAGTATCATGTGGAATGAACATTACCTCCAGGTGGAGAGCTGGAGAATGTGACATAATTTCCAGATGTTCTTCCATAGAGATTGGGAAAATTCAGAGCATCACCCTGAAAATTCATCCTCCCAGGGCACTGTCCCGTATATCTTCTGGCATTTGTCAGTGCAGGTTAGCAAACCTAATCCTGGGCCTCTCTAACCTCTGAGCAGGCCTTGGCAGAACCAATCATAGATGTAGAAAGCAAGTTTAGGGGAGCTGCTTACCTGCAATCCAGCCAAGTATCAAGGAGGCTGGAGAGCAACAAAGGAGACCCAAGCAGCCAGTGGGAGAAAGGAGGGAAAATAAAACCACCCTTTGAGAAAGAGTGACACCACTGACAGGTTTTCTGGGGAAACCCAGAACTGCTGTCAGCCCTCGCTAGTGATTCCTAGAGAGCTGCAATATCACTCTTCCC
>NW_015166418.1:1837016-1854235 GCF_001447785.1 Gekko japonicus | reverse complement strand
TCCAACCTTTCCCTTAGCAAGCAGATCATATAAAGTTAGGGTAGCGATCCCTTTACTCCAAAAAAAAAAAAAGCTTTTCGATCAGCTTGCCAGTCCAGCCACAAAGAACTAAACTTAGAGTCTCCTTGCCATTCATACATCTCTATGATCAATGTACTGTCCCTTTAAAAGTGTAGCTGTTTTTAGTACAGATCCAGATCGCTTACTTTAGCCACCAGAGGGCCCACGATTCACTTTAACGACAGAGTCTATGGTTAGGTCACAACCTAACTTTCCACTGTCCTCCTTTCTGAAGAAAGCATTGGTCCCGCCTCCCTCTTTGCCTCTCGTCGCCATCTTTTGGGGATGTTTACATCAGCCGAGAAAGAATGCCAAAGTCTCTAAGGTCTGTTTAAACACTCCGCTTTCTTTTAGAAAAACTCTCTGCTACAGTCCATCACCACAGTTTGATGAGTCCCTCCCTCCTTGCTTTCACGTTTGCTTAAAACATCGGGAGATAGGGCATCCCCTCCCCCGCTCCGTTTATACGCTTGTAGTGGAGGGACTTCACTTCTAGGCTTTAGTGTCTCGTTTCAACAACAGCTCACTCATCAATTCTTGAATCGATCCACCAGGTCCTAAGACGGCCCCTGAGATCACATCAGGCAGAGAAAATCGCTAAACCTCCAAATGCTTGTTCCGGTGGTCGCCTCTAATCCAATACTGGGAATAAGGGCAGGACCTTCAGGGCAGAGAGTAGCCCCCCTGTACCAGCTACTGGCCGGAGGTAGGGCTCTCCAAAGCCCCCTGGCTAGAAGCCCATTGCCTATGGGCTTCATGGGGGAGCGTGCACAATCACGCTCCCTCCTAATCCCTGATTCATGGCACACGTTTCTCGGAGGACCCCAGAGACGCCGCCATCGTTCAAAGCGCCAAAACTGGAACCTCCCAGCAAACGTAGTATTGACAGTGCTGTCTTGAAAAGAATGGGGGGGAAATGGGGAAAGAAACCCAGATGGCTGTTATTGTCCCAGCGAGAAGCATCATGATCTCATTTTGTATATTCCATTAGGGTTGCCTGGAATTTTTTTTTTTTACTTATTTAGTGGTATCATTCTCAGAGAATTACATTGCTTTCATGTGCAATGAAGAAGTGTAATATTCAGTGAACAAGTAGTACATAATAAAAGAACCGAGGCCATATGCCTACAGTACTCCATTATCAACTTAGGCTGCAGTCAGACATGCCTTTAGAACTGATTCAGCTGCAAATGCCTGATGGATCTAAAGGGCACAATCAGACAGCAACATCTGGGAAAGGTCCCACAGCAGTTGGTATCCTGTGCTGCCCCGTCACGGACATGGAGCTAAAAGACAGTGGGGAAAGTCCAGTCCTAATGCTTGCCAATGGGCTATGGATGGACTTTCCCCTGTCTGATCACTCAAGCATGCTCTGCTCATTCCATCCTGACTTGGTGCCATCCCCCCCCCTTGTTTAGCAGTATGCGCATAACTGCATACTCCATGGGGGACCCTCAGTACGGATGTGCAATTCCTCATTTATGGGCATAGGAAACAGAAGGCAAAAAAACCCCACTTGGCCAAACATGCCATCTGATTTGGCAGTGACAGGCTGAGGCCACAGCTACAAAGGATGTGTGATTGCACAATGCCATGTCAATTTCAACTGGAGGAAATAGACTTGCTTTCCCTCCACACCAAATATCATGTCTGACCTCGGTCTCAGTCTTTATATCAGCTCTTCTTTCTAGAGCTGAGGTGTAAGATTGTTCACTCTGAATCCTCCCTGGCCAGTACATAATGGGGGCATACAGAAACCTGGGGAAGGTTTTCCATGTGGGCAGTGATGTTCCCCATCCTTGGATGGGCTCAGGACAAACTGGGATGGGTATTCAAAGTACCAAAAGGAAAAACACCACTGTGGGCACTGAGTCACCACTCGTTCAAAGGTTCTGTGCTTTGCAGTATTTACATTAAATAAGTCTTCTTAGAGGCAGAAGACAATAGGTTTTTTTCTCACCAGTCCTCCTGGATGGGTCCTCTTTTCTGGTCCCAGGTCCTGGCTTCCCTCTGTTTTCTTAGGTCCTCGTTCCTGGCAATGACAGTTATTGATTTGTGTCCTTTTTAAACTGATGGCTGGCTGCTCAGAAATGTTCTTTGGTGCATGGCTGATAAGTCGTGACCCTAGATCACTCACAGGCCTACAGATGAACTGAAAATCTTGCAATTAGTTTTAAGCATGGATCAACATGAAAATGCAAAAAAAAAAAGCAGCACATACACAGTAGACCATTTAAATGATACCTTCATGATTGCACAGCTACAAAGAAAGGTGATGTTTGAGTGATCACTTTAATGACCGTGCCTTTGGGGGATACCTGGCTTCATCAGTGATCAAGAAGGTTCTGCCTGCTGGCTGTGCAGGGGTAATATCTATCACAAGCTGCAACACATAAATTACAAACGTAGCTCATTTACCAAGGCAAAATTTGAGAAAAGTACTAAGATGATCCAATGAGAGACTTAACTCATGTATAAATGATGTCAATCACATTTGTGACAAAGCAGTTTTTAAATGGAAGAGGAACACTGGAAATCAGGCTGAAATATTACTTCCAAACATGCTGAAGTTTGCAGGGAAAGGGTCACCTTGACTCCAGAGGAACTGATGTACAGGAAAGCTGCCTACTTTGTCATGGATATCACAATTAGTCACCAGAAGTTTAAAGTCTCCTTTCTGCATATGACCTATGGCAAAGTAAAACATGGATTTAGAGCATATGATGAGTTTGATTTAAATTCTTCTCAGAGAGGTAGATTAGGGCTGTGATGAATGTTCATTTGAGAGCTACAAATTATTTTTGAGGGTGAGTGCTACTTGGAAAGAAAATGCAAAAGTACCTTCTGTGTCTTCATGTGGGTGTTATCAGTCACTCAGTACTTTCTTTTACATTTCCTTCTTGCCAGTCAAGAATAACATTGTGAGACTGATGAAGTTTCTATGCTTTATATCCAATAATTATGGCCTGAGAACAAGCGAAGTCAGATTGTTCTCACTGGAGAAGGGGTCCCCATCATCGAGGCAACTTGAGCAGTGCTCCTTGTCTTGTTATGCTGCAATGAAAGTATCACAATGGGGAGTGGCAAGACAGGGAGCATCAATTTAGGTTCCAATAGTTGTGAGAGAATATCAGGAAATAATATTTTGCCAAACCATACTGTATGTTTGTTTGCTACACACCTGCAACACAGGGAGGACCTGACCAGTGACTTCAGCAATGGGGGTCCACTCCCTTCCCAGTGAGAGTACTTACAAGCTTACCTAGGAAAGTGTCAGAGGGAGATGCCATGCAAGAATGTTCACAAAAAGTAGCCCCTGATTTTGGCTCAGCCCCATTATACAAGTCTGCAGAGTATCATCCACTGTTTCTACTAGAGACGTGTTTGGATACATTTGATCTGAATATGTACCTGAAAAAGTATCCCCTGTTATATATGGATCCAAGTACTTGTAGGCAAAGTTGGTAAATCCGATCCCGAATGTATCCAATATATTTGGATATATTTGGGTATATTCGGAGCCAGCAATTTACACTTTAAAGAGAACTTTTTTCGTTTGTTTTGTTTCCTTTTCTTTTGCATATTCCCCAGCAGCCCCACCTAACAAAAATGTCTAGCTGTGGCCCATAGCTAGACATTTTTTGGTAGGCATTGCCCCAATATGCTTACGCCACTTCTGACGTCACTTCCAGAAGTGATGTAGGCACATAGGGGATTATGCTGGGTTTCCCTTCCTGCTCCATTCAGTTACTTACTAGGCTGACCTGGGCTACCCTTCTTCCTCCCTGGCATTCAGAGAGAAACAGGAGAAAATCTAACTCTTTCCAAAGTCTGCTTCGTTAGTCAACCAACTGGCCAGGGCAACAGTGGGACTTTCTGTTTCTTTGTGAGGCTTTCTGGAGCTGCCTGGGGAGAGCTGCCTGCAGGTGGACTCTCTGCCAGCTGCCCCCTTCTCTCACCCCTGCCCCAAAGCACCCCTTGGCTCCCATAACTGCCCCCAAAGCAAAGAGTGCTGCTGGCCCCCGCCCTGGCATCTCACTCCAGTGGTTGCTCCCCTCCTCTTGCTCATTCATGGCAGAGCCGTGTGCCCCTGGCTCTTATCTATTTATTTATTGCTTAGACTTTTAGGCGTTGCTTGCTCTTGTGTTTCTGGTTATTATTTACCCTGGAGAAAGCATGGAATCCACCCCCTGCAAGCAATGGAGAATGGCTGGGGGCACCCTCTTCAGGGGCCCATTGAATTAGACATTTTAGTTCAGTTCACTTGATATTTGAAGGGTTATTTAAAGGACAGGCACGAGCAGCACCACTGAAATTTTGTTGCAATTTGATCAAAATACAGCCTCTCCAGCCCTCAGGAAATATTCCCCATAGGAAATAATGGAGCCAAATAATACCAGAATTCCCTTCCCACCCCCCAAATAACCACAGATCCCCCTCCCCCCCAAAATGGATCCAAATACCACTGTGATATTTGGAAGTTGGAAAACCAGGAATACCAGTATTTTTCAGCACCCCAATATCCGGATCCAAAAATACTGATTTTTTAAAATGCATACCCCTAGGCTCTACCACTCTTTGTAACATGACCCTCATCCATGATATGTATATGAACACAGTAGAGAAATAATAGAGACTGGCATATATTTTCCATTCATTAAAAAAAATCCCTACCACACGAAATAAAAAAAAAAATCTAGTGACTGAAGATACTTTCAAATACATTACTAACATTGAGATGTTATAGCTTCCAAAGAATCTAGATAATCTGCATGGAAATAGAGGCAGCATTTAGGGAGCACAGGAAGACACCTTTTCATTCCATGTCTTAGCCTATATAGTATTCTTTGTCAGGAGTGCCAATGTTTCATATTATTAGATTTTTAAAAATAGTCACAGTTATGATCTTCAAATACAGTACTTGTTGCTGATGAGCAGTCTTGAATCTATTCAGTGCTAGGCCATGCTGTAAATCTTGAATTCTCACTTTACCTCCAGTGATTGAGATATATGAGCCATTTGATGATTAAAGCTATTATTTCTACAGTACTTATTAGTAATGCAAAGGGTGTAACTATTTCACTCTCACCTTAATCCTGTGAGCTAGGTAATTAATATTCCCATTCCATAACTGGGGAACAATGGATGAGAGAGTATCACTTGCCCAAGGTCAGTTAGTTTACAGCTGAGATACTGAATCATACCCTGTTTCATTCAGGCTATCTATCAAAGAAGTCACATTTCCAGTCACGTTTCCCTCCCCCCCCCCAATATATTTCTACATTTCTACCCTCCATTTAATTACATAAAGTGCAATTGGTGGAGACAGTGTAAAACTTTACATGATGACATTGTGACACAAGCAAGTATTTCTACACATTACCGGAGTATTCAGGAATACAGGCCTGGCTGTTCCCAGGTGGTGGCTGCTCTGGCAGAAGGGCCAAGACAGCTGAAATATCTCATGACCTCTGCAAGAGGGGAAACTTCCTGCATGAGGTGGGCAAGCAGATGAACCATTGCTTGGCAGGTTTGTTAAGGGCTTGGGTGGAAGCCAGTTTGGTGTAGTGGTTAAATGCACGGACTCTAATCTGGGAGAACCGGGTTTGATTCCCCACTCCTCCACTTGCACCTCGCTGGATGACCTTGGGCAAGCCATAGTTCTGATAACAGCTGTTCTTGAAAAAAGAGCAGTTTCTGTCAAGAGCTCTCTCAGCACCACCTACCTCACAGGGTGTCTGTTGTGGGGAGGGGAAGGGAAAGGAGTTTGTAAGCCGCTCTGAGACATCTTTGGGTAGTGAAGGGCGGGGTATAAATCCAATCTCTTCTCTCTTCTTCTTCTCTTCTAATGAGATGGTGTTCAGGTTCACATTCCATCCTGTAATTGACAAGGAAAAATGGAAGGAAAGGATGCACATAAATCCTTTCCACTCCTGTTATGAGATTACGGGGAGGAGTGTTGGCATACATGCCATGAGAGGGGAACTTAAAATGGCTGGACTGTAACACTACAATCCATCATAAGGGAGGAGAACTTGAAACTTTCAAGAAGAAGAAGAGGAGAAGAGATTGGATTTATACCCCTCCCTTCACTCAATTTGCCAGCAAATTTGGAAAACGCAGTAGTGGCCACGGGATTGGAAAAGGTCAGTATACATTCCAATCCCAAAGTAGGGCAATGCCAAGGAATGTTCAAACTATCGCACAATTGCACTCATATCACACACTAGCAAGGTCATGCTCAAGATCCTACAAGCTAGGCTTCAATAGTACGTGGATAGAGAACTGCCAGAAGTACAAGCTGGGTTTCGAAGAGGTAGAGGAACTAGAGATCAAATTGCCAACATTCGCTGGATTATGGAGAAAGCAAGAGAGTACCAGAAAAATATCTACTTCTGCTTCATTGACTATGCTAAAGCCTTTGACTGTGTGGATCACAACAAACTATGGCAGGTCCTTAAAGAGATGGGAGTACCAGACCACCTCACATGTCTCTTGAGAAACCTGTATAAGGGCCAAGAAGCAACAGTTAGAACCGGATATGGAACAACTGATTGGTTCAGCATAGGAAAAGGAGTACAACAAGGATGTATATTGTCACCTTGCTTATTTAATATATATGCAGAGTACATCATGCGAAATGCTGGCCTGGATGAATCACAAGCGGGAATTAAGATTGCTGGGGAAAAGATCAACAACCTCAGATATGCAGACGATACCACTCTAATGGCAGAAAGTGAAGAGGACCTAAAGAGCCTCTTGCTCAGGGTAAAAGAGGAGAGCGCAAAAGTGGGCTTGAAGCTCAACATCAAAAAAACTAAGATCATGGCATCCGGCCCCATCACTCCTTGGCAAATAGAAGGGGAAGCTGTGGAAGTAGTGACAGACTTCACGTTCCTGGGATCCCAGATCACCGCAGACTGTGACTGCAGCCATGAAATTAAAAGACGCCTGCTCCTTGGGAGGAAAGCGATGGCGAACCTAAACAGCATGATAAAAAGTAGAGACATCACCCTGCCAACAAAAGTCCGCATGGTCAAAGCAATGGTATTCCCAGTAGTCATGTATGGCTGTGAGAGTTGGACTATAAGGAAGGCCGAGCGCTGAAGAATAGATTCTTTTGAACTATGGTGCTGGAGAAGACTCTTGAGAGTCCCTTGGACTGCAAGAAGATCAAATCAGTCAATCCTAAAAGAAATCAACCCTGACTGTTCCCTGGAAGGTCAGATAATGAAACTGAAGCTCAAATACTTTGGCCAATAAATGAGAAGGGAGCACTCACTGGAGAAGACCCTGATGCTGGGAAAGATTGAAGGTCAAAGAAGACGGGGACGGCAAAGGATGAGACAGTGTCATAGATGCAACGAACATGAATTTGAGCAAACTTCAGAGGACGGCGGAAGACAGGAAGGCTTGGCGGGAGCTGGTCCATGGGGTCGCGAAGAGTCGGACTCGACTGTGCGACTGAACAACAACAACAACAACTTCACTCGGAGTCTCAGAGCAGCTTACAAATTACGTTCCCTTCCCCTCCCCACAACAGACACCCTGTGAAGTAGGCAGTGCTGAGAGAGCTCTGAAAGAACTGCTCTTTCCAGAACAGCTCTGACAGAAATATAGCTTGCCCAAGGTCATCCAGTAGCTCCAAGTGGAGGAGTGGGGAATCAAACCTGGTTCTCCCAGATTAGAGTCCGCTCACTTAACCACTACACCAAACTGGCTGCTCAAACAAAAGGCTAGAAATGACCTAAATGTAAAACATGGCAACCTGAACATCTGTGATTAGCAAACCTTCCCAACAGTGTGAAGGTTAAAAAAATCACAATTGATTCAATGTTTATAGAAATTAATCAAAAATGTTTTCCAGTGCTGTGATCTTGAGCTTTTGTTTAGAAAACACTATCTTGCAGAACTGCATTTTTGTGAGCTGATCAATGTTTATTGCCTTTATGCAATCCAAGTTTCATTTCACTAATTCAACTTCATCTGCAAAACCAGCTATATGAAGCCAGTAGTCTTATTCATATATAGATTTCTTGTGGGTTTTTCTCTTTACACTTTGCAGAGATCTATAGGCTGTTTCTTTTGCAAGTAGTATCAAGCCCCAAGAGGGAAAAATAAATAGGCGATTATCAATGAGCTGAGAATACTTCATTCAAGCAAGCTGCCTTTTTGCTTAGTGAATACCTGACCCATATGTGTCTGTTGTTCTTATATTTGTTTGTAAATCCTAGCACAAGTATAAGAAGACTGTTAGATACAACAGACACAAGGGAATAATAATCCATTCCTTCTAGTTTCTTTGAAACACAGTACCCCCCCCCCCCCCCTGTTCCCTAATGGTAAATCTTTCCAATGGATTTGACATAGAAAGGCAGTGCAAGCTCAAAAAACATCCCAGCTACACTGAAAGGTCCCTTTGAAATGGATTATAAACCTCTTGTACAATGGCTTTTCTCTGCTAAGATGCCTTTGCCAGCTACATATGAAAAAGAGTTCCATTTTATCTTTCAAAACATTCAAGGTTATAAAAGCTTTTCTTCTGGCTCCTTAATTTACATCAGTAAAATGGCCTTTCCTACACACAACTACACTAGTGTAAATAATACCAAGCCACTGTTTAAATTAGCATATTAGTGTGAAGAGAAGGAGATATTGGATCAAATAGCTCTGATTTATTTCTGCTGCTGAGTCTAAAAGCATTCTTGATGATTGTAATGTGAACCGAGTAGCATAATCAGCTCGTGCTTTAACCAAAATGGGTAATAACAGGCTTCCAGAACAATTCTGCAGCACTCAACATGAAAACAGATGGAATATTTTAAACTGACAGGCCTAATTCAAAGATTATTGCCCCACAAGGATGCTGGAAAAAACTGCTTTGATTTTGCAACACCCCAAAATGGAGATCCCAACATTTGAAACCTCTCACCAGTATACCAGTCCAAAACAGGAGAGCCTTTTCTAGCACTGTTATTCATAGCAGGCCTGACACAGAGAATCCCCCATGTGTTCAGGCTTGTCTCATACACAGAGTACTGCATAAGAGGCTTACAAATACAGCAACTATAGGAGCACTGGTATAGTTACTGGACATTCATCTAACATCTGTAACAAAGGGCTGAGTTGATTCGTATATTTGGATGCCTTTGGTGTAGTGGTTAGGAGCACGGACTCTAATCTGGGAGAATTGGGTTTTACTTCCCATTCCTCCACATGCAGCTGCTCCACATGCAGTGATCTTGGGCAAGCCACAGTTCTCTCAGAGCTGTTCTCTCAAGAGCAGTTCTCAAAGACCCCTCTCAGCCCCACCTACCTCACAGGGTGTCTGTTGTGGGGAGAGGAAGGGAAGGAGATTGTAAACCGCTCTGAGACTTCAAGTGAAGGGCGGGGTATACATCACATTTCTTCTTCTTCTTCTTCTTCTTCTTCTTCTTCTTCTTCTTCTTCTTCTTCTTCTTCTTCTTCTTCTTCTTCCTGAGAAGGTACTAAGGTATAGCAATTTACCAAAGTCACCTAGTAAGCTTCATGATTGGAGATATGGGTTTCTCACTCAACACTTGTAGCCAGGACTTAAGACTGGATGAAAGGTACACCCACCCAAACCTCCTCAGCAGGATTTATTTTATCTAGGATTTAAAATATCCCTAAAGATCAGTTTACATAAAACCAGATCATATAGTTAGTGAGGTGTTGCTAGGGCTTCAAGACCACAGTGGGGTGGGGAATTCCTCACCACCAAATCCCACTGCCTGCTGTGGCAGTGGGACAAAAATGAGGGGGGGGATGCAAGCTTGTGTACTTGCCAGAAGTAATAAGGGATAGCTCTAGGAATTGATAGAAATGTTTTGATTTCACCTAGAGTTCCTGGAAATCCTAGAGCTACCCTTTATCATTTCTGGTGAACACATGAAGTTGCATTTAAAAAAATAATCCTGCAACACTTCAACCCCCACCCACCCACCCCGAACCATCCATCAGTTCCCAGCCACTGCCTCCCAATCCTAGGGGTTGCCTGTTAACACAAATACTAATGTTGCCTACCTTCCCATTGTGAACATATCTCCCACAAACAGACCCAACTTATGCAATCTGTTCATCACTTTTTTGCATAACACAAACAATAAAACAAAAAAAAAAGCCATCTAGCAAGCATACTCTTGCAGCATAGGCCTTACTTCAGAACCTTACTTCATCAAATGCTTTTGGCGTTACGGTTGTACACAATGAAGTGCATCACAGGGAAATGATGGATTGCCACAAATTTCCTCTACAGGATACATACCATAGAGTGTGTAATGGGAGAGGGGCCAGTGCTTAGTGATAAAGCACACACTCTTCATATAGAAGTATTCATGCTTAGTACTGGGTATTGCTAATTAAAGGACCTTGACTAGCAAATGTTAGGAAATGCCCTTCTCTGTTTGAGATTCTGGAGTGCTACTTCCAGTCAGAGAAGTCATAGGGTACCAGATGGATTAATCATATGGCACTACCATATACCCACGTACAAAGAAAAGCCACTGTGAGTGGCTCAACAATGGTGTGGAAGATAATGCAGGAGTGGAATGAGACATAATTTTAAAATGTAGGTCTGAACATAGTCTTTGTGTGTGTGTTTTCCTCCTATGATTCACTACACCCAGGGAACATGTAATTAAAAAGCACTTTATGACTTGTATAGTGTGTACACAAACTCACACGTAGTTTATTTTAGAATGATATTGAGGTGCCAGTTTAAGATCATTCATTTGAGCCTCTTCCAGTCTAGACTCACTTGGCAGAGCAATGGCCTTCTAACATAATGTATTCTTGGCATGCTGTGAATAATAGATCTTCATCACCACCATGCAGTAGTCATAAACTAATATTATATATAAGATTGAAACTGAGAATTCATTTCTGTCACTGAACTTGGATTTTTAAGTTTGCAAAGCTTGATTACTTCAGCTTAGCCATTTTAAAGCTGTTTACTGATTAACGCAGAATTGAAGATTTGTTAAAATTCTCTTGTCCAGTAATCTAAAGCAGCTTGATTAATGTGATCACAAGACTGCTACCAGGGATTTTTTAAAAAAAAATCATAGGAAATACACACCTAGCAAAATCCCTGAGTTTACAATTACTTGTTACACAAAATGGCACAAATATGTTATTCAGGAAGTGATCTGACCAATGATGGTTTGGTTTGTTAGAAAGGGTAATTCAGCATGAGTCATCTTATTGTATTTCTGTCCTGTCATATATATACTGATATGTCAGAGTGCCAGAAAGGCTATTAAGGGCAGCCGATATTGATTATTTTAAAATTTATGTAACCAGAAGTATGGCTACAAGAAAATATGAAATAAAAAGAGAAGAATATTTGCTCTACTGGCCTGACCTTAAGACCACATCTAAATGTTAACACTGCAATCTGTTAAACCTGTTATGCATTGGTGTTTTCCCTCATTTTCACCGTGCATGTCTGTTGGGTTTTCCTTGTCATTCTGCATTCCAATCACTTTCATCATGCATTTCCTTTGGATCCCCCCCCCCCCGTATTCTGCGTTGTTTTACCTCCCTCCAGCACTCACTGAACATTCAGTTCTCTGTTTAACTGAGTTTTTTTTAGAGTGGTTCTGTGGTGATATTTCCCCTTGCTTCACTTCCAAGCTGAAGGTAATTCAAAAGCATGCGGATTCCTTTAGAGTTTTCTCCCCCACTCCTCCTCTGCCCGCATTGAGGGTATTCCCCCCAGTCCTAATTGGTCAGTTTCTTGCAGGGCATGTTTCTTGAAGTAAGAAATTCTTCAATCCGTATTTACTCTTTAGTAGCCTTATTATTATTATTATTATTATCATCATCATCATCATCATCATCATCATCATCATCTTATTGAGCTGCGGTGGCTCAAGTGGTTAAGATGCTGAACTGCAGGCTATGGAAGGTCAGTAGTTCAGCAGCTTGAGACCCAGGTGCTGCATGATGGAGTGAGCTCCCATCTCTAGTTCCAGCTCCTGCCAACCTAGCAGTTCGAAAGCAAGAAATTGCAAGTAGATAAATAGGTTCCACTTCGGTGGGAAGGTAACAGCGTTCCATGCGCCTTGGTGTTTAGTCATGCCGGCCACATGACCACGGAAACGTCTTCGGACAGAGCTGGCTTTTCGGCTTTGAAACGGAGATGAGCACCGCAACCCTAGAGTCGGACGCATCTGGCTTTCGAGCAAGGGAACCTTTACCTTTACCTTTATAGCCATCTTACAGCAAAATGTTAGTGGTTCTCCCCCCCCAATTCATAGCTGTACAAGTTCCACTATTGCTTAGATTTTCCATCTTTTTTTTAATATGCGTGCTGGTTCCACTTTATGCCCTTTTTGCATTCATCTACAAGTGAACTTGAAACTGGGGGGCTCCATACAACACTCAATACAGTGCAAGATTCCCCATAGAATCCATCCCCAGTGGGTAAGGTTCTTGGAAATAAATCATCTTCAGCAAAACTCCTACTTCTCCTACTTTTCCTATTTGTTCCCTGTTTCCAGGCTAATTAATTACTTATATTATATTTTATGGCTATTACTTTATAATAGGTTTATAATTATAATAACATTTTATTTTAAAAATGAGCAGTGACTTTAGCTTTTAGAAAGTAAATAGCTGGTGCTTTATGTCCCCCCCCCCAACAAGACCTGATAGCCAAGCATTCATTGATGAGGGCCAGGAAAGAACTCACAAGCCCCAGGAGAAGACAATACTTAATTAATGACTCTGAAAACAATGGAACAATTCAGGAATTTTCACGGCAATCTACCTTTCTTTGTGGACCTTCTTACCCTCACATATATGACTGGTTTTATTACCGGGTCAATGGAATATTCCAGATATCCCAAGGTGTTCCTCCTTCTTGTGAGCCCAGTTTACTATGCTCCTAGAGGAATGGGCTGCAATTTGTCGGGTTCTGGGCATGCCATCTCCTGTATTGCTGCTGATTGACTTGTTACCAGTAAAAAAAAGATGAGCTTTGCTTTATTTTCAGCTTTCCTCTTGTTGGGGTTCAGACACTTCCTGTAGGGTTGCCAGTCCCTGGTTGGGAATTCCTAGAGAGATGGCGGTGTTGCCTAGGGAGGGTGGAGTCTGGGGAGAGGCATTAGCTCAGCCAGGTATAATGCCACAGAGTTCACCCTCCAAAGGAGCCATTTTCTCCAGGGGACCTGATCTCTATCATCTGGAGATCAGTTAATGCTGGGAGATTTGAGGCCCCTCCTGGAGGCTGGCAGTCCTGCCTTCATGACGCTTTCTCACAGGAGTGTTCTTCCCCAGGGAGCTCATGGGGGAGATGACAGGAATGTTTACTTTGAATGCTCTGGTGTCTGGTCTCTTCTTGTTGTCCTAGTGCCTGTGCACGCCCCACCCCAACACTACAAAAAACTGTTCCTCACAACATTCTCCACCCCATCCCGAGACCTGAGCCTTAGTGAGGGAGAGAAGTAGAAGAGATTGGATTTATACCCCACCTTTCACTACCCGAAGGAGTCTCAGAGTGGCTTACAATCTCCTTTCCCATCCCCTCCCCACAACAGACACCCTGTGAGCAATACTCCCTCTAAGCTGTGGAGTCTTGTGAGCAAAAATTCTACTTTGCGAGCTACTGGCATTAAAGCTGTGAGCGAGCGATTTGGCTACTGCGTCAATTAGTTTGCTCTGGAGCCATCCTTCCTGAGCTAAGACAAAAATGTGTGAGCCAGAGGCTAAAAAACTGTGAGCTAGCTCACACTAACTCAGCTTAGAGGGAACACTGCCTGTGAGGTAGTTGGGGCTGAGAGAGCTCTTTCAATGACTGCTCGTGAGAGAACAGCTCTGACAGAACCTGTAAATGACTGAAGGTCACACCAGCGGCTGCATGTGGAGGAGCGGGGAATCAAACCTAGTTCTCCCAGATTAGAGTCCACACTCCTAACTACTACACCAAACTGTCTTTCTGAACTTAACTGGCCATGACTTTAATATTGGAGCCTCCTCTGTCAAGTGAACTGTCTGGGTAGTGTGTATACAGTAACCATGCTTCCTTCTCAGTGAGTTGGCCTGACAAAAGGATGTTTGCAGGAAAGTCAATCACTCATCTGTGGAGTTCTCAACAGTGTGGGAGCTGCATGGTTCCTTCTGTTCACAACACAGCCGTCCATAGAGCAAATTATGCTGTGTTGCATTTGTTCCTTCCCTTGCTGTGTGTTCTTAAGGGGCAAATGGATATCAGTGAGGCATGCCAGTACTCGTGTATGTTGGTTGGCTGCTCTCATATATGGCTGACACAGGAGACTGTTTGTATGCAGCTCCATGTTTGGTGGGTATTGACAATCTTGCTATAGATTCAATTTTACTTGCTATGTTTTCATGAGTCTTTTTTATCCAGTTTTTTTCCTCTACTGAAAGAGGAAATGTTACCAACTAGCTATGCCAGTGCCAGATTAATATTGGTGATGTACTTGAATCTGGTTTTTAGGACTCAGCTGACCAGCACTGAATGTTAGAAACCATACATGTAGTGATTAGATGAATAAGCTCTTATGCATTTTCTCAAGTCCTTTTATGGAGTATATAATGCTGAAATGTGGGTTTTTTACATTAAAATTGATTCTTTGCCTCTTTGTAAGACAAGTGCTGAGAATGAGACAATGGGAGAAAAACAGAGAGAGAGAAAGATGCCTGTGCTCTTCTTAGCAACATAAAGGTAATATACAGTGTCTTTTTTCTGACTTCATCAGCAAACTATCAAGTGTTTCTCTCAGAGTTGTGCTAACATCATCCAAAGATGCTGCTGCAGTAAAAAGAAAGAAAAAAAGAAAAAAGTATGAGAAGACTGAATAAATGGAAGTTGTTAAATAAAAACAAGCTGGACTGGGTTTTGTTCCATTTAAATGACAGGGAAACAAATCAATGCTGCCAAATGGAAGAGGATAAAATCAATAAGGGGGAAAATGCATTTTGAAGACATTAAAAACCTTAAGAGTAAAAACAAAGTTTAAAATCTCTAAACAATTACCTGGATGCATCCCATTAAATCAAAGTTCAGGGCACTTAGACATAAGCTATTGCCGGGCATCCAAACTAAAACGGCACTTTCATGTTGAAGTATTCTGATATATAAATCAAAACTTGAATTTTGCAAAGCAACATCTATGATTTACAGAAACAATCCTTTTCGTTTTCTTTTACAGTTAAAGGTGGGTCCCTCAGATTATCAAAAGCCTTTCACCTCTACTTCAGGGTAGAAAAAAGGAACTATTAGTGATCAATTTTTCAGTAGAAGTTCTTTCTTGATGTTTCTTGAAAGGATTAAACTATTGTTTTTTAATAGTTTACATTGCTTCTTCCATGCTTTGAGAGTAGGGATTAGGAGATTCCACACCTAACTCACAAATTCAGTTTAAAGCTCCTTTCCCTGTTTTCTGTATGGTCTGCTGTTCCCCGGGTGAGAAGAACTACATATTACAAGAAAAACAAGATTGTCACTATATAGGGTAAAAGATAGTAAACTAAATCCAGTATTCATTTAGCATGGTGATACATGTCTTCCTGAGACCCTGTCAATGAAAGGCAATGGCATGAAGTAGTTAAAGAAAATGTGCACCAATGCAGAATCAGATGTAGTATAAGTAAGTAGGTTCCCATATTGACTTTCTTGTACACCAAGCTCATCCTCAGAGCAATTCTCTGTGTGCCCCTAACATCAGAGGTACCATAGATGACCACAAGATAAAGGGACTTCTTGATAGTGGTATTATGACTTTGTCAAAGGAAGTTCATCAACTATCATTGATGAGTTGCTGAAAACAGGCATTTTTAATAGAAGCTTTGGGATTTAGGGCAATGTTTAAGTGTGGAGCTTAAGTGTGGACCTTGTTTCTGGTCATTTCTTGTTGTTTTGACTGATGTGATTTTTAAAAACTTTGGTTGTTTAATGATATTTTTTCCTGCTATTGTAAACTGTCCTGGGCATCCTCCATAGTATGGGTGAAGGGCAGGACAAAAATACTCTTTTACTTCAATAAAAAGAGATTCAGCCTAAAATAACAAATGTTATGGAGGGACTGGGGGGAGGGTCAACATGACACACACTTTTATCTGCAGCCCTGTGTGTGTTGTGACATCTTGTCTTGTTTACCATATAACATCCTAGAATAAAATTCATGCTGGCATAAGACTTTCCCTGTTCCATATATGTACTTTACCTTGGATATACAATCATGTTACAACATTTCTAATTTTTCATTCTGCAACTTATTTTCTCCATGTCAGGTCAATGTCAGAGGGTTTTTTGGGGGGGTTGTGTGTGTTTTTCACAGCACTTACAGGGAAATTTTATTTTCAAGTCAATTGGAAGTTGGCTTGATTCTATGTGCAAAATGTTTGAATCATTATTTTTTTGTAGACGTGATCTATGCCACCTTTGGATATCTCCCTCTGTATCCACAGCCCCTTCCACCTTCCCCTTATCCCCGCCGCACTCTTTCTCTCTTTCTCACTCTCTCTTTCTTATAATGGATATTAGTGATAGTGCATTAATGATAGCTAAGTGCTATTATTTTTAGATTAATATGTGTGATAGAACAAAGTTTGAGTCCAGTGGCACCTTTAAGACCAACAAAGTTTTATTCAGTGTATAAGCTTTCATGTGCACGCACACTTCTTCAGGTACAATGAAATGAAAATTACCAGTTCATACATATAGGTAGAGGGTGAGCAGTAAATTAGCATACAGAATAATGAAGACGTTTAAGAGATTCAAGGACCAAACAGGAATAACGAGCTTAGTTTATATGGTTACCATTTTTCTGGGTTTCATTCCAGGGGGGGGCATAATGAAGGAAATACATATGTCAAAATTGGAGATTGATCACTCCTTAATGTAATTATTTCTTGTTGTGGTTGCTGCATTTTGTAGTGATGAGTTGTGTGATTTTTGTAATAAATCTTAAAAATAAAAAATAGAAAGAAAATTGGAGATTGATGAACAGATGTATCTTGCAGTACCCAGTGGGGGAGGTGTTAGCTGGCAAAACGGAATGTCCAGCTTGTAAGCTCGGAAGCCTGGAAAGATCTCTTCGGCATTAAGAAGCCTGCGATGGGCCAATCCGGCCAGGCGGTGGCAGTGTGGCGCTGAGACTCGAAGCAGTCCT
>NW_015166418.1:1802197-1836859 GCF_001447785.1 Gekko japonicus | reverse complement strand
GGGAGACTGGCTGTGTAGAGTTATCACCCCTGTTTCTTAGAAATTTCAGAGAAATTCCTTCCAATCTACTATTCCAAACTTCATTACATTCTACTATTCATTACATTACAATCTATTATTCTAATCTATTATTCCAACTAAGAAATAAAATAAAATAAAATAAAAAGGGTGTATGGCCCTTCTGGGGGATTGGTGAGAATACAGATGTAAGGGCTGCATGAGATTAGCATATGTAATGAGATAAGAAACCAATATCCCTGTCACGTCCTGGGGATTCAATTATTCTGAGTGTTGTTGTAATAACGTGCAACTCAGCAATTTCCCTTTCTAGTCTGTTCCTGAAGTTCCTTTGCAATAAAATAGCTACTTTGAGGTCACCCATTGAATGTCCTGGAAGGCTAAAGTGTTCTCCTACAGGTTTCTCAGTCTTGTGATTCCCTATGCCAAAGGATAAATGGCAAGAACAGGCAACCAGATCCTTACTACTACATCACTCTGGCTCTTCTAATTCCACCCAATAGGCATCATGCTGTCAGGATACAGTTTTCATGATGCAGTAGCAGTGGTAGATACAATCAGCCTAATGATGGATCAAAAAAACCAATGGGTACTTTGGGTACAGAGAAGTTAGCATTTTTAGCAAGTGTCAATTTTTATAAATAGAAGAACTGGGAACTGCAGAAGGGATTAGTCTATTGTTCTGATAAACATCTCTATATTGTCCTGGATCATATGAGGCAAAAGATCCAGTCCAATAAGAGGACTGAGCATATTCAAAAGAAACATAGGCATTGAAGCTGGGAACATACATGGTATAGGATTTCATCTTAAAAGAAGGATAAGGAAAGGGAGGGGGGAAAGATGCACATATAGAAAGGGGGGGTAGAAAACAAAGAAAAATGAACACAAAAATATTTGGTAAAATTTTGTCTCATATTGCACATTATTATTAGAAGTTGCTTATAATTACAAAATGGTCAGTCTACTTCGCCATATATTATCTAGATATTCTAATGCAGTGCCAAACAATGGAAATATGTAGTTTTTCCATTGCACTACTCCTTTAAAATCACACTGCTCCTTTAAAAAGTCATATAAATATTTGGCAGCCAAAATCCAGTACATTATAATGATCATTATTTGATGCCTGGTAAACCAAAATTCCAAGTTATTTAAATCCACTGTGTACTTAGAGGAAATCCATAGAAGACGAAATAATATTCCCATCTATCCAAGCTCCCATTTCAGCCTGTGTGGATTCTCCAACTTGTGAACTTTTAGAAACTTGCAATATTAAATATATAATAAAGGTGTGATGTGTTTGGAATTCTGCCAGTAACTAACAACTAAGTTGCTTTTAGGTTAGATTACAAACGCATAATTTAAAAGATAATACACTAGATGAGGAGGTTGTAAGTTTAAAAGGCTTTTAAAGTTTTCTTTCTGTGGGTTTTGTAAATAATTTAATCTTTTAAGAAGAGCCATAGTAGATTCATCTCCTGAACCACACTGATTTTCTTGCACATGGTAATGTACTATAAGCTATTTTTTAAAGGCTTTTAAGTGATGTGGTTATCCAGTGTCTATTGAATAGTGTCTGTTCCTTTCCAGTCTCCCGGCCACTGAAGTGTTAGATTCCCTTTTATATCAGAGTCATTAAATTGTACAGCTGAGTGAAAAATACTATGGAGGACCCTCATCCAGCTAATTGAGATTGCTTTCTTATTCCATGCTTTATGCTCTACCAATGGAATATGTACCTTGTTGTCTTTCATTCTTTTCATTTCAATACTTGATCAGTAATTTGCAGATAATAATATCAAATCTATTGTACAGTATTCTTCAAATTGTTGAAAGCTCTATGTGTTGGATTCAGCCAGCTCTTTCAATCTCACCCAGTTCTTTTCCCTACTACAGCATCTATCCCATCTGACTTTTGTCTATGCATATCCCATAATCCACAGCATAGTCTTATGGTGATCAAAGGTGACTCCCTCCTCCCATTTTCACCATCAGAAAAGCTAGCTAGATCCAAGACTCTATAAATTATTTAATTATTTATTTATTATCACATTTCTACCCTGCCCTCCCCGCAAGCGGGCTCAGGGCGGCTTACAATAGGGCTCTATGTGCCAAAACATAAAACAGCATAAAAACAGGATAAAACAATCAACATTTAAGTGCTCAATGGTTACAATCAAAATCTAACAAGATGGAATCAAATTTGCAAGATGGACTCCCCAGAATCTTACATAACAATAGGGAGGTTAAATACCCATGGTTGTTACCAATGTTCCCTCTAAGCCGTGGAGTCTTGTGAACACAAATTCTATTTTGTGAGCTACTGGCATTAAAGTTGTGAGTGAGCAATCTGGCAACTGCATAAGTTAGTTTGCTCTGGAGCCATCCTTCCTGAGCTAAGACAAAAATGTGTGACCTGGAGGCTAAAAATCTCTGGGCTAGCTCACACTAACTCAGCTTAGAGGAAACACTGGTTGTTACTCGACCCCATCCAGCGGTACTGACCACAGCAATGTCATGGTTGATCTTCATGGGGCCACCCCTCCGGTCTACCAATGATGGTAATGGTAGTGGTAGTGGTAGTGGCAGTGGCGGCTCCTACTCGAAAGCCTGGCGGAAGAGCTCCATCTTACAGGCCCTGCAGAACTGTAAAAGGTCCTGCAGGGCCCTGATCTCCTCCGGGAGCTCATTCCACTAAAGGACCTGGCCCTAGTTGCAGTACGCCTGGCCTCCCTGGGGCCTGGGGTCACCAGGTGATATTGTGTCCCCGACCGAAGTGCTCTTTGGGGCATATGTGGGGAAAGGCAGTCCCTCAGGTATGTCAGACCCTGGCCATATAGGGCTTTAAAGGTAAGCACCAGCACTTTGAAGCGAATCCGGTATGCTATAGGCAGCCATTGCAGTGCTTTCAACACAGGCCGGATGTTCTCCCAACTAGGGGCACCCACCAACAGCCTGGCCGCAGCATTCTGCACTAGCTGCAGCCTCCGGATTTGCAACAAAGGCAGCCCCATGTAGAGAGTGTTACAGTAGTCTAACCTCGAGGTGACCATTGCATGGATCACTGTAGCCAGGTCATCGCGGTCGAGGAAATTAATATTAAAAGGGGAGAGGTTCATTTTGCTGCAGTGGCTTGGATCCTAGAAACAAGTTCCATGCACACTAGATCATCTGTGCCATGGAGCAAGGGTGGCCAGGTGCCATCATCACACTGGAAGGGGATTTGGAGGAGCAGTCTGGGAGTGTGGGATGTCATCCCTGATGTGATGATATCATGTGGAAGTGACATCATTGCGTCGGCTACATCTCGTGGTGATGCTCTGCTTTTGGGGCAAACTATATAGTTAAAATTGGGCTCAAACCACAGAGATTTGCTCAAAAAGCTCAGCATCACCACATGTAACCAACATGATGACATCACTTCTGCATGATGTCATCACAACAGGGATGTCACCATGTGACACTGCTGTTTGGGTGTGGGGTTTCCCCCACCAGCCAGCTGGCCAGCAGCGGGCATAAACTCTGAAAATCAGGGGATCCGCTGCCCAGATTGGGGGTCTGAGAACCCTACACAGAATGCACCTCCTATTTTGTTAAAAATTCTGTTTGTGCAAGATGAATAGTTTTCATTCGGCCCCTTGGACAAAAGGAAGTGCTAGCAGAAGAGGAAGCTCTTACCAAGCATGCACTAAACTCATCTGGGTTGTTGTTTCTATCAGGTTGTTGTTTCTGTAGTAGCAAACCAGGCTCTTGATACCAAAAGAACTATTTCACACACTATCAGTTATACAGAAGGGTCAGTTAAGCAGACACTGGATGTAAATGTCTTTACAACATTTACTCCGTTGTTCTGATAATATATCCTGCAACTAACAAAGCAGTTCTAGTCCATGAAACCATTTGCCATTCTATCAATGCAATCCTATATAGTATTACTTTAGTTTAAGACCATTTAGTTTAGTTTAACCAATGATTTCAATAACTCTGGATTGGAATGACAATACATAGGATTGCAACTGTGCAATACTAAATAGAGTTACCTACTTCTAAGCCAGGAAGTGGTGGCAGCTACAGACATAGGCAGCTTCAAGAGGTGATTAGATAAACAAATGGAGCAAAGGCCCATCAGTGGCTATTAGCCGCAAGGTATAGATGGAACACTATGTCTGGGCCAGTGATGCTCTGTATTCCTGGTGCTTTGGGGGCAATAGTGGGAAGGCTTCTGGAGTTCTGGCCCCACTGGTGAACCTCCTGATGGCACCCGGGTTTTGGCCATTGTGTGACACAGAGAGACTGGATGGGCCATTGGCCTGATCCAACATGGCTTCTCTTTTGTTCTTAAGCCTGGCCTGATTTATGCTCTTAGAAGGGTATAACTCTGTTTAGGATTACACTATAAATGTGCTATAATACTCTGTCATCTATGCTGACATTATGTATCTGAGTAGTTTACAGACTTTATTTATTTATTTACTTCATTTATAGCCTGTCTTTCTCATTGAGTCTCAATGCAGTTTACAAAATACCCAAACAAAAAAATCAATCAGACCACATAAAACATTCAATAAAAATGCAGTAGGACTAGGATTACAGAATTGGGGGGAAATGCAAACAAATAAACAAATCTGTCTAAGACATAACATACAGGAATGCAGCCCACAGTCTACAAAGGTAGAAGACAATGCAGTAAAAAGCAAAGTAATACACTGAAGCACTGAAATAGCCTACAATCATATTATCTTATAAAAAGCATTCTCTTGAGCTGTTTCATTATGCTACAAATCTAACCTTTATAAAAATGCCCTCCTAAACATTTCTGTATTGCACATCCTGCAAAACGATAGAAGCATGGGGGCCTTCCTGACCTCTTCAGGCAGGCTATTCCACAAGGAGGAAGACAAAGCAGAGAGTGCATGTGTAGGGGCTTATCCATTTTTATGGTGGCACTTTCAGAAGCCTTTGTTCGGGTGAGAGAAGCTGTCTTTGCAGAGCATAGTGGGAGAGGTAGCCTGTAGGAATGTGGGTCCTAGATCTTTAAGAGCCTTGTAGGTGATAACCAGAACCATAAATTGAACTTGATACTTCCAACCAATGGAGTGATTGTAAAGTGGAAGGGACATGCATTTTCCATCTAGTGTAGGGGTGTCAAACATATGGCCTGTGGGCTGGAACTGGCCCACCAAGGGCTCTTATCTGACCCATGAGCATCTGATTATCTTTATTGCCAGATGACAGAGACTGTGCATTATGATCTTGAGCTGCTCTGGAGTATAAAGAGCAGAGGGTGGGACTGCCACTGAGAGCAGGAAGCAGAGGGAGGGGCTGCCAAACTTCCCAGCCACTGATCCTGGCCTCCCTAGTCCTCCTCACAGGTAGAAGCTGTGGGGGGGGGGGGTCCTTCTCCTGTGATCCTTGTGCTTCTTTTTATTTTAAAACTTGCTTTGCAAAATCCCACTATTCCCCCACCTTTCCAGTTTAGGCAGGCACATTTTAAGAGGGTGAGGGAGAAGGTTTGGGACTAGCTAAAGTTAAAATATAGAGTCCTGCAAACTCAAGGGACTCAAGTTTTGCAGAGAAATATTAGTTTTAACACACACACTCTCCTAATGTGGAGCTCCAATGGAATAATAGCAGAACAAGTGCTGAAGAGGACACCCAAAATCAGTGTCTCAAACCACCCTGTAAAAAAAAACCCTGAGACCCTGGAGAGCCACTGTCCACTCTGAGTAGACCTGGGGGGGAGGAGAAGCTTGCAATGCTCGGCCATTTCATGTTCTTCCCCTGGATCTTAGGGGGAAGTTTGGGACTAACCACAGTTAAAATATAGAGTTCAACGAACTCAAGGAACCTCAGTTTTGCAGAGAAATATTAGTTTTAACACACAACCCACCCTAACATGGGACTCCAATGTGGACTACAATAGCTGCTATAATATCTTTAATTGTGTTTGTCTGTGTCCTTTATAAATGTATATTTTCGCTACCTGGCATTACATTTTATGAGACACATTGCCTGGCCCAACAAAGTCTAATTTATGTCAAATCCGGCCCTCAAAACAAATGAGTTCGACACTCCTGGCCTAGTGTCCGACAGTAACCAGTCTGCTCTATATCATGCTATATATGACATCATGTTTACATTTTGAAGAAGAAATTTTACTCCACTGAACTAAGCAACAGTCTTGTGGTGCCTTAAAGACTAACTTTAAAAAAAATTAGAAATGTCCATTGACTAGGGTCCACTTTATCAATTTTACTGCTTTATCATCTCTACCAAGAACTTCATTTTCTCAAACTTCACATTATTACAGCAGATTTTTACACATACTTTCAGTGTTTGCTTCGCAGTTATTTTCAGTTCAGCTTGATTCTGCAAAAGCTTGTTTGGGGCTAGCAGGAGATGTTGAAAGATGTTGCTGTTAATGTATCATTGATTGTGTTCCTCAAAAAGGGAGGTACCTCATGGGTGTTTTCAGAGGCTTTTAATTTTCCTTTGTTGCCATGTGGGTCAATTAAGGAAGGAAAAAGCTGTCATGGGAATCTCTGTGCCTTGTACTAAAGTCACTTGTGCTTGACAATAATGTTGAGTTGAAAGCTGGAGTAATTAACTGTAATGTCTGCTAGTGCAATACTTCAAAAACATCTCAGAATTTAACAGCTCAGGACCAGCAGTAAGTATAACAGCACCAAACTGCAAAAGCACAGCTATCCAATTAACTTCATTGAGTTCACACTGGCAAAGACAAGCTAAGATTCAGTACTGTACTTTTATTCCATCTAGGATTTGTCACAACTGTAGGGTAGGCATTTATAAGATTCCTTTTCCAACAGTGTATGAGATTTAAGTATGAAATTAGAACTGGGAAATAATATTTCTCTTTCTTGTAATAAAGGTGAAGCATAGTGACATGATCAAATACATATATTTGTAAAGTAATACAATAAATTTCAACATATACTTTGGACCAGTATATATCAAAAGGCCAGAGATCATGTTGATATCCTACAAAAATACAAGGTAGATGGTGTTCCTAGAAGCTGGCTGGTGTGAGTGACTCTGAAGGCTCTGGCAGGTAAAATGATCCTATAAAATCTATATGAGAACACAAGAAAAGCCTTACTGGATCAGACCAATGATCCATCTAGTACAGGGTTTTGTCACACACAGTGGCCAGCCAGTTCCTATGGCGGGCCAACAACAAGGCATAGAGGCCAAGGCCTTCCCCTGATATTGCCTCCGCAATGGTATTCAGAGCTTTTATGCTTCTAAACATGGAGACTCCCATTAGTTACTATGGCTAGTAGCCAATTTGTGTAATGTATGTGATTGCTTTTAATTTGCCAGGTGTATTTTGCAAAAAATGTATCTCCAAAGTCAATACATAGTCAATTTGAGATTTTCTGCATGACAGAAAGAATGACAAGTACTGGACTTTCTGCTCAATGTAATGAAACTTGCACCCAAGAAGTTTTAGGGGTGCTGTGATCACAATCCAATTCATAGATGTATACATTTCAGACTCATTGAAACCAATAAGGCTTAAGCAACTATAATGCTGTGCTGGATGGGGACTAATGTATTCTATGTTAAGCACATGTTTAATTAACTGCCTTGCAGAACACATAATCTAAAAGTATGATAAGATGATTAAAATACAATATTTGTATCAATGATTGAGAGTGCTACAATTTTACATGAGTAATCAGAAACTGCACCATTTTGTGTGTGACCTCCCATTATCCATTTGGTGTTCTTTTTTGTTACTTCTTTAAAAAACCCACATTCTCCATGGTCACATTTTCAGTTAATAACCATAATTCATCTTCTGACACCACCAGACCATTGCAAAATACATCAATAGATTTATTTTTAAATACAATTAGACGTTACTCTTGTCTATTTGAAATAATCAGAAAGATTATTTTAGCCTCTCTCTTTAATCACTGCAAAAAACATGAGCAGTGAAGCAAGACCCAAGAAAACACAGATAAATGATACAAGGCTTGAAGAGGCACTGGATTAATTTCATTCTGGCAAGACCTAGAGTCCATGAATTTTAGAAAGATTTAGCTAAGTATTTCAAAGAAGCACATTTTCAAAATATGAGTCCCAATATGGAATGCACTTAAAAACCCTACTTTACTGAAAGATAAACCAAATATTCATTCTGATCCATCAGGACCCAGAACCCAATATAGCTCAAATCCTTTGATTTAATCAATGTAAACGGGAGGTGAGGTTGTGCCAGCTGCAAGATCCTAATAAACCTAAACTTTAATCATTAGAAGGGTCCAATTTCAAAAGTCAAAGGGCCAAAGTTCAAACATTAATAGCCAGTTCTGGAAGATCTGAAAGTGAATTTGTATACATTTTTGTGGTAAGGGAAAAGATACCAAATTAGGGTTACCAGGTCCCTCCTGGCAACTGGAGACGGATGGGGGCCTTACCAGGAGAAAGAGGAAGGCCCAGGCCATGTTACCAGCATCACACAGGAAGTGCTGTCATTACTAGGGATTCCAGTCCCCAGGTGGTCAGCTGGCAAGCAGAGGGAAGACCCACCCCAACAGTCCTCCATGGCCCCACTTAAAAAGAGCAGGTGCCATCATGCCTGCCCCTCAAGCCACAAAGCAGGGCAGGTATGCATGGTGCCCACTCTTTTCAAGTGGGGACCACCTGCTCCTGCCCCACAAGCTGCAAATTCACAGCTTGCAGAGCAAGCACATGTGCTGCCTGCTTCTTTCAAGTGGGGGCTGCCTGCTCCTGCCCTGCAAGTTGCGAATTTGTGGCTTACAGGGCAGGTGTACACGGCACCCGCTTTTTCTCCAACCATTTAAAAGGAAGGTTGGGGGAAAGTGGGTGTGTGTACGTGTGGTGGCTACGTCCCTGATGTGATAATTTCACTCTATGTGACATCACCACATCAGTGATGGTCCCAGCATGCCCCTCCAAACCCCCCTGCTGAGGAGAAAATGGGTCCTGGCAACCCTAGTCATCATGCTGCAACATCGCTGCAATGCTCTGGGGCTAGGGGCAAGAACTTTATGGTAAAAATGCTTTCTACTACAAAGTTTTTGCCAAAATACTAGAATATCGCCTAGACATTGCTGGAGTCATTTCATGTGTGATACCAGTAACATGGTGGGGGACTTCCTCTTTTTCCTGGTAAGTCCCTTACTGGCCAGCTAATCAGCCTCCAGGGAGGGCTGGCAACCCTATACCAAATAATGACTTTTCTCTGCCAGTCTCTCATGCAAAATGTTTGTGTTGACTTGGCTGGTAGCCACCAAGGCAATAAGCTAGAAGCTGAAGACATGAGCCAGAATCAAGGTCAGTGAGAAAGCCAAGGGTCTGATAGCTGGGAAGTCATTTCAAGAATGCAGGTTTCCAAAGGCAAGGAGCGACTGCTGCACACTCAGAGGCTAGTCTGATTTTGCAGAGCTGTTGCCACACTGGAGCAGGTGCACCAAGGGGTTTTAAACAGATCCTCCCTCCCTTTGGAGTTGAGTCTGCAGAGACTTACAACTTCTCTTGTTGATGTTGCTGGAGCTGCAGCCTGGCAGTTCTTCTTTGTTCCTGCAAAGTCAGCCTCTGCCGTGCCCTACATCTAAGGCATTCAGGGGATTTAGGTGGGGAGTCTGGCCTTGGGGTGTCTGCAGCTGGGGTTGCTGGCCCTGGCTCAGGAATGGCCTCTCCTTCTGGCTGCACCTCTTGTGCAGCTGCTGGGAACTCTTCCTTTTCAGGTACTGCTAAAGGTTTTTCCTCTGGGCTGTCTCTAGAGGAGGCTGAGTTGTTCCCTGCCTCTTCCTCATCTGAGGAGGTATCAGCCTCAGCCAGACCCGGACCCACGACAAGGTTCTTGCAAAAGTGCCAAGATATGGTAAGATGTATGTTTATCCTAGTCGCAAAGAATAAGAAAAAGAGACTTGATTGGAGATGTTGATTGGTGAAAGTATTCATGAGAAGTTTCAGGCCACTTGCAAGGTAAACTCAGTATAATTCCTAATAAATTGTCTTTTTTACCATTTTTATGAAATGGAAAATTGGGATTTCTGCAGTCTGCGGCTGCAGGGAGCCCAGGCAAGCTGGCTCTTGGACAGGCCAGGGAATGGAGATCCATTTAAATGCCTCCCCGACCCTTCCAGGGCCCCCCTGGCCTGCCTGCCTTGGAGTTGCCGGGGGTCACTCTCCAAGCCTTCCCCCTGTAGCCACTCGCGTAGAGGTTTTGGCTGTAGTGGGCGTGGCCAACTCTGAAGCCAGCCAGAACTCTGCTCCTGTGTGTTCCTGCCCAAAAATAGCCCTGGCTGAACCTAATGCACAATGAAACAGGCTACCTTTGTTTCTGCCTTCATCCTAGACATGTAAGACCCATTTATTTTAAAGGAAAATCATGGTCAGATATCAAACTCTGTTTCCCTGGTAAATGAGCAGGGACATAGAAGTTGGTTCCACACCTGTCAGTTGTGGTACAATTGTCTTCAGTCATACATGCATTTTTAACAGTGGTTCCAAATGATGTTGGTAAGATTCCTTGTCTTTCCATGTTTCCAATTTTTCCAGGAGCTGGTTACAATGTTTTTATACAGCTGTGGAGCAAAAGCTCAAGTTCTGTAGTGTTGATGGTCTTTGTACTACTATCCTCATTGAGACTTCCTCATTTCCAGCCTCATTTTCTTCTTTGATCGAGGATTGAGCTTACTGGATTGAGAGATGGCTGTTGATGTTGTTTGCCTGGATTTCAGTAAAGCTTTTGACAGGGTTCCCCATGATGTTCTGATGGGTAAACTAGAGGACTGTGCACTGGACTCTAGGACAGTTAGGTGGATAGGGAACTGGTTGGAGAACCGCACTCAAAGAGTAGTTGTCAGTGGCATTTCGTCTGAATGGAGGAAGGTGTCCAGTGGGGTGCCACAGGGCTCAGTTCTGGGCCTGGTACTTTTCAATATTTTTATAAATGATCTGGATGAGGGTGTGGAGGGGCTACTCATTAAATTTACAGATGACACCAAATTGGAAGGAACAGCAAACACAAAAGAAGAAAAGAGATAGAATTCAACAATATCTGAACACACTGGAAAAGTAGGCGGATGTGAACAAGATGCAATTTAACAAGTATAAGTGCCAAGTTCTAAATCTGGGCAACAAAAATGAGAAACATTCATACTGGATGGGGGATACACTTCTGAGTAGTGATGTGTGTGAACAAGATCTTGAGGTAAAGGTGGACTGTACATTAAATATGAGCAGCCAGTGTGATGCAGTGAGAAAAAAGGCTAATATGATCTTGGGGTGTATCAACAGAGGCATAACATCTAAATTGCAAGATGTCATAGTCGTACATTGGTCACTGCATTGGTCAGGCCACACCTGGAGTATTGTGTGCAGTTCTGGAGGCCTCACTTCAAAAAGGATGTAGACAGAATGGAGCGGGTGCAGAGGAGAGCCATGAAGATGATCAGGGGCCTGGATAACACACCCTATTATGAAAGGCTGAGGGGCTTGGGAATGTTTAGTCAAGAGAAGAGGTGGCTGAGGGGTGGACATGATTGCTATCTTTAAATATTTGAAGGGCTATCACTTAGAGGAGGGCAGGGAGCTGTTCCTGTTGGCAGCAGAGTATAGGACTCGCAATAATAGGTTTAAATTAAGGGTGGGAAAGTACTGGCTGGATATTAGGAAAAACTTGTTTACGGTAAGAGTTGTTCAACAGTGGAATCAGCTACCTAGGAAGGTGGTGAGTTCCCCCTCACTGGCAGTCTTTAAGCACTGGCTGGACAAACACTTGTCAGGAATGCTCTAGGCTGATCCTGCATTGAGCCTGTACGACCCCTTCCAACTCTGTGATTCTATTATTCCTGCTATGCAACTTCATTGCCTATTACCTCTAAACGATGCAGCAAGAGCTGCCAGAATTATCTTTTTTAAAAAGAAAATCATTGGCACTATAACAACATTCAGAATCAGCACCATTCCTAATAGTGGCTTCTGAAGGAAAACTGAATCTGAGATGGAGAAATTGGATTTTCTAGCTAGAGTGAGCTAGAATCAGGGCCTTTTTTCTGGAGGAATGGGCCAGAATAGAGTTCTGGAACCTCTTCGACAAAATTATTTTTTAAAATGTTTAAAAGTTTTCAGTATACAGATTGAAAACTTCATTCCCCTCTTGAGAGTTCCGGCACCTCTTTTTAAAAAAAACAAAACAAAAAAAAGCCCTGGCTAGAATGATTATCAGAATAGAACCACCACCAATATGGATAGGAAATTCCAGGAGGCAGGGCTATTTTGGGGCAGGAACACACAGGAAGGGAGTTCCGGCTGGCTCCCAAGTTGGCCACACCCAGCAGGAACTCATTAGCATAATAGGCCACACCCAACAGCAGGAACTCATTAGGGTTGGCTACATTAGGGGTGTGTGGCCTAACAGGCAAAGGAGTTCCTGCTCCAAAAAAAGCCCTGGGTTTTGACAACAAACAAGGTAAACAGAATAAGAAGCAAAAGGTGGGTGTGGCTGGATGACCACACTTCTGGCAACACAGGGGTGTGGTCTAATATGCTAATGAGCTGTGCTGTCATGGGTGTGACCTAATATGCTAATGAGTTCCTGCTGGGCTTTTCCTACAAAAAAAGCCTTGCCAGGAGGTAAGTGATTTTGTTAGTGTAGCGCCTTCCAGGCAAGCATAACATGTGAGTTGACTCTAGTCATAGCTCTGAACAATGGGATGCTAGGATTGCCAGCCTCCAGATGTGGCCTAGAGTTCTCCTTCGAATTTCCAAACTACAGAGATCAGATCTCCTGGAAGAAATGGCAGCTTCAGAGGGTGGACTCGACAGCATCATATTTCTGCTGAGCTTCTTCCTCTTCCCAGACTCCAGCTCCTCCAGTCACAGCCTCTAAATGTCCATGAATTTTCCAAGCCAGAGTTGGCAGCCCTAAAGGGGAGATACCAGACACACTTAATACCATGGATAATTACTGGACTGAAGCCACCCAGTTGAAGCAAATCATCCTATAACTATCTTTGGAAATCAATGATCTCCATCATCATGTAATATTTCCAAAAGCACCTAAAATATTCAACGTACTGGACAGTGTTTAAAAATCAATAAATTCTGTCCCACAGACTTCCAAAAGGCATGGCAGAAGAGAAAGTTTGTCCAATCCTAAGGAGAAAACAAATTCAAGAATAAAAATACATAGGATGTGATTTATAAAAAGAAAAATACTGAATTTTACGAAGATTTTCCTAAAGGAGAAAGAAATGCTGGTAACTGTTAAGGAAGAGACCAAACATATTGCATTGGACATGGTGTTATTGAAAGTATAGAGAATGTAGGATGGAAAGCAAAGAGCAGGCCCACGGACACTCTATTCAAAAGAAAGAAGCCAGTGTCATGCATTTTAAACTATGACTCCTATGTCCATGAACATAGCATAAATTTGCTTGAACATACCCTTTGTTTTGTTGTTTCATTGACTTTCAGTTGTCTCCAGAAAACTGTGGATTGTGACTGTAGACTGTGGTTACTATAGCATGTGTACATCACGTTCCTAAATGAATGGCATATTTTGGCATATAAAGGAATGTTTCGCATGGCATCTACATTCATCCTTAATCATGACATGCTCATTTTGGTATTATGTCAGCATGAACAAAGATTCCTGTGTCAGCTGCAGAATTATGCATAGCACACAAATGAGAACTGTGCTTTGTCAGCTGTGTAACCAGCATAATGGAGAAGTGTTGTCATCAGTGTGGGCTATGTGGCTTTGCCCAGATGTCTTACTCTTTGGAATGATTTTCAGGCAATTATGACTGTTTGCAGTGTTCTTGGCACCCTGCTTTAGGTCTCCTTTTAATAGGTGAAAGGTGCACCACATTCAAAACTAAGAAACTTGTCCAAGCGCCAGTCGGGTTTGTTAAATCAATACGAGGACCTGTCTTTAGGCCACTGCTGGTAGAAATGTTTTCAGAAGAGCTGTTTGAGCTGACACCAGTTATTTTTAATGTCTTTTGACATAATTTCAAAAAGCACAACCCTCAGCCTTCCAGTAAGGTCAAACACTTTATAGCTATCCTTAAAGTTTGGCTGTTTGTTCATGCACTCACACATTCCTCATTCCACAGAAAGTGTGGTGAGATGGCATTAATAAATAAAAATGAGTGATGAAAGTGAACAAACAAACCACTCCGGCAACAAAGAAAAATTACTTTCCTTCCAAAACAATTGAGCAGAGAGTACCTGCATAGGGCATACATGGACATCCAAGTCATAATTTTACCTCTTAGATTTAGTCTTCTCCCTAGAGATATATTTATCTATGTATTAAATATTTTCTCATGTTCCTCCAAAGGGCTAACAGTAGGGTTCTTCTCTCTCCTCATTTTATTCTCACAGCGCGCGTAGTGGCTATGGGGTCTGAACAGGATCTAGAAGATCCAAATTCAAATTTCCCCTCCTGCTGTGTGACCTGAGTGGGCCAATCAGACACACTCTGCCTAACCTACTTTCTGGGGCATTGTGAGGATAGACTGGAGGAGAGGAGAATGATGTCAGCTGCTCTGAGTCCCCACTGAGGAGAAAGTTTGGCTATAAGTGAAATAAGAACATAAGACAGGATCTAGAAGATCCAAATTCAAATTTCCCCTCCTGCTGTGTGACCTGAGTGGGCCAATCAGACACACTCTGCCTAACCTACTTTCTGGGGCATTGTGAGGATAGACTGGAGGAGAGGAGAATGATGTCAGCTGCTCTGAGTCCCCATTGGGGAGAAAGTTTGGCTATAAGTGAAATAAGAACATAAGAACCTCTCGCTGTAAAGAAGGCAGTTTATGACTTGTATGTTTCAGTTGTTGGACTTTGGTGTTTTATCAATAAAAGGAAAATTAAAAAAAAAAAAGAACATAAGAACATAAGAACATAAGAACATAAGAGATGCCAATGTTGGATCAGGCCAAAGGCCCATCCAGTCCAACACTCTGTATCCCACAGTGGCCAGAAATACCAGTGCCATCAGGAGGTCCACCAGTGGGGCCAGGACATTAGAAGCCCTCCCACTGTTGACCCCCCCCAAGCACCAAGATGACAGAGCATCACTTGCCCCAGAGTCCCTATCTATACCTTGTGGCTAATAGCCACTGATGGACCTCTGCTCCCTATGCTTATCTAATTCCCTTTTGAAGCCGTCCATGCTTGTAGCTGCCACCACTTCCTGTGGCAGTGAATTCCAAGTGTTAATCACTCTTTGGGTGAAGAAGTACTTCCTTTTATCCGTTCTAACCCGACCGCTCAGCAATTTCATGGAGTGCCCACGGGTTCTTGTATTGTGAGAAAGGGAGAAAAGTACCTCTTTCTCTACCTGCTCTTTCCCATGCATAATCTTATAAACCTCAATCATGTCACCCCTCAGTCGTCGTTTCTCCAAGCTAAAGAGCCCTAAGCGCCTTAACCGTTCCTCATAGGGAAAGTGTTCCAACCCTTTTATCATTCGAGTTGCTCTTTTCTGCACTTTTTCCAAAGCTATAATATCCTTTTTAAGGTGTGGTGACCAGAATTGCACACAGTATTCCAGATGAGGTCGCACCATTGATTTATATAGCGGCATTATGATATTGGCTGATCTGTTTACAATACCCTTCCTAATAATCCCCAGCATAGCATTGGCCTTCTTTATTGCAGTCACACACTGTCTCGACATTTTCAGTGAGTTATCTACTACAACTCCAAGATCTCTCTCTTGATCTGTCTCTGCCAGTTCAGACCCCATCAACGTGTATTTATAGTTAGGATTTTTGGCTCCAATGTGCATCACCTTGCACTTGGCCACATTGAACCCCATTTGCCATGTTGACGCCCACTCGCCCAACTTTGACAGATCCCTTTGGAGTGCCTCACAATCCTCACTGGTTTTCACCACCCTGAACAACTTCGTATCATCCGCAAATTTAGCCACTTCACTGCTTACTCCCAACTCCAAATCATTAATGAACAAGTTAAAAAGCAGTGGACCAAGTACTGATCCCTGTGGTACCCCACTGCTTACACCCCTCCACTGGGAGAACTGCCCATTTATACTCACTCTCTGTTTTCTATTAATTAGCCAGTTTTTGATCCATAAAAGGACTTGTCCTTTTATCCCATGATTTTTGAGCTTGCTTAGGAGCCTTTGATGAGGAACTTTATCAAAAGCTTTCTGGAAGTCAAGGTAAACAATATCTATTGGATCCCCCTTGTCCACATGTTTGTTCACCCCCTCAAAGAACATTAACAGGTTAGTGAGACAAGATCTTCCCTTACAGAACCCATGTTGAGTCTGCCTCAATAGGTTTTGTTCATCTATGTGCCTACTAATTCTTTCCTTAATAATGGTTTCCACCAATTTACCCGGTATCGACGTCAGACTGACAGGCCTGTAATTTCCCGGATCTCCTCTGGAACCCTTTTTAAAGATGGGAGTGACATTAGCTACCTTCCAGTCCTCAGGAATGGAGGCTGATTTTAAGGAGAGATTACATATTTTTGTCAGGAGATCCACAAGTTCACAATTGAGTTCTTTCAGAACTCTTGGATGTATGCCATCTGGGCCTGGTGATTTATCAGTTTTTAAGTTGTTTATCAGTTTTAGGACCTCCTCTCTCGTCACCTCAATCTGACTCAGGTCTTTCAACACCCCTCCCGAACTCAGCGGCTCTGGAGTGGGCAAGCACCTCTCATCTTCCACAGTGAAGACGGAGGCAAAAAATGCATTTAGCTTCTCAGCCATTTCCCTATCATCCTTCAGTACTCCTTTTACCCCTTGGTCATCCAAGGGCCCCACTGCCTCCCTGGCTGGTTTCCTGTTTCTAATGTATTTGAAGAAAGTTTTATTGTTGGTCTTTACATTTTTTGCTATATGCTCCTCATATTCCCTTTTTGCATGCCTGACCACAGACTTGCATTTTATTTGCCATAGCCTGTGTTCTGTTTTATCAGCCTCACTGTGACTAGCTTTCCACCGCTTAAAGGAATCCTTTTTACCTTTTACAGCTTCCATTACTTTGTTTGTTAACCATGTAGGCTTTTTCTTATACCTGTTTGTGCCTTTCCTAACCTGCGGAATATATTTTATTTGAGCTTCTAGAATTGTAGTTTTAAACAGTTTCCAAGCTTCCCCAATGGTTTTGACCCTTTCTACTTTTCCCTTCAGTTTCCTCCCCACATGTCCCCTCATATCAGAAAAATTACCCCTTTTAAAGTTAAAAGTGGTTGTGTGAGTCTTTTTGGCCAATTCCCTATTTGTACAAATGTTGAACTCAACAACATTATGATCACTGTTCCCAAGCGGTGCAATCACTTTTACATCTCTCACCAGGTCTTGAGTGTTACTTAGGACCAAATCAAGGATCGCCTCTCCCCTGGTAGGTTCCATGACCATCTGCTCCATAGCACAGTCATTTAGAGTGTCTAGAAACTCAATCTCTTTCTCTCGACTAGAACACATATTGACCCAATCAATGTGTGGGTAGTTAAAATCACCTATTACGACACAGTGTTTTTGTCTAGCTGCTATCTTTAATTCATTCATCATTTTATAATCCTCCTCTATCTTTTGATCCGGTGGGCGATAACAAACTCCCAGTGTTAAGTTTCCTTTTGGCCCCCCTATTTCAACCCACAGAACTTCAAGAAGCGAATCCAATTCTCTTAGCCTCTCGATCTTTCTGGACTTTATACCCTCTCTGACATACAGAGCCACCCCACCTCCAACCCTTCCCCCCCTATCCTTCCGATATAATATATAACCGGGAATCACCGTATCCCACTGATTTTCCTCATCCCACCAAGTTTCTGAAATACCCACAATGTCTATTTTTCCCTCCGACACCAAGCACTCCAACTCCCCGATTTTACCTCGGACACTTCGAGCATTTGTATAGAAACAGCTGTAATTTCCCATACTGGTTAAGCCTGCCACCTTCCTCTTGCAATCTCGAGACCTTGTCAGGCAGTCCATGTCACTAGCCATGGTCTCAGTGGACAATTTCAATCCACCTCCCTGTAGAAAAGCAACAGGTACCCCCTCATCTCTCTGAGATGAGCCAACCCGAACCAGAGACTTTTCATCTCCTGTCGGCTTTCCCCCAATATTCAGTTTAAAAGCTGCTCTGCCACCTTTTTGATTTTAAGTGCCAGCAGCCTGGTTCCTTCTCGGGACAAGTGGAGACCGTCTCGCCTGTACAGCTCCCTCTTGTTCCAAAAAGCATCCCAGTGCCTAACAAACTTGAACCCTTCCCCCCTACACCATCGTCTCATCCACGCACTGAGACTCCGGATCTGTGCCTGTCTCTCCGGCCCTGCGCGTGGAACAGGTAGCACTTCTGAGAAGGCTACCTTGGAGGTCCTGGCCTTGAGTTTCCTGCCCAGCAGCCTAAATTTCTTCTCCAGGACCTCACGACTGCAAACATCCCTATGAGAGAGAGTGACTGGACCAATCTGAGGATTTCTGACCAGTTCTAGTACAACACACTAATCACTGCACTGCACCTAGCTCTCCCATTTTCTGGGCTTACTATGTCAAGTGGTTCAGTGTTACCTTTCAATGTAAAAAAAAGTTTGCACACTGGATTGGGTGTTATGTTTTTTTTATTTGCATGTTGAATGTGAACTGCTGTTGCTGGCTTTATCACAGTCTCCAATGGGAACCAAGATGTGTTAATTTATTTGTGTAGTACAGCAGCTGAGAAAAATACAACTGTAAACAAATTTACATCCAATGCAGTATTAAAAAACCACAAGAATAAATAAGACATTCTGAAACGATGTCCACCAAGTCAGTCCATCTGACCAAGGCTATTGGCTGTGGTCCATGGGCCAAGAGTCATGGGGCAAGATCCCTTAGGGTCTTGCTCTTTGGCTTGCACCACCAGCCATGGCCAAGCTATAAATACCTACAGCAAGAGAGGGAAATAACACTCAGCCAAGATGGCTGCAGCTGGCAACCATCTTCCCCTAATTTCCCTTCCTGCTTTCTAATGTTTTGTCCCAAGGTGCCACGGTTCAAGATTTTCCCCATTTTATGACAAGTATTATCATTTCTTGAAATACTTACATTTTTGAGAAATAACAATTTCCAAAAAATATGCATGCATCATCATGGTTCAGAGTGGATTTCTCCAAGGGCAAGAGCAGATTCAAAGGAGTGACATACATAAATCAGTTCATTTTATGTTTCAACCAGCCACTCCTAGGGCTGCCAACTCTTGGTTGGGAAATTCCTGGAGATTTATGGATGGTGCCTGGAGACGGTGGGATATAAATTAAGTAAATAAAATAAGTCCCTTTCACTGATCTTTGCAGGAAAAAAAGATTCAGAAAATTGGAGCTAGTTCCTTCTACTAACCTCCATGCTACACTGTTATGCAAAGTTATCTCAACAGGCTGATCACATTGATCAGGCTGATATTTTTTCCCCTTTTTCTGATTTTCCTGCAGTTCATGTACCAGTCACTCACAGTGTTTACCTGAACCATAACAGAATCTGGGGATTTCATTAAATTGTATTAAAATGTCTTTACTAAAATAAGATGTTTTTAAAATGTTCTACTCTGCATTGTTAGGGAGATGGTGAATTCAAAGTTCCCATTCACTAGCATTCAAACCATTTTGAAATAATACCATCACATCACTGCCAGAATGGACTATACTTTCAAATTAATATTACATTGGCAGCAGGTTTCTACAGCCTACTTTCAGGACTCTGTGCTACTAATGAGCAGTTTAATTTAAAGCTTAAAATTATTAAGTGTTCCACAGGAGTTATAAATAATGTAATTTATAATATTCCTATCAAGCGCATAAAACTACATTTGTCTTCCATTAACAACATGCTTATTAAGTAGCCTGACCTCTTCAGATATAAGAAAATGCAATTAGTACAATTGTCACAGATCTTTTACGTTTTAATAAGACATAATTTATTGTCTCTTTAGTCTAATTAACTCTGAAACAATGGCAGGTTTTGTTCTTTCAGAATGAAGCGACACTCTGTATTTGCATTGCTAATATTAGACAGATAATTCCCTCATGTTCTGTAGCAGAAACTGGGCTCCTTCCTTGAAATGTACAACTCCATAAACTTACTGAAGCTTACTGGGCCCTCCTAAGCAGAATTACACCCTTCGAAGCTCTTGGAGACCAGGAGGGCGGGGACATGGGGGGTGACCATCAGAAGTAACATCATGCCTCTCTAGGAATTGGCCAAAACCTAAAAATTGGCCGAAACTCAAGAGAGGACTGACATCACTTTGTGGGAAATCGATGGCCATTTTAAATATTTTAACACCAATTGGAGGAGGGAAGTTCCCCTTCCCCACCCCCACCATGGGCCTGGCAATCTTAACTTAGAAGGATGTAACTCAGTTTAGAATGGCCTTTAGGAAGGCTATTAGGCTTTCTCAGTTCCTACTCAAAGGTATCCTCTGCCTGTAGGAGATCTTTTCTACAATCAAGGTCACTACTTGGTGTTTCTGGTGGAATCTCATCCTTCATATAGCATTGCCAGTCCTACCCTACCCCCACTCCCCAGCCTCCTGCTGGTTGCCAGGCTGGACCTGGCAACCTTATTATTTATGTGTGCTTGTGTGCGTGTTTACAGAACTTGTATCTCACCTTTCTGCCCTTACAAGGGCTACCAAGGCAGCTAACAATTTAAAATATGCATGATAAAATTACATTTCCAAACCATTAAAATCAGCTTCCCTCCCAAACACATATAATTAAAACAATTAAAAAGCAGAGTTAAAATACATACAAAACTAGTTATATGTATGTGTGATGGACTACACTTATAAGAAGCTTATAAGTGCTGTAGGACAGCTGAAGGACTGTGAAGGGCTCAGTCTTCACAGAGTCAGAGAGCCTTGAATGATAGGCTGTTCCAAGCAATCTGATTGGTTAGCCTCAGCTGAGCAGAGAAAGACTTGAGAGCTGCATGCTGAGGAGAGAGTCAGTCAGAGCCAGTTTGGTGTAGTGCAGGAGGAGGAGGAGGAGATTGAATTTATACTCCGCCCTTCACTTGGAGTCTCAGAGCAGTTTACAATCCCATTCCTCTCCCCACAACAGACACCCTGTGAGGTAGGTGGGGCTGAGAGAGCTCTCAGAGAACTGCTTGAGAGAACAACTCTGTGAGAACTGTGGCTGACCAAAGGTCACCCAGCAGCTGCATGTGGAGGCCTGAGGAATCAAACCTGGTTCTCCCAGATTAGAGGCCACACACTTAACCACTACACCAAATTGGCGGCGGACTCTAATCTGGAAAACTGGGTTTGATTCCCCACTCTTCCACATGCAGCCAGTTGGGTGACCTTGGGTCAGTCACAGTTCTCTGAGAGGTGCTCTTGCAAGAGCAGTTCTCACAGAGCTCTCTCAGCCCCACGTACCTCACAGGGTGTCTGTTGTGGGGAGAGGAAGGGAAGGAGATTGTAAACTGCTTTGAGACTCGAAGTGAAGGGCAAGGTATAAATCCAATCTCTTCTTCTTCTGTCTTGACTGAGTTGAGTACTGACCGTCTGATTTCAGCCCTAGCTGAGAAGAGCTGAGTACGGACAGTTTCAGAATTCAGCCCTGACTGAGAGTAGTTAACACAGACAGAGAATTGTGGGAAAGTTGGCAAGGAAGTTTGGAAAGTAGGCCAAGACTCCCATTCAGGCCAAAGAAAGGGGATAGATGTTCTAGTGAGAGGAGAATTTCCCTACCCAGTTAACTCCCAGATTAGAGGCCACACACTTAACCACTACACCAAATTGGCGGCGGACTCTAATCTGGAAAACTGGGTTTGATTCCCCACTCTTCCACATGCAGCCAGTTGGGTGACCTTGGGTCAGTCACAGTTCTCTGAGAGGTGCTCTTGCAAGAGCAGTTCTCACAGAGCTCTCTCAGCCCCACGTACCTCACAGGGTGTCTGTTGTGGGGAGAGGAAGGGAAGGAGATTGTAAACTGCTTTGAGACTCGAAGTGAAGGGCAAGGTATAAATCCAATCTCTTCTTCTTCTGTCTTGACTGAGTTGAGTACTGACCGTCTGATTTCAGCCCTAGCTGAGAAGAGCTGAGTACGGACAGTTTCAGAATTCAGCCCTGACTGAGAGTAGTTAACACAGACAGAGAATTGTGTGAAAGTTGGCAAGGAAGTTTGGAAAGTAGGCCAAGACTCCCATTCAGGCCAAAGAAAGGGGATAGATGTTCTAGTGAGAGGAGAATTTCCCTACCCAGTTAAACAGGGAGTTAGCTCTGAAGAATGCAGAGGTCTCTGGTAAGGTGTGGTTAGAAACTGCCTGTAGAAACCTTAAGAGTCAGTTAAAAACTCAAGACAAGTACTGGTGTTTCAAGAGAAGGGGTTTGGGTACTGGAAAGAGTACTCCACCTTCCAGTTCCTTCTGGAAACCAAATGAGTCAAAGAATAGTCAAAGAAAGTGTGCTAGAGTTTTTGGAAAACACTGGAACAAAAGCCTATCAACATAAAGATTTTAAGTAACTCTGAAAAGCTTAAGAAACTCTCATTAACCTGAAACGTAAGAACTAAACTCTGTGCATGTACTGGTTTTACCTAGGGAATTTTACCCCTGATTTCACCTGACTTTTCCCTTCTATGTTTCCCCTGGCCCCACTGCTGGACCTCCTGATGGCACCTTGCATTTTTGGCCACTGTGTGACAGAGTGTTGGACTGGATGGGCCATTGGCCTGATCCAACACTGGCTTCTCTTATGTTGAATAAAATATTTTGTTAATTTCGAATATAAAAACTTCTCGAGTGCCATTTAAGTCATATAAATTAAAGGGGCTCCCATTCCTTCCCTCAGGTTCCTGGGCTGAGCAAACAGTCAAAATATTATACTGTGACATGTTGGGACAGCCAGAATTCTTCAGGAATGAAGAAAACAGACAACTGGGACAGCTGTCACAAAAGGGAAGGAAAAACAGAGGGAAAATCTTGCTTCTAAGGTAGGGGGGTGGACAGGGGTGTCATAGTATGTATAGGAAACCAATTGCTATAGGTGTGGGCACTATCTTGTGGAGTTCCACGGGGTGCAGTTCTATCCCCCATGCTTTTAAACCTCTATGTAAAGCCCATAGGACAAATCATTTGTAATTTTGGGATTGGTTGTCATCAATATGCTAATGATATTCATCTCTATATATCCTAATCCAAATCTCCGGGTAATGCTGTAGAGATCCTGAATCGATAGGTAGAGATCCAGGAAATTACAGGCCAGTCAGTCTAATGTCGATTCTGGGTAAGCTAGTGGAATCCCTTATTGAAAATATTGAAGATTGATGAGCAAAAGCTATTGAGGAAGAATCATAATGGATTCTGTAACCGAAGATCTTGTCTCACTAAACTGTTAGAGTTGTTTGAGGGGGTGAACAAACATGTGGACAAAGGTGGCTCAGTAGATGTTGTTTACCTAGACTTCCAGAAAGCTTTTGATAATGTTCCTCATCAAAGGTTCCTAAGTAAACTCAGGAGTCATGGGATAAGAGGGCACATTCTCTCGTGGGTTAAAAACTGGTTAATTAACAGAAAACAAACAATGAATATAAATGGGCAATTTCCACAGTGGAAGGTGGTAAGCAGTAGGGTACCACAGGGCTTGGTACTAGGTCTGGTGCTTTTTAACTTGTTCATTAATGTTTTGGAATTGTGAGTAAGCGGTGAAGTAGCTAAATTTGCAGATGACACTAAGCTGTTCAGGGCAGTGAGAACCAGGGAGGACTGTGAGGAGCTTCAGAGGGATCTGTCAAGGCTGGGCAAGTGGGCATCAATGTAGCAAATTAGGTTCAACACAAGAGGCGGGACCCGCGATACTCGCAGGGGGGGAGTATTTCCTACAGCTCCTGGCCTGCAGAAGCGGCATCAGGTGAGCCCATCCTTCTCCCTCTCTCTACCCCCAGTGATGACAGTGAGAAATCACTGGAGCAACAGAGAAGCTGCAAAAACTAAGCGGATATGACAGTAGTTCAGCCTCTGCCTGGACCCGCATCCTGAAAGGGCAGTCCTTAACTCTAAGACATCCGTCCCAGCCAATCCGCATCTTCCTCCACCCCTGCAAACCGAGAATCCACCAATCATAGAGCTCCAGCAGCAGCACGTGCTCTTTCCTTTTCCTCCCAGCACTTCTCTCTCTCTCTTTCTTTTTGGTGTCTCCCAAACTTCCTTTGTCAATCAATCGGGGAGACTACACAGACTAACCCGGCCCCCCACCTAACTCCGAAGGCGGCGCACCCAAAGAGAAGCAGCCAGGGGGGTGGGACATCGCTCGTCCTGCGAGCAATCAGGCCAGAGTTTTGGCCATCCAGGGGCGGGGCGCGCAAAGTCTTCTTTGGCCGCCTGTATCTCCCAGCTTTTCATCCTTCCCCATCCCCCCCCATTCCTTTCCTCACTTGGTTTATCCCGCTCTGGGCCCGGCTGAATTCGCAGCGCCGTGGGGGAGGGGGACAGGTCCAATTTAGAATGGTACAAGAAGGGCCCCCCACGATACTCGCGGGGGAAGGGAGATGATCCACGGGAGAAGGAGAAGCAGGTGAGCCTTCTCCTCTGTCCCCCCTTGTCCCCGGCACCCACGGGGAGGCCTGACCTCGGCCCGCCAAGCTTCCCCCTCCCCTAGCAGCAGCGGCGCTTCATCAGCCTGCTGAGCTTTCCCCCTTCCCCCCTCGGTGGCGGTAGCAAGGCCTTGCCGGCCCGCCAAAATTTCTCCTTCTCTCCCTCCCTCCCTCCTTCTCCCCCCCTGCGGTGAGGCCTTGCCGGCCCGCCAAACTTTCTCCTCCCCCCGGCAGCAGTGGCAAGGCTTTCCTGGCCTGTCAAGCTTTCCCCCTTCCCATCCCACCGAAATTTCATCCCGCCAAACTTTCCCCTTCCTCCCCCGCTGGCGGCAGCAGCAAGGCCTCGCCAGTTGGCCCAGCCTTCTCCCTCCACCGCTCCCCTCCCACTGCTGCCACCGCCACCGAAGCCGTTCCAAGAGCGTTCCCTGCGCATGCACAGTGGACACTCTTTTACTTTGGGGCGGATTTAAGTATCCCCCCAATATTTTTTCCAACTTTTCAGATTTTTGTGCACACCTGGGGACTGCCCCAAGTGTGCCCAAAAATCTCCCTCCCCCCCCGGTGCCCCCGATACGCGGATTTAGGTATCCGAACGCCAGGGGGCACCTTCACTATTAGATATATAGATGAGCAAGTGCAAAGTAATGCACATTGGAGCCCCAAATCCTAACTATAAATATACACCAATGGGGTCAAACTGGTGGTAACTGATCAGAAGAGATATCTTGGGGTCGTGGTAGATAACTCATTGAAGATGTTGATTCAGTGTGCAACTGCAATAAAAAAAAACAGTATCATAATGCCCCTGTGTAGATGTATGGTGGAGCCTCATTTGGAATACTGTGTGCAGTTCTGGTCACCACCAGTGTTTCCTCTAAGCTGAGTTAGTGTGAGCTAGCTCACAGTTTTTTTAGCCTCCGGCTCACACCTTTTTGTCTTAGCTCAGGAAAGATGGCTCCAGAGCAAACTAATTTATGCAGTGGCCAAATCGCTCACTCACCACTTTAATGCCGGTAGCTCCCAAAGTAGAATTTTTGCTCACAAGACTCCACAGCTTAGAGGGAACATTGGTCACCACACCTCAAAAAAGATATTATAGCATTGGGAAAAGTGCAGAGTAAAGTAACTAAAATGATTAAGGCGATGGAATATCTTCCATATGAAAATGTTAAAGAGGTTGGTGCTCTTTAGCTTGGAGAAATGATGACTGAGGGGAGACAGAGGTTTACAGCAGGTAGAGAAAGAAGTACTTTTCTCCCTTTCTCACAATACAAGAATTTGTGGATACTCAATGAAATTCATGAGCAGTAGGTTTAGAACAGATAAAAGGAAGTACTTCTTCACCCAAAAAGTAATTAACATGTGGAATTTATTGCCGCAGAAGTGTTGGTGGCCATAAGCATAGACAGCTTCAAGAGGGGACTGGATACACATGTGGAACAGAGGTCTACCAGTGGCTATTAGCCACAAGGTATAGATGGAACACTATGTCTGGGCAGTGATGCTCTATATTCTTGTTGCTTGGGGGCCACATTGGGAGGGCTTCTGGAGTTCTGGCCCCACTGGTGGACCTCCTGATGGCACCTGGTTTTTGGCCACTGTGTGACACAGAGTGTGGGACTGGATGGGCCAATGGGTCTGATCCAACATGGCTTCTCTTATGATATTATGGTATTGAGTGTATATTCCTTAGGTTGAAGACTAAGAATAGATTAGGCATACTGTTTGTTTACCAACCATGTAATTCCTCTGCAGGCACTCTGTCTGAGTTGGCAGAAGTGCTCTTGGGTGTCATGCTGGAGACACCTAGATGGATTATTCTGAAAGACTTTCACATTTATGCTGATATTTCGCAAGGGCCAGCCCAAGATTTTACAGCTTCTTTGACTGCCTTGGACCTCTCTCAAATCATGACAGGCCCAACACATCAAAGAGGTCACTCTTTGGACTTAATCTTCTGCACTGAGCCTTTGAGGGAAGATTTAGTATCTGGGCTGGAGATTTGGCCTAAGCTGTGGTCTGACCACTGCTTACTCAAAATTACAGTGAATGTTGCTCCTTGGTTAGAATGGTTTGCCCACAGAGGCTCATGAATTCTACTGGATTCCAGAATACTCTAGAGAATTTTAGGATTCCAAATATGTGTTCTGTTGAGGCTGCAATGGAAGCGTGGAAGATGAAGCTTCTTGAAAATATTGACAAGATTTCCCTCTGTCAACCTCTCTGACCCAAGATTTTCCTCTGTCAACCTCTCTGACCCATCTAGCTAGGCCCTTGGTGGAGAATCAATTTTGTCTACTCACAGACATAGAAGTGCATACAAGGCAGAAGTAAATTAAACTACTCCACCACAGGTACTGCATAGTTCAGCAATTGTTTGACATGGATGGTGGCAAGGTAAGGACATCTGAGGCTCAGTTCATAAATTATCATGGTTGTCAATCACAGTATGTTTGCCTACCAACCATGTTTACCATGAATTTCACGAAATCCTTAATTATAGAAAGTTCACATCAGGGTGAGCCTATGCAGCAATTTTCAGTTTTTAAATTGTCATCAGTCCTGGTTATTTTAACTGCTGCTGTGCAGGATTCTTTTGTTTCATCTACATTATTTTATGTCATTTTATGCACTTTGTAAGTGCATGCCCTTTTAATGCTATTTGTACAGAACTGAAGCAAATAGAATGTTAGAAAATTTCATTAACAATAAAAATTTGGTGTGATGAAACAGAAAATACTTATTTTCAGTTATTTATTTATTAAGGCAGTTATATCCCACACTTTCCTACTCATGAGCAATTCCAGGCAGCTTGCAAAAATTGCATCAGTAAAGAACAAAATATATGCGTTAAAACAATATTCACACATTGACTCATGGGGTTGTTTCTTACCAGAGACAAGTACATATGAACTGGGGAATATGAAAATCAAACCAGCAGGCTTACTAAATTTATTCTCATCCCTTGGACGCAATCCAGAGATGAAGTTCATAATTTCTGAAACAACCTTAATATGAGTGTGATTGCCATCGGATAATTAATGTGAATTCTAATATATGGCAATAACACAGACAGCATATTCTCAGTTGGAATTTATCCAGGGCTTGTAGAAAAAGCAAACTTTACAGTCATACACAAATATGTGCCTTTGCTGATCAGGTTTGAGTGTGGCATGATTCCTTAACAAATGCACATTTTCCCCTTTTTTCCTCAAAACAAAACAAATAAATGAGAAAATTTGCCAGCTGTTTGGCACTCATTCTTTATTAAAAGGAATCAATTGCTCCCTTTTAAATCTAGTTGCTTATGCAACTGTAGCTGCTTCTCAAAATAGTATGTTATATTTACTGCATATTATCCAATTCATCAAGTGCATTCAATTTATTTAGTATTCTCTACATCTTTAGAGAGATTAAAGGTTTGAATTGCAGCTGCCAAATACAATCTAACTCAAGTCTGAATCTGTATTCTGAGCATCAGGCAGATTCGCATACAAAAAGTCTTTACGCTAGACATAGGCAGTCATCTTAAAGTCAGTGAAACTGTACAGAGGTACAGAGGTTGATTAAGAACAGCTTTGGAAGTTGTGAAAAGGGAAATCAAAGACATTTCTTACTGTGGATTTCATTTTGATCATCCCTAACTAACTTGGATCATGTGGTATCTTGTATTACCACTGCAAATATGTGAGAAGAGTAGAGCAGAGTTAAACTGCATGATCAAAATAGCACTACAGATATGAGGTGGGGAACAGACATGGCTCAGTGGTAGAGCAGTTGCTTTGCATGCAAAAGGTTCCAGGTTCAATCTTCAGCATCTCCAGTGAAAAGGCTCAGGTTGTAGGTGATGCAAAAGACATCCACCTGGGATCTTGGCAAGCCACTGCCAGTCAGAGTAGACAGTACTGACCTTGGTAGAACAATGGTCTAACTCAGTATAAAGCAGCTTCAAGTGTGTTCGTATAAGGTGGCATTTTACAAAATGTCAAGAGAATTCAAAAATGGAGAGGAATGAAAAAGAGGTGTAGAACTCTGGAAGTAATGAGATTAACTGAAAATGCAAAACTTCTAGGATTCAGAAAAATAAGGAACTCACAGAGTATCAAGTTAGGGTGCAACAGGAGGCACAAAGGAGACAGAAACCCTAAGCAATAGGAGCATGAACAAGAGCTCTGGGGTCCATCATGGTGAACACAATTTCCATCTGCATACATCATTAGAGATTATTTGGTTTTTGGAAATAAAATGTTCAGGAAATGACCTTGATCACGATACCAGTTTCATCACAAACTAAATTTCCCATTGTTGGTACCTTTGTAATTTAAAACAGGTTATTTTGAGTAGTTTCGCATCTGTGTAATTAGTGGCACTTAGCTTGGCAACTGGCTGGCCAGTGTTGGCACATGCCAGTGACAGACAGTGTAGTGTAGTGTAGTGGTTAGAATGCCAGGGTACTAGCAAAGAGATTCTGGTTCAGATCCCCACTTGCCATGACACAGAGACAATCATTCTCTCTCAACCTAACTCACCTCACAGGGTTTTATGAAGATAAACAGGAGGAAAGAAGAACTATACTGGTCTGAGCTCCTTAGAAGAAGGGCCAGATAAAAATGCACTAAATAAATCACTCTCACAGTTTGCTGGATCACATATTCCCCAGAGCTGGTGGTGTTGGTGGTGATATATCACTTTCTGTTTTAAGTACGTATGTTGCTATTACACTTGCATAGTTGGTGGAACTCATCATATTGGCCCATGCTCAAAACTTACTGGAAAGAAAAACAGTTCTTCCCTAAACTGCAGTGCAAGAACATACACATTATTTGTGATCCAATGAAGGCTTTATCCACATATTGTTGGATATTGTGGAGTAACAATAATTTGCAACTGGATTTTTCTGAATAGACAAGACAGGTCACTTGAAAAGTATTGCTATAGTTGCAATATCCTGGGATGTGTGGATGCAGGCATGCTGTTGTTGTTGTTCAGTCGCACAGTCGAGTCCGACTCTTCGCGACCCCATGGACCAGATCCCACCAGGCCTTTAAAACCAGATGCAAGCATAGAATACTTATTAATATGAATATGCCTGAGCAGAATGGGAAGGCTTGCAGTATTAAAAAGACAAGCCATATGGCTTTCCCATCCCACTTTCCTCCATCCAGGACCTAGACAAGTAAGGAAGACAGCCAGTTTGGTGTAGTGGTTAAAAGTATTGACTCTATTCTGGGAGAACCGGGTTTGATACCCCACTTCTCCACATGCAGCTGCTGGTGTGACCTTGGGTCATTCATAAATTCTTTCAGAGCTGTTCTCTCAAGGACAGTTCTCAAGAGAGCTCCCTCAGCCCCACCTACCTCACAGGGTATCTGTTGTGGGGAGGGGAAGGGAAAGGGATTGTAAACCACTCTGAGACTTCTGCGGGTAGTGAAGGGTGGGGTATAAATCTAATCTCTTCTTCTTTTGTAAGGTTTTTTTTCTGACAGATGCATTGGTTGGAAGGATGTGAATGGTATGGAAAAAGCAGTGCAACAATATGCATATGCAAAATATTTGTAATACAGTGTAGAACAACTTAGAAATTAAAGAATGAATCTCTTTTGAGTACTCAAGAATGTGGCTTGCACTTTTGATTTACAATCAAATCGTGATTTGTGCAAATGATGCACTATGTATAGGTGAGCAGCCAGCCCTGACTAGGATTGCTGAACATCAACCATACTGGAGATTTTTTGTTGTTAGTTAAGGCTGCCAACCTCCAGGTGGTTAGGTAAACACAGAAAACACCGTGTTGAAATAATAAACACATTATTCACATGCACTTATAGCTAAATACAGGGGTCATTTCGTAGAAAAAGAGCTAGGGGAACTCATTAGCATAACTCATTAGCATATGCCACACCCCCTGACATCAGGGGCCCGGCGGTGGACCTGCAAGGCCAGCGGGAGTGCGAGGAAGCCCCGCCAAGGCCCTCCCTGGCCCCAGGCAGGCAGGGGTGGGGAGAGGCAGGGAGGAAGCAACTTACCCTCCCTCTTCTCCTGCCTCCTCCTGGCTGAATGAGGGCCGGAAGCGGGGCGGCCGGAAGCAGGGGGCGGGGCTTCGTCATGTGCCCCACCCCCCTGCACCTCACCCGGGGGAACTGCGTTCCTCCGCGTCCCCCCCCCCGAAATGACCTCTGGCTAAATATATTTGCTTTATATAGACATCAACTCTAGTGTACTGTAAACACTTTCAAACTACAACATCACATTTCAAACACTTTCAAACTAAGTTATATAACATGAAGAGTCCAACTATCTTCTTCCTGATGGAGGATAAATACCAATGTACAGTTATTTGCACCGAACAATGCAGCAACCTATTGTACATTTCCCAAGTGATGATCCATCAGGTAAAGATAGCAGGCAGCTTGTATTTCTCACTGTGATGATTCAGCTTAGCAAGCAAGCCTAGTAGATGTATTTTCCCATGAGGTGATTCAGCTAGCAAGCAAGCCTAGCAACACACCTCCCGGGTATAACCTGCGTGTTTAGAACAAATCTTCTTCAGGCATAAGTTCACCAATTATTATTGAGAGAGTGCACTCTCCCAGATATTTCTTCCTACTCACTAAGATTTGCTGGTGGCAAGTTTCTGGTTGTTCTGTTAAGATATGGTTTGTGGTCAGTTCTGTCATGGCCCCAATTCCCTGTTGTGGCTCCCATTTATAGAAACAAATGCCTACTGGGATCCATAAGATTCAGGACCTTGAAGACACTTTTGTTAATATGTACATTGATGGTGATTATTATTGACTATTGTTTTATCTTTTGCTTAAATTGCTTGCATTGTTTTATCATTTTATTTTTCATAATCAGTCCTTTTCAGGCTGAGAAAGGATTCTCTAAGATATAAAGAAAGGCCTGGCCCTTGAGATTGACACCCAGCCTTTTGAAAGATTTCAGGTCTGGGCTGCCAATGCCTTTTCCCTTTCCCCTCAGGATTATTGGCCCAAGAAAGCAATCAGTCTTCGTAGCCTGCTCAGTCAGCCTTTGCTTATTGGCAGTGTAGTGCTATATAGGCCATGAAAAATCCCTTGGTAGGCTACAAAAGGCCATTGTTCATCCCAGAGGTCAATTATTTCTTGTTCTTAATTTCACCACATTCAGCATTCAATCTGCAAACCACATGCAGAATTCAATTACATTTTATTCTACCCAAAAAAAAAACTCTGAAGATTTTGGTCCGCTTCTCAGCTTTATAAACATATGGGGACCAAACATCCATATGTAGCAAACACCAAAATGTGCATTTCCAAAGGCATGATCAAAAGTTTGTTCTTGTACATGGCACAGGTTGCACATGGCTTGGTGGTGATACAAAGGAAGCCATGCAGAAATGCTTAGCAGTCTCCACATATCTGATAGTTGTTCCAGCTACATCCTGGACTTCCTCAAGAATGTCCTTTACCCATGATAGTAACATGAGCACCATCCGAAACACCATCTGATAGTAACATGAGCACCACAGGGGTCTGTGACAGGTGTCTTGCTACTAGGGCAGTGTGCATTTTTGGGGTTTCTATCTGGTTTTTCTTCTAAAATAATGACCTGGCATAAGAAGTAAGGTTTCATGCCTGCCATTGCAGAAAATCCAATAAGGTGTTTTCTAAACCATCACTTTGCTGTGCTGTATGTAGACTGACAGGGATAGAAGGAGCACAAAAGCAAATATGCAATAAAAAAAGATTTTTTTATTACTTTAGGTATTTCTAGATGTCAGATAAAAATGAGAACTTTGCTAAAAAAAAATTTGCACAATGACAGCTGTGCTTTATGGATAACATTCTATAGTTTGATGTATGAGGCAGAAAATACAAAACATATTGTAAAGTACTACCTTGACATAATGATGGAGAGCTGTTTGAAGTGCATTAAATCTGAGGAATGTATGAGACCACCATGAAACAGGCCATCTTCCATGAAGAAATATCAAACTGGGCATTTTAAAAAAAAAACCCTACATCACTGTTCACAAATGTTTTATTTTATTTTAACTCTAGGTTTTGGAATCTGTACCTCAGTCTTAGGCACACGTACTTGAACCTAAAAGTTAAAAGCATACATTTCTCTGATGATGTGGAGGTTGTTTCCCTGTGGCTTCTTTCTATGCTTACTCCAGCCATGAAGGAATAAGGATTGCACCCTAAGAGAGCAATCCTGAGCAGGCCTCCAGTCCATTCAACAGAGCTGTCTGAGAGAAAGGGGTTCTTACAATTCAGTTGTAAGTATGATAATGTAACTGTCCAGATCTGGTGCGGCTGCACCTGGACTCGGGATGACCCCCAGAAGAAGAGACCTCACTAGGCCACCGGGCCCCAGTGATGGGGCTGCCCCCCAAAAGATGCCTCCACCCCAAGCTAAAGCTCCGCCAGACCCACTTACCACAGCTGCGGGAGGGAACAGTGATCAGGCAGTCTGGAGGGAAGACAAGGAAAGCTTGAGGAGTTGGCTTGGGCAGCCCAGGCCGACCAAGGCCGGGAAAAGTGGTGGTGCTCGGACTGGAGGAGCAAGAGGCCAGCTTAAGCTGATGGAGGTGTGGGCAAGCAGTCATGAGCGGCCTGGAGGTTGTGGAGGATGACCGAAGCCAGCAGAGGCCAAGAGATGTGGCAGTAGATGGCCTGAGTTGGCCATCCCCCCCACCCACACCCACCCCAGCAGCCTGGATGAGCCACCCAAAGGTACAGGCAGACGGTGGGAGGAAGCAGAGGCCAGAAAGAGCAGTGACGGCACACAGGCAGGAGACACAGATGGCCCCCCCAGGTCTAGACCCAATGCCATGCCAGCCAGGGAGGGCACATCCCATGGTAATTGCCAGGATAATCTGGGGTGGGACTTCCCACTTCCAAAGGCAGGCACAAACCAATGGCAGGAGCCCATCCCTGACAAACAAGGACCGGCTCCAATGAGATGGAAGAGGGGTGTGACATTGGGAGAGGGAAGGCATAAAGGGAGACTCCTGAAACACGCCAGGGAGGATGACAGCCAGATGTCTAGTTGGTGCAAGACTGTGGTGCTGATCTGAAGCCATGCAGAAGACCTATGTTCCACTGTTCATGTACTGATTCTGAAACTCCGTGGCTGGATGTTATTCACTACCTATGTAGGATGGTTATTGTGCTTCAATTTATTTATTTTTCAGTTAAATTACTGAGTCTGTGTTCCTTACTGGTTCAGCATGTCCCACTGGAGCAACATATGGCCCAGATTTACTGTGGCTATTCATGCCAATGTTTAACTGGTCTACTTGGAAATAAGTCCCATTTTATTCAAGGGTGCCTACTCCCAAGAAAAAAAAATTCTTAGAACTACAGCCTAAATAGTCTTCAGTCTGCAAATTAGGATTTTCAGTTATGGTTCCAGGTTTGAAGCAAAAATTAGTTTTAGTGCAATCAGTTCTTTTGAGGCAAGTAAAATATTTGATAAATTAAAGTTGGAATGTAAACATATAGAGTTTTAGGATTAGTCTCAAGTAAAGCCCTCTAGCAGACTGAGAAAATTTGAACCATGAAGGCAAAACAGTTTGCTTGCTAAACCTTTAGTATTTTCTTGTAAGAAAGTAGAAGGTATCAGAAGTTTGTAAAAATATGACAGCTGCAGAAAAATAAAATATAGGTACAGGTAAAATACACAAATGCACATATATGAGTATCTTGCTATCTTTCTTTAGGATTTGGGGAAAGTATCCTTACACACTGCTATACTTAAAGAAGGCTGACGGGGAAGAAGGTAAATATGGTCCTTGCTTTTAAGAAAAAGGAGCTACCCTATATGAAAACAAGTAGCATTTGTGTTTACTGTCATAACCTGTGCACTTTGTTACATTCCTTAAAGACATTTACAATTACAGTAATAGTCTGCCTAACTTACATTTTTTTATGATGAAATAAAACAAAATAAACTATAATGAAAAAGCACTGGATTTGAATAACCAGAGAGAATTGCAAACTAATAGATGTTTATGGAAAATAGTTAATAGAGGAGACAACTGGGTGACTCACAGGGACTCATTTCCACCACCCACTATGTCCT
>NW_015166418.1:1796675-1802179 GCF_001447785.1 Gekko japonicus | reverse complement strand
TCTTTCCCTCAGCATCTCCCTTTTTCTTGCTTTCCTCTCTCTTTCCACCCACCAGCAACATACCTTTATCTGTCTCCCTGTCTTCTGCTTTCCCACCTTTCCTCACCCTGGCAGCCTCTCCACAGGAAAACTATGGCCCAGTTGAACTGTGAGGAACTTGCAAAGGAGGTTCACTTTCTCACAGTCTTTCCTTCCTCTTGGCAATCTCGATATCCTCACCTTTCCCTGCTTTCTTCTCTTTTACACCCAACGAACTTGGGTTTCCAGGTCCTCTTCAAATCTCTAACCACTATACCACACAGACCTCCATGGTGTGTCTGCTGTTGAACAACAGCAAGCGGCTGGGCCTGGATGAGTCATGAAAGTCATGTGGTAGCAAGCTGCCTGGTGGTTGCTACCAGTCCTGCCCCATTGAGTCCCCCCCTCAAAATAGCCCTGGAAAGGTCCCTGGCCCCTTCCTTTTAAGGACAGAAACCAAGCTTGGAATGCTGGCAGAATTTTGTGGTTGCCTAGCAAAGGCTACTGAAGATATCTGTTTCTTAAAGTTACATGTGCTCCTTTTATTTTGAATTTTTAAACAACCCCCCTACAATTTTATTTTTATTTTTTAAGATTTCAGCTTTTTCTGAAAACCTGAGGGATTTTTCAGGTTTGTAGAAAAATCTGTCTTTTCCTTCATGGCTCCCATCTCCAGATTTAAGTATCCTCAGATTTGACTGAATTGACTATTAAAAGATACAAGTGGGGACCCCAGCAAAATGTTGCAGGTTATCACCCAAGCTGCCCTCCCTGACTCTCCCCCTGGCTGCTGGATGCCAAGTTTGAAGCAACAGTGCTACTGGTGGGTGGCTGGGTAAGAATCCTCCTTCCCATCCAGTTGCCTACCTGCACTGCCATTGGCTCAGTCTCAGCACTCAGTAGCAAGAGTGTAGTTGGGGAGGGCGGTTCGGGTGATGCCCCTAGAGGCAACAGTGACATTCATCAAATGGAAAAGTTGGTCATCTTATTTACTTTCCTATGATGTTTGGGTTAGTTCTGACTGGTGTAAGGTGGGGGGGGAGATAATATTTGTCTGGGAGTCTGTTGTGGTTTTCAGCAGCCTTACATCTAATCTATGAAGTGGTCCTAAATCTCGGGTGATTTCACTCAGTGCACAGAAGACCAGCTTCTGGTGACATCATATGGATTCTGTCTGAGAATTGTGGTGTGCCAAGCATCACATGGAGAAACATCCTCATTGCTCTACTTACTGTGCCATCCTAAACAAAGTAACTCCCTTCTAAATCCATTGCAAGCAACGAGCTCTGAAGGATAAGAACATAAGAGAACATAAGAGATGCCAATGTTGGATCAGGCCAAAGGCCTATCCAGTCCAACACTCTGTATCACACAGTGGCCAGAAATACCAGTGCCATCAGGAGGTCCACCAGTGGGGCCAGGACATTAGATGCCCTCCCACTGTTGACCCCCCCAAGCACCAAGATGACAGAGCATCACTTGCCCCAGAGTCCCTATCTATACCTTGTGGCTAATAGCCACTGATGGACCTCTGCTCCATATGCTTATCTAATTCCCTTTTGAAGCCGTCCATGCTTGTAGCCGCCACCACTTCCTGTGGCAGTGAATTCCAAGTGTTAATCACTCTTTGGGTGAAGAAGTACTTCCTCTTATCCGTTCTAACCCGACTGCTCAGCAATTTCATGGAGTGCCCACGAGTTCTTGTATTGTGAGAAAGGGAGAAAAGTACGTCTTTCTCTACCTGCTCTTTCCCATGCATAATCTTATGAAGCTCAGTCATGTCACCCCTCAGTCGTCGTTTCTCCAAGCTAAAGAGCCCTAAGCGCCTTAACCTTTCGTCATAGGGAAAGTGTTCCAACCCTTTTATCATTCGAGTTGCTCTTTTCTGCACTTTTTCCAAAGCTATAATATCCTTTTTAAGGTGTGGTGACCAGAATTGCACACAGTATTCCAGATGAGGTCGCACCATTGATTTATATAGCGGCATTATGATATTGGCTGATCTGTTTTCAATACCCTTCCTAATAAGTCCATCCCTGGACTGGGGTGAGGGAGAGAAAACCATGACAATGACTCATCTCCTAAAAGTGCTATCTATACAAAAAGTAACTAATTTGTATGGAAATGTAAGATACACCCCCCCCCTTTATGGTATCCCTTGGAAAAAACCTTAGTCTGGCATATGATTAAATACATTTGTTGGGGCTTTTGTGGATTCTCCACTAAATAATTTGCTTTTGCTGCTAGGACTCTTGCTTTTGTCTGTATTCTGAGTAAAAAATAATATTTTTAGTTGAGTTTGCCTGTGTTCTTTATAAAGTTTATATCTCCCATACCTGGCATTGCATTTTATGACATACATGGCTCGGCCCAACAAAGTAACATTTATGTCAGATTCGGCCCTTGTAACAAATGAGTTCAACACTTCTGCTCTAACCACTACAACCCATTGACTCTAATTATTTCTTGTTATGGCTTTTCTCTGAAAGACTGTGCATCACATGTTTGTTCACCCCCTCAAAGAACATTAACAGGTTTGTGAGACTAGATCTTCCCTTACAGAACCCATGCTGAGTCTACCTCAATAGGTTTTGTTCATCTATGTGCCATCCTAATGTTCAGGATGTTCAGGATCACACTGTTATACTAGTACCTTTTTCCATGTGGTGTTGCTTCCTGTATGTCTGAATGTTACAAAAGTAACCATTCAGCTATTCCATAACTATTAGTTAAAGTCGTGGAACAGCATGTCTAACTATGGCTGCATGCACACATTGCATATTGAGCTATCATTATACTAAGAAATAATATAAGACTAGATTATCCTGTGTGGACAAACTAATCCTGTTGTAAATCATTAGCACAGTATCCAACTGTGTTTGGATCCATCTCTGAACATCTCTTCCCTTGAAAACCACAGGGTCACCATAAGTTGGCTGTGACTTCACGGGGGGGGGAGGGAAAAGGATGCACCTCATGCTAGAAGGAAACAGCTAAAATCAGTTGTACTGGAAGACAATAAATATGAAATGCAATGTATTTCACACACACACAAAATCAAAACTTAGGAGCCATAGGCTGTCAGGTTGCATCTATTTTGGAAGACTTGTTTTTCTAAGCACAACAGGATGGACTTTTTTTCTGCCTTAGCAGCTGTAGTCCAGTGCATAATTAAACAGGAAGGCAGTGAATATTTCATACATAATGCTCTGTAAATATAACAGCTACAAATAAATATTTTCATGTGGTATATGTATACAAAAAATTAATCTGTCTCTTGAGCTGTCACCTCTGCTTCCATTTTAAGAAGCAGTATAACTTTTAAAGCATTATTAATAAATAAGGAGATTTTAGTGTTAAATTCTTAATTGCTGTATTGATGCCGTTTGTGATCTAACCAGCTTCAGGGTAAGTCTTCTTTCAAAAGTTTTAGGTTGTTCAATGAGTAGGAAGCAAACATCTGCTTAATAAATAAGTATGCCAGTGAAGCCTCCCTTATGGTGCATGTACATAAGATTATTTTCATACCTTAATTTAATATCATTTTAATTAAAGCCCACATTGCCAAGAACAGGTGGTCTCACCAGATGTACAACTCAAGGGGTCTTATCAAACGTCCCCAAAGGACCAATGAAAGTAGTCTCCCAATCCCAAGTGTATCTCATTAACTGTACCTGCACATTGTCTTCACGTGTCCAACTGTAAATAAAGACTTTTAAGAATATATGGAATTGAGATAATTTTCCTTTTGTGCCCCCTGCACAGCAAAGGGAAATCTATCTAGCAAATTTTTATTCCAGTCTTTTCCCAAGGAGTTTAGGGTGGTATACATAATCTTCCCTTCTTCCCTTTGGGTTGGATCGAGCCAGCTCAATTTAGCTCAATTTCAGCCATTTCCCCTCCTTATTATAGCCACTGTTCCACACAGCATTTGTCCCTGCAGGTTTCTTGATCCCAAACATAGCTGTTTTCACCAGTGGAAAAGCTGGATGGATCCAACCCGTAATCCTCATAATGAGCTTGTGCTGCAGGTTAGACTGAGAGTGAGTGACTGGCCCAAAGTCACCCAGCATCCCAGTAATTCTCTGTAGGAGCCACTGTTCCAAGCATCACTAGTTCCACTGTTGTAAGTTATACCTGAATAAAGAGTATTTTAATCTTTATTGATGGAGAGTAGTGATGTAGCTCAAGAACCATGGCTACAGCACTATGAAGGTATGCGGCTACTAACTGGCTAGCAGAACCTGCACAAAAGCAGGAGATAATGTATACTAGTGGTTTCTCACATAGGGCAAGGAGCCCAGAGGAATGACTATCCTTCTTTTTCACTGCTTTCAGCAGTAGTGCTGCTTGTATTAAGTCCAAACTGAAGATAAATACTTTCATAATTTCTAACTCCAAGTAGTAATTTTAGTCTTATGCAAACATCCAAAGTCCTTAAAGTGTCCAGGTCTGAAAGTTTTGATTTCACAGTGTATGATGAGTGAATCTCCATTGTAAAAGTATTGCCATATCTCCATGGACTTTGTCTTTTCAGCATCTTGCATGCATAAACTAAAGTCTCTTTGTGCCTGAGGCTAACATGAAGTCCTCATACTACTGTAAGACAAAATGTAGTCATCACCCAAGCTACATTGAACATTTATTTGCAAAATCTGGCTGACATGTGGCAAATCTTTTTTCATTCTTGGTTCATTTAACAAAATTCTTGGTTCATGTTAACAAAATGAAGTTTTTGTTAGTTCAAGAAACTTATTAGACAAGTTTCTTGAACTAACAAAAACTTCATTTTGTTAACATAATTCTTTAAACTTGTCAGGAGACTTCAGTCTTCACTAATATTATCAGTTGGTGGCCCCAGCAAAATCATTGTGTAATGTGAAAGAGAATCCAGCCAAATCTCTCCCTTATATATAAAGCCATAGTGGGTTCCAACGTTCCAAAATGCACACCTTTAGTGTTTGGCCACAAGAACTGCCACTCAGAAGACGCTGGCTGGGTTGACTGGCTGCTTTGTGCAGTCCCACCCAGTGTTTCAAGGTCTTTTGCATATGGAAGCTGATTGGACTTCACTCCATTCCACAACTCAAACTCCCCCCCCGCAAGGCAGTTGGAATTGCCAGTTGCATATGGAACCTACTGTATTCTGAGGTAAAATATGTCCTCACTCACATCACTTCCCCTTCAAAAGAAACAAACCCAATAACACAATCATGCCACATCACAAAGAAGATCACACCACAAGCAGAATACCACAAGCCAAAAAAAGATAGGAAAAGGTGCCAGCAGTCACCCCATTACTGCCACAGAGAGCGCTTCAGAGGATGGTGTGCAGGTTCCAGGTTCATGTTTTAAAAGCTGCCTGGGGGATTATGGACCATTCACACACTTTCAACCTTAACATACCTCATAGGGTAGTTGTGCGGATCATATGGGGGAAAGGATACTGATGACAGCTGCTTCGGTTCCCACTGCAGGGAAAGACT
>NW_015166418.1:1793040-1795039 GCF_001447785.1 Gekko japonicus | reverse complement strand
CTTCCAGCCTATGCATTTGTTACAAATCACATCTTTCTAGATCTCGTTGTATTGCTTTCACAACGGGCTTTACTGCTAGTATAACCATAAGATCACAAGGCAAGCCCTGCCAGATCAGAAGTTCAACATTCTGTTTCCCACAATGGCCCACCTCCCTGCTGATCCTTCCAGCCTATGCATTTGTTACAAATCACATCTTTCTAGATCTCGTTGTATTGCTTTCACAACGGGCTTTACTGCTAGTATAACCATAAGATCACAAGGCAAGCCCTGCCAGATCAGAAGTTCAACATTCTGTTTCCCACAATGGCCCTGCTGATCCAAAAAAAGCTACAAACAAGGCTCAGGAAAATCTTGTCAATATAGCTCAATTGTCTGAATGGCAGCAGCTCTCCAGCATCCTAGGTAGAGTTTTTGTTTGTTTGTTTTGTAACACCTGATATCTGAGATCCTTAAATTGGACAGGCCAAGAACTTGACTTTCAGTCTGTAAAGCATGCCTTTTACCACTAAGCCATGGCTCCTCCCAAGAGAGACAGCATGGTTGATACAACTTAATGAGGCCTTAATGCCCAGAAAGGGACTAAAGAGTAACTGGGTTTTGGCAGTAAGCAGGGCCCTAAAATTTCATTTTCTGATGTGAGAAAAAAATTAAAACATTTTCTTCAACTTGTTCATTTTCCCCTTCTGATTTTAAAAGAAATTGAAACATTTTCATGCCCTCCTAAAAGTTTCATAGGCCCTAGGCACTGTGCCTACTGTTCCTAATGGATAAGTCAGCCCTGTCAGTAAGGGAAGCTCTTGACTAGAACAGACATTATGAACCTGTGTGTGAATCTGACCCCAATCAAGGCAGGCACTTATAGATCCTTATGCAGATTCATAAGTGACAGATTTATCAATGGACATTAGCTATTATGGGTAAATGATACATCTATTGGAAGAGGACATCTGCATTTGAACACCAACTGCTGTACGGCAACAGTAGGGAGGGCTATTGCCATGATTTGGGAATTCTCAGAGACATCTGGCCAGCCACTATGGGGGAAAGGATGGTGATGTCAGTGGTCCCTGGAGCTGATCTTGCAGGGTTCTTATCTTCTTATTATATTGAATTGGTTTAGGGTGACATGATTAAATGTATTATCAAATGTATTACTTGATCTGTACATGTTTTAATTAATGAATCTGTACATGATTAGGAAGAGGTGGCAAGAATACAAAGAGAAACTATACAAGAAGGATCTCAATGTTCTTGATAACCACGACCGTATGATCGCTGATCTTGGGCCAGACATCCTGGTGTGTGAAGTCAAATTGGCCTTAGAAAACATTACTAACAACAAAGCTAGCGGAGGTGATGGTATCCCAGCTGAGCTATTCAAAGTCTTAAAAGATGATGCTGTGAAAGTGCTGCACTCCATATGCCAGCAAATTTGAAAAACGCAACAGTGGCCACAGGATTGGAAAAGGTCAGTTTACATTCCAGTCCCAAAGAAGGACAATGCCAAGGAATGTTTAAGCTATTTCACAATAGTACTCATTTCACATGCTAGCAAGGTCATGCTCAAGATCCTACAAGCTAGACTTCATCAGTACGTGGATAGAAAACTGCCAGAAGTATAAGCTGGGTTTCGAAGAGGTACAGGAACGAGAGATCAAATTGTCAACATTTGCTAGATTATGGAAAAAGCAACGAAGCAGAGGTCATTTCAGGGGGGATCACGGGGGATCGCAGTTCCCCCGGGTGAGGTACGGGGGGCGGGGCACATGATGAAGCCCCGCCCCCTGCTTCCGGCCGCCCCGCTTCCGGCCCTCATTCAGCCAGGAGGAAGCAGGAGAAGAGGGAGGGTAAGTTGCTTCCTCCCTGCCTCTCCCCACCCCTGCCTGCCTGGGGCCAGGGAGGGCCTTCGCGCGGCTTCCTTGCACTCCCGCCAGCCTTGCAGGTCCACAGCCAGGCCCCTCATGGGGCTCAGCAGTGGAGCTGCAAGGCCGGCGGC
>NW_015166418.1:1765927-1792407 GCF_001447785.1 Gekko japonicus | reverse complement strand
GCTACTTAAGCCAGATTAGAGGTGGATAGGGAAAGGTGTCAGGGAGAATCTATCAATTATGGAACCTCCTCAAACTACTTGATGGGTTCAAGTTGCTGGAATGCAAATAGCAATGAGCCCTGTGCTGGTTTAAGAGGACATGTCGTCCTGCACAAATGGTAGGCCCCTTCCACTGGACCCAGTGGTATGCTGTCCCATGGCCCTAGGTCCTACGATCAAACTTTAAATCACTTAGGCTAAGTTCATGCTGTTGACCTTTCTTACGTTTCTACTTTATCAAGTATTGTCTTGAACGATTGTTGATCTGAACTTGTAAATAATTTCACTTTGGGGAGGCTGGAATTACCTGCATGATCTGGAGACTTCCTAAAGCAAAGATGGGTAGCAGCAACGGAAATGGGTGTCCAATAACTAACAAAATGAATTCTGGCATAAATTTTCTTGAGTCAGAGCTCACCATCAGATACATGAAGGATTTAGTCATTAGAAAGACCTGTGCTGACAGCTTCAGAGAAAGAATGGTGGCGGTGGCGAGAGAGGCCAGTGTAAAACACAGACCTGGCATCTTTCACTCTGCACTAATATCTTAGCACATTCCACTCTTTACTTAGTTCAGCTAATTTGCTATAATTCTGTATTTATACCCTGTACTAAACCTATTTTATATTAATCCTGCTTTATCAAAAGATGGGAATGGTCCTCACCCACTCTGAGTGATTACTATTTTGATTGGATATTGTTTTAAAAGAGCCTCTCTTTGTAAAATTTCCCCACAGCCCTTCTTCTGTCTGAAGCTTTGAATATAAATACATCTGATAGTATAGTAGAGTGTGTCATGTGCCTGATGAAGTGAGCTTTGACTCACAGAAGTATGAATACATTTTATTAGAAGAGAAGAAGAGATTGGATTTATACCCCGCCCTTCACTACCCAAAGGTGTCTCAGAGCGGCTTACAAACTCCTTCCCCTTCCCCTCCCCACAACAGACACCCTGTGAGGTGGGTGGGGCTGAGAGGACTCTGACACAAACTGCTCTTTTTCAAGGACAGCTGTGCCAGAGCTTGTGACTGACCCATCAAATGAGAAGGGAGCACTCACTGGAAAAAAGCCTGATGCTGGGAAAGACTGAAGGTCACAGAAGAAGGGGACGGAAATGGATGAGATGGTTAGACAGTGTTACCGACACAACGAACATGAAATCGAGCAGGCTCCAGAGGACGGCGGAAGACAGGAGGGCCTGGCATGATGTGGTCCATGGGGTCACGAAGAGTCAGACTTGACTGTGTGACTGAACAACAACAACAACATGTTTTTACATTTAAGGATCCAAATTCATCTCCTGTCTTGTACAGAAGTATAGTTTTATCAAACATCTATTTTTCATTTCCACTGAGTTTTGTGGGGGGGTGGGACACCATTCTGAAGCATTACCATTTTTTTAACCTTGCTTGAAAGGGAAACAATGATATACAAAGGGATTCAGTTTCTGCACTGGACAGTCACATATATTTTCTGCAGCAAACTATTTTTGAGACTTTATTTGAAACCTTAGCTACTCAAAGGTGTGTCTACATAAGAATAATAATCATAAAACCTCAGAGCTTTCTGTTTAGTGTAATGGAATTTTTTGTGTCTGTGAATTGCTGTAAAAATAAATGAACACATTCCCTTTGTGAGGTGTCTTGAGCATGGCAATATTTTACTTTGACAAAATGTCCCACCTATTGAGCAACTGAATTGTATTATTAATCCTTAAGTATCTGTACTGTATATCCTAATTTTTCTTGTCTGCAGAACTGGCTGAAATATCAAATGATTTAACATGATACAGAACACAATTTAAAGGCATATTTGCAACACCCACTTGTTTGGTTTTATTGTGAGGCTTCTTATTTATTTATTTTATTTATATCCCGCCCTCCACGCCGAAGCAGGCTCAGAGCGGCTTACATAATATTATAACAAAATAAAACAATTAAATTTAAAAATTGCAATAAAATAGATCTGAAACAATACATAAAGTGGTAGCACAATATAACGATGGTGGGGGGAGTAGGAGGGACAAAGCACCCCTCCCCCCAGGATATTGTGTTTTGTTACTTGCAAGCACATCCATTACACAAAGAGAAAATAATTACTCATGAGTTAGCACGCTTGCCAAGCATTAATAACTGTAAGGGGAAAAAATTCCAGTGTCTGAGCTGGAGCTGGCTGTGGAGCACAGCAACTCCTAGTGGATGTAGAATCTCCACTCACAGCTATTGCATGTGATTTCAAGTCCCCCATGCCACCAAGCAATAGATACTTCATTTGATAATCCATCGCAGGTAAACCTGTCACAATGGAAATTTACAAATTTACCACATAAACCATTCAAAGAGATGAGATCAACCAGAGACAGCACACGTTACAGGCTGTAATACCACTTATATTCAGCCTATTATTAAGAATGGAAGCATTTAGACAGTTTAGAAACACACCCTATATTATGGATGGGGTATTGAGAGATGAACACCCCCCTCCCGCAAGTAAATTAACACAGAGCACCCCACTGCAGCACATGGACCCAAGATAAATAGGGGAAGGAGACACAGGGAAAACCCAAACAGCACACAGGGTGCATACAAAGAAAGGGCCAAGAAACAGATAGCCTTGCCAAAAAGACATGACCTATTTACCCTCAGCAAAGAACAACCCTCTTCAAACAGAGCTCTGATTGGCAAATTTGAACCTATTGCTTTAATCAAGCCAAAGAAAAATTTGAAACTGATTGAGGAATTTGGGTCTTTTAAAAAAATATGGAAGACTTTTAGTATAATTTGAGAATGAATATGGTATAACTAAGCCAACAGAGCAAGGAAATAATGAAGCATTAATACATGAGTTTGGACTAATCTCATTAAAGACCTGGATTACTTGAATTAGAAGAGGCAACTATGCCAATAAATGCATCCAGAACAACTAATAATTTCACTGAAAATCCTAGTTACATAAAAAGCCTTGCTAAAAGCAAAGCTAGGCATCAACTACAAAGCCTTTCCCAGGTGAAAAACAACTATTTTATCAGCTTAGTGAAAGATATAAAGTATGAATAACAAACTAAAACAATAAATGCCGACTGTCTTGTTTTCCTTTCTGTACAGAAAACAACACTAGTTTAAATGCTGCTGTAAATAAAATAGCTGCCAACGGTCATTTCTCCTCCCAAGGAGCTGTCTTGAAGTGGCCCACCATTCATGTACGGTGGATTGCAATGTGAATTGGGTCGTTCCCCCCCCAAATCATTGCAATTCTTTTGAGGAAGAAGGGAATTTATGATGGTTTGGGGGGGAAACCCTGATCCATGTTTCGATCTATGCAAATGGCTTGTAAGGTGAAGACTGCTACCACAGAGAACAATTTAAAGTTGCTTCTGCTTTTTGTATGCATTACAGTGAAAGATCCAAATTTAAACATGAAGAAAATGGCATCATTTTTAAAAAAAAATCTACCAGGAGCATTATTAGTGAGAACTATAAGTGGCAGGACCCTTGTGCGGCAGTTGGTCCCCTTCCTTAGCCACGACGATCTGGCCAAAGTGATCCATGCGATTGTTACCTCGAGGCTAGACTACTGTAACGCTCTCTACATGGGGCTGCCTTTGTCACAAATTTGGAGGCTGCAGCTGGTGCAGAATGCGGCAGCCAGGCTCGTAGTGGGGGCCCCTAAATGGGATCACGTCCAACCTGTGCTGAAAGCGCTGCACTGGCTGCCTATAGTGTTCCGGATTCGCTTCAAAGTGCTGGTGCTTACCTTTAAAGCCCTAGATGGCCAGGATCCGGCATACCTGAGGGACCGCCTTTCCCCATACAGGCCCCAAAGAGCACTTCGGTCGGGGTCACAACACCGCCTAGTGACCCCGGGCCCTAAAGAAGCCAGGCTTGCTGCCACAAGGGCCAGGTCTTTTTCGGTGGCAGCTCCTACCTGGTGGAATGAGCTCCCGGAGGAGATCAGGGCCTTGTGGGACCTTTTACAGTTCTGCAGGGCCTGCAAGATGGAGCTCTTCCGCCAGGCTTTTGAGTAGGAGCCGCCGCCACTATTACCACCATCGTGTACTGCAGAGCAGTTCTGCCGGGGTGGGCTGATTAGCCACCTGATTAGCCACTCGGAACGTGTTGGCCCATGGCATTCCCCCCTTTCTTCTGATCTCACTGTGATATACAATAATTAGTATTTTAATCGCCGATGTATCCTGTAAAATATGAATTTTGGTTTTAAGTGGTTAATCTGTGTAGTTTTATTGCACCATGGGTGCCTTAACTGTTTTAATCCTGTTGTATTTTATTGCACAGTTGTGCCTACGTAAACCGCCCTGAGCCCGCGCGCGGGGATGGCGGGGTATAAATGAAATGAAATAAATAAAATTAACCTGTCACATAAAAACTTATCTTTCAGGAATATATTGCTCTAAAATTTTAAATGCTTTAAATAATATAGGAGCAGGCAACCATATAAGAAACTAATTTCAAAAGACCAACTTCAATTTAAACTAATATCTCTTTGCATAGCTCAGGTTTTAAATCTGTCACACTTAAAACTTTTTTTAAAAGACAAAATATTATTTCCTGACAAAAGAGTATTAATTGGGGTGACCAGGTTTTCTGCTATACCCCCCCACACACCTGCAATCCCCTACTGCTGCTGCTGGGGATGGGGAGAGGCATCATAGCAATGCCACAATGTCACTTCTGGTTGCATCAGTTGTAGCAACATTCTGTCAATCCCCCCAAACTCTATGAGGATCGCTACAGTATTGCAGCAACGACATGATGGCTGAGTTCAGACTGACAGTTTGCCCTGATACAGGCATGTTTCAGAAACGTTCCACAACCGGATTAAAGGGGCCATTCACACAGGAACATCTGTCAGGCATTCCTCACCCGTACTCAACCCATCTTGTAACGCTTTGCTCTCAAGTTTACAAGATACCTGGTGAAAGTGGTAGCAAACCCTGGAAAGTGTGATTATCCTGCGTCCATCCCGCACCAACAAAGTGTGAACGCCAAAAGCCGCATTTTTTCTTGTGCACTTATGTGCTTATGCGCATAAGGGAATATCTCCAGATTACCAAAAAAGAAAGCTGTGCCTTACAGCCGTGCCTCCGGGCCAACAGCGTGAACGCTCCCTTGCGCCTCCTCCCTGTATGCTCCCGCATCAATCACTGCAGTGTAAACGGGAAAACCCGGAACAGTTTGTTCCAGCTCTTTTTTGCCACGACTCCCTCCCACTTCAAACTGCCAGTCTGAATTCAGCCGATGTCTCTTCCAGTTACATGAGTGGTTTTACCATACAATTTCTGGAGATTCCTAGAGCTATCCTTTGTCACTTCATGGTTTTTACTAGAGGTGGGGTAGCACCACACATTACTCTGCCAGGTCCCTTCCCTTCCCCTTCCCTCCCTCTTTCTTTCTTTCATTCTTGTATTTTTATCCCAATGCCACTTGAAATGGTGGCCAGCAACAAGAGCTGGGAGGGGGATGCCCCACCCTCACTGGCAATGTATCAATCAATGCCTGGCTGAAACACCCTGTTGCAAATAGTATAAGTAGGGATGGGCAGAAGCAGGGGAAATGTGGTTCAGTTCACAGTTCATGGCCAAGTCACAAACCAAAACCACAAATCAAACTGAACCAGGAAGCTGGTTCACAAACCAAACTGGTTCTTGGCCCCACAAAACCTCAGCTGTTTTTCAGGCTGTCTTTTGCAGTCCCTTTAAAGTTTAAATGGACTGCACAAGACAGCCTGAAACAGCTGAGCAGAAGAGAGTGCATCCTCATCACTCAGCTGTTTTTGTGGCTTTTACAGGGAACAGAAAGCAGGTGTTTAATGGGACACAGAGTCCATTTAAATCTTTGTTTTCTGCTCCATCCATGAACAACCATGAACTGTCACAAACTGCTTTAAAAGTTCATGGAAGTATGTAATGGTAGACCCGCCACAAACTTCTGTGCACAAATCACGATTGTGGTTTGGTTTGTACCCATCCCTAATTATAAATTAACCTCATCTAGAAAAAACAACTCCTGACATTCAGGAATGGCCAGAAACCTAACTTGATGGTTTGCTCTAGTATGGGGTCCCCAACTGGTAGCTTGTGAGGTACTAGAATCTCGCTGGCTGCTGAAAGTAGCTCATGCATCCCCTAGAAGGCCCAGGAAAACAACACAAAAAGATCTTTTTCAGGCTTTTTTTAAAAAGCTTTGATTTCATAGGATTTTTTCTCTGTGCTGCTTAGCTCACAGGTTCAGTTCTGGTACTCTTCCTGGTCCATGCTCTGGTTCAAGGACAGAACAAAACTTGGTAAACATGCTGGGGGGGGAGTAGGGGAGGAGCTTGGTACACTCATTACTCAGAAGTAGGACTTGTTAAAGAAAAGGTTGGCAAGCCCCTGTCTGACTACCTCAGAACTTCATTTCATTTTCACTATTCCTTCTACAGCAATTGTGTGCATGTGATTTGAACTTAGGGAACACAACTGTATATTTTCTTCATTTATGGTGAGCAGAAGAAGCCCGAAGAGGGAAGAAGCTCAAAACTGTGAGCCGTTACACACATTTAGAGAAGAGAAAGATGAAGTTTTTCATGGTGCTGGTACTGTAACATGTGACTGAGCTGCCGCCTCCCCCTCCCCAGGTCCTTGGGACTATGAGTTTCCTACTGCAATTGGTCTCAGAAAGCTTTAGCAGAAGGCACTTTCAATGTTCATTCTTTGAACTTGAATTGATTTGGTTTTAATTAAGAATTAAATTAAGGGCTGATAGGAATAAGTACCATTTCCTTTACTGAAGAATGGTATGCCCTTTCATAATCCTACTTGTCCTCCGCTGCAGGGCTTTGCTTGCTAAAAATAGACGGCTGATTTTGTTTCTGCATTCTCTGCAACACAAATTCCAAAGTTCTAGATAAATTACACATGAAGTGAGAACACCTTGAAATTACTAAATGTTGCAGTTGTGATGAAATTGAAGATGTGAAGCAAAGCACAATGGCCATTACATTAAACTTGCACATATATGTATAGATGTATCCAAATTCCTGCCAGTGTAATCCACTGATATTGCATATTCTTTTGTATGATGCTAGGTTATGATACCATGCGTTGATCTGCTGAAGGAAGCTTTGACTCTCAAAAACTTATACCACGAAAATCTTGTTGGTCTCTAAGGTGCTACTGGATTCGAATCTAGCTCTCATGGTCTGTGTGTGATTGTGAAGTTGTCACAAGTATCAGTACAAATAAAACACATTTTGCTGGGAGAATTGATCAAAACTAATTTCTCCCCAGAGTTTTATGTGTGTCGTTTTTTGTGTAGTTAAATATTGAATTTGTTTCTTAAGATTCATATACCCTCTGAAGGTTTTAATTTAGCTTAATCCATACTACAAACTGTATCTCTTAAATAAGAAAAACTGTTAATATGATGTGTAACTTTGTACATGTGCCAATGTTATATTTATTATGATAGACACAATACTTCAACTGTTAAATGTTTCCATATGAAGTTATTTCCTACAATATATCAGTACCATAGTATTGTATGCCAGTGCCTCATGGGTTGTGGGGTTTTTTTTAGGGCTGGTAATGAAAAGGGCAATTGTTTGATAACAGAATGAAATTTTCCCATGGTTTTATAAATTTCTCATTATTCATAAATGTGTTTTACATTTGAAGTGTGATATTTCCACATTAGAAGAATGAAAGGCTGAAAAGCATGTGTTTCTTTCTCCCAATAAGATTTCCAACTGGTTCTGAACTACTCAGGCATAACAAGTTCATTAAAGACAATTTTAAGTGAGGGAAGGAAAGTATAGCAGATAAAATTACTTTTTAGAGGAAGAGTAATACATTTCCACTATGCTTATTATGAATGTTATAGAAAGAGGAATTTGGCATTGTTCCCACTAGCAAAATACAAGGGCCTGCATCCAGAGATAATTTCTGGTAATAGAAGGGATTTCCCATTAGTTGAATGGGACTTTATTACCTACCCCATCCCAGTTCTCCCGCAGATGCTCCCCCAAAAGCTACTCTTGGGGGATAGGGGACCTTTATGAATAGTATGAGAAGTGAATTAAAGGGTACTATTGAAATCACCTACTCTTAGGCCCCGTTCACACGGAGCATTTGCCGCACTAAAGATACGGATGATAGGTGGATTTTCCGTGTGCGATCACACCGCAAAATCTGGGAAGCGTAGTGCACCCATGACTAACCTGTGGCTTCTTGCCAAAGATACGGAGTAAAAAATTAATACATACAATGTGCTAGTTTCCGGGAAACGCAGGGCAAGGGTGGGCATCTGATAGTGTTTCTGCTGGAATCCCATGGCATCCGGCGCCCACCCATGTCCTGTCACAAACCGGATTTTCTTTTAAGTCTCCACAGGATGCGCACAAAGCCCACTGGCACATGCGCACACTGTGGTGAGGGAAAAAATTTCCCATTTGCCATGGAAGTGGTGCCTAGCAATTGCCAGTGTGATTGCGCCACGCTGCTTCTTTGCCACACTGCAGGATAGCCATGTGATTGGCACCTAACGCCATACCCACAGGACCTCCACGGGACATTTGATTGGGCTGCCACGCGTTACTTTGCTCTGGGGTAAACAGCCACGCTCCCCCCCCTGCATTTTCCGGCCCATGTGACCGGGACCTTACATTATCAAAAGTTAATGTGCAATACTGATAAATGCTATAGTAGAAATGAGGCTTTAGATCAGCATATAAACTAAAGAGCCCTGATGTAGACAACCCAGGCTAGCCTGATCTCATCAGATCTCAGAAGCTAAGCACAGTTGGCCATGGATTTGAATGGGAGACCACCAAGAAATACCAGGGTCACAACACAAAGGCAGGCAATGGTAAACCACCTCTGAACATCTCTTGCCTTCAAAACCCAATGGGGTTGCCATGAATCAGCTGTGACTTGAAGGAACAAAAATATACTAAAGAAGGCTTTATGGAATGAAAGCATAGTTGCATCTGTTACCCATACAGGCTGAATTTAAAACATCTGGTGCCTTAAAATGCTATGTTATCTGATGCCAAAGATCCCTGCCCCAGTCCTCCTTCAGATTCCCTTTGTTTCACACACCCAGATCAGGAAGTAGATTTCATCTGTTATCTGATCCATGCAGCTCATTTGATACCAGAGGAGTATCATTTGTGTCCAACTTACACACATATCTACTGTGCTTGCACATCTCCTTTCTTGGATTTGAGATGGCTAACAGTGACATCCGAAGAGCATTTTTCTGGGTGTATGCCCCACTGCATAGACCTGAATAGGACATGTTTAGGATTATATTGTAAATGCCATAAATGAGGCATGTGCAGATACACTACCTTGAACATGCAATCCTATGCAGCATAAACCTGTTGAAATCAGTAGACTTAAACTGGCTGATTTCCCACAAGCTGCTGCAGCGCGCTCACTCTTCCCTTTGCCCCATCATACGTGTCAATTTCACACTAAGTGCTGCACGCCTGCATCTTGCCCCACAGCAGCGTCACCTGATTTTCCCCGCCTCTACTTAGTGTGAAATTGACACGTAGAATTGGGGCAAAGGGAAGAGCCAGCGCGCTGCAGCAGCTTGTGGGAAATCGGTCTAGGGTAATTCTGCACAGAATTGCACTATGAGACATTCTTTTTGCTGATTTATTCTGTTTACGTGGGTAAATTGATCATATGGCCAGAATTTTATGCATAGTGGGCTGCAAGCCCAGTGTTTCTTTCCATATCCCAACAAATATGAACCCTATGTATAAGCTAAATGATCAAAAGGAGACTAAATCATCCACACATTTCAGAATGTGAGGATTTACAAGTTATGCACTGTACACTACAGAAGCAATGGGAGGAAATGAATAGAATGTTTAAAATTAGAAAATTATTGCATGCATACCTTTTCTGTTGGTAACATCACTAACAGTTTTTCCATCCATTAAGGCATTATTAAACACAGGGGTCATTTCGTAGAAAAAGATCAAGGGGAACTCATTAGCATAACTCATTAGCATATGCCACACCCCCTGACATCACCGGAAGTGTGTCACAAGGCCACACACCCTGCCCCCAACGGTCCCGGCCGCCAGCGGCCTTGCAGCTCCACTGCCGAGCCCCATGAGGAAGCCCCGCGAAGGCCCTCCCTGGCCCCAGGCAGGCAGGGGTGGGGAGAGGCAGGGAGGAAGCAACTTACCCTCCCTCTTCTCCTGCCTCCTCCTGGCTGAATGAGGGCTGGAAGTGGGGCGACCGGAAGCAGGGGGCGGGGCTTCATCATGTGCCCCGCCCCCCATACCTCACCCGGGGGAACTGCGATCCCCCGCAATCGCCCCCGAAATGACCTCTGATTAAACACATTCTAAGCATTATACAATATTCTGAACACAACACTGAGCTATTTTGTTGCCATTCATTCATTGGGGGGGGAGGAATGCTTGAAGATACGGGCATTCCAGCTATGCAGTTTGGAGAGCTCTGGGATACACCACCTGCAGTAAAAAATCATCACTCCAGGACTGATGCTGCAGGTGCATGTAGGCATATGGCTGCAAAGTGGATAGCAGCACCTGGAATGGGCTGCTGATGAAATCGCCAATGCCTGTGCCAGGGATTGCTGCCTACTCAGCAGACGGTCACTTACACGATAGTAGCTGTCATGCTTCTGCTACCTCCTCTTGATGCCCTGTGATATGGAGACTAGGTTCCCCTACTGTATTCAATGGTACTCAGCATAAGCTGGTAGTCTGTGACTAAACTGCATCATCATCATCATCATCATGTTACCCACTCTCCCAAAGACCAGCTCAGAGTGGGTAACATCAGCTTATAAATATACAATTAAAATTTCCAATATCAAATAATTCAGTCATCAATAAAATACATTAAAATACATACAATACAATATAATCAGATATATAAAATCAAGATGCCATAAACCCATTATGAGAGGAAGATATTTAAGCACTGAAGAAGGGGAACAGTGTGGGGAAACAAGGGAAGGAGAGAGGGAAGGAGGAGGCCAATCCAATAGGTCTTACCAGTTGAGACCCCCGTAATGCCCTCAACCATAGGCCCAGCAGAACAACTCAGTTTTGCAGGCCGTTGGAATTGCACTAAATCCTGAAGGGCCCTGATCTCTCCTGAAATAGTGTCCCACCAGGCCAGGGCCAGAGCTGAAAAAGCTCTGGTCCTGGTTGAGGACAGACCAGGGACCACCAGTAGGTTTTGGTCACTCGAGCATAGTGCTTTGTGGGGGACTTACCAGAATAGGTGGTCCCAAAGGTATGCTGGTCCTTGACCATTAAGGGCTTTAAAGGTGGATACCAGAACCTTGAATTTGATCTGGTCTGCAATCTGGAGCTGATGCAGCTGATAGAGCACTGGTGGAATGTGCTCTCTAAGTAGAGTTCCTGTGAGGACCCTCACAGCCACATTTTGAACCAGTTTCATTTTTCAGATCAACCTCAAGGGTAGCCCTATGTAGAGTGAGTTACAGTAATCCAGTCAAAGAGATGACTGTTGCATGGATCGTAGTGGCTAAGTAGGAGGGTGTCAGGTATGGAGCCAACTGTTTAATGTGGCGGAGATGGTAAAATGCCAGCGTAACGGCATTGGTGACCTGGGCCCCCACTGAAAGGGAGGCATCCAGGATCACTCCCAAACTCTTGACAGATGGTCCAGCTGTTAATGGGACTTCGTCAAGAGAAGGAAGTTGGCAACATGAGCTGCCGTTGATTGTATGAGTGACCAGGAAACCCATACAATCAAGTTAATGACTCCACCCAGCAATGAAAACCACAGGGGAAAAAGCACTAGAGTTTGAGTGCCATAAAATGTAATATCACTGAGATAAAAGCAATATCTTGAAGGAAGATGTCTGGGTTCATAATGCATAGTTATATGTTTGTAAAGCAGGGTTATAGAATGGGTCAGCTCAGACATAATGCCAAACCATGGTTAATTTTCACTATGGTTCTTTTGTGAAACTAGATTTCATCTTTCAGTCACAGAAATCTTGGTTTGCTTCAACACATGATGATTTCATTGCTTTCTCTTTGCTGCCCCGGAGGACATCTCCAGAGATCAAGACAGGATTAAACTAGGACTGAGCCAGAATATTTTCATTAAGATATTATACAAAACCACAGTTAAGACTAACTTCTGGTCCTTGTTTCATGGATCCTAAGTAACCAGAGTTGCTAGAGTGGCCTTCATGGTTCTGCATGATGTCTGAAATGAGCTAATGAGACAGAGTGATTTGCAGGATGAATCCCTTCCAAAACACAGGCTTATCTCTCACAACAGAAAGAGATGGCTCTATGAGCCACTTTCAGAACAGCAGTCTGAAGACACCAAATACTTTAGATTCAGCAAGGGGCAAAAAATACCAAATATTAATACCTTGGATGGGAATCTTGCTAGGATTTTTATGCTGCTCAACTTTTCCTCATTGTGAATAACTGAGGTTTCTTTCTTTGATGTTAAAATAAGCACATCCAGTTATCATTTCCAATACTTTCCAATTCTTGAGTATTTTCTTAATCTATGATGGGTTTTCAAAGGTTTGCTTGACATTTGTTATTAGTGTATGAACATTTGCAGAAAATTTCATTTAAGAAATATGGCATCAAATATAACCATTCAGATACACAATTTGGAGTAGTCATAATATCTCACTGCATGATGCTACCTCCCACTGGGCTAGATCCAGAACAAATGTTTTGCTTGTACAAGTGGAAAGGGAAGGAAAAGACCACAGTAGTTGTTTGCACTAAGTGACACTTATTGCAGTTGTCAGGCTCCTCCCTCTCCAGCTCTACTGGCTTGGCCTCAACCATCCTGCTGGTCTCCCCAGGCCTCAGAATGGAGAATGGAAGGGGGATGCACCACCTTATTCCTTCTTCTTTCCCCAGGGCCACAGCTTTTGCCACATCAGAGCCATGTCCTCTTCTCCTCCTTGGTGATTCACTCTGACAGCTGTCCTCATAACCCCTTTGGTTACGCCAGGGCTTGGATGGGATAGGCTGCTAGCCCTCTTTCTCTGCCCCTGTTTGTTGTTGTTGTTTTGCCTCCCCAATCCCAGGCCTCTGGGCTGGGTTGCTGTTGGGCTTACTTGCCTTGGTGCAGGCTGCTCTGGCTCCTCCCTGGCTTCTGCTGAGACTGTGGAGGCTGATGATTTCTCTGAGTCACTCCATTGTTGAGCCCCAGCTGGTTCTTCTGCCCGCCCCTGAATTGGAGTGCCAGGTAAACGCCTTGTGTTGCCCGGGAGACTGCCAGGCTTTCTGTCAGCGGAGGTGGGGCCTCTGGGAGACACTACACAGCCACACTACAGGTATGACAACTGCTCTGTGGTGTTTCCCTGTGTAAGCATGTCCACACATTCCTAGGCTGCGGTCACATGCACCAGTTGAAGTGGAGGGGAAGCAAGGATATTCCCTCCAGTAATTCCACTTGCAGTTGCAAGATCACACCTTGCTTCATAGCTGCGGGGTCAGCCCATCACTGTGTGATCAGGTGCAACTGTGGGTGAGTCGGGGTTTTTTTGCTGTTTGTCTCCCATGCGCATAAATGAGGAATAACACCTCCACACAGAGGGGCCCCTATGGGTATGTGATGATGCACATACTGTGAAGGGGAGGGAATGGCTCTGAGCTAGGATGGCCTGATCAGACCATCCCGACAGCATGCATGCGTGTTTGCCCGGTGAGACAGGGAAAGTCCATCTGTGACCCGTTGCAACCCGTTTACTACTGGATTTTCTCCGGTGTCTTTTTACTCTGCTTCTGCGGCAAAGCAGCATGGGTTGCTGACAACTTCCCAGATGTTGCTGTCTGATCGCACCCTTTAGATCCATTGGGCATTCACGCCTATGTCAGATCTACTGGCATGTGTGATTGCAGCCCTAGTGACCAAAACTGCCTTCCTGTCCATGCTAGTCAAGATTAGTTTAGCTGAACACACGGGACATAGAACTTGGTATCCTATGCATGCAGAGGTTATGCAACACTATTGAGTGAGCACCATTACTTTGCCTCCAAATATGACTATTAGGAGTTGCTTATTAAATTATAGCTGCGCTTTACAAGGCTTGCATATTTCCTTTTCTGAAATATTCTCAGTTTATTTTAACTAGAAATTTTCCTCTTCTCAAAGCAAGCTGTCATTCTTTAAATGGAAACTGTAATGTTCAGCCTATTTTTTAAATTACAGGTGGAGCATATCCATCCAGGTAGGGCAGTGCAAACTGTGGCACAGTAAATATGAAGGGCAATCCCTCCTGATCCTGATGAGGCCCACTCTGCTTAACCCTGGGATAGCAGTGTCCATGGTCCAAATCCCAGAATCAATGGCCCCATCTTGTCAATGGTCCTGGAATCAGCACAATACATGCTGTGCAGTTATGTCACCAACACACTGTTAATGAAGTCCAAGAGCGGGCAAGAATAAGGACATGTTGAGGAAGAGTGACTAGCTTTAGACAGCCACCTGTTATCCCAGAACTGGGACAAATATAATTAAATACTGAAATGCTGTTGGTAATTTTCAGAACTGCCTGAATTAAAAATGAATTTCATTTAATGGCATCACAGTAACAACACATTCATGTTAAACATTCATTTCATTCTTAGTTGATATATACCTTATAAATGGGTAGTTATACAGCTCGACATATTTACCATTGGCTGTATTCCTGTCTGTTACTGAATCCTCTATTAAAGCTAATCAAAAATACAAAAAGAAAAATTCCTTGAGCTAAGAAATGTGTGCTGTCTGCAGCAAACAGCCACAGTCTATAATTTCTGACTTCTCCATTAAGTTAAATGCTATGGGCAGACTTCTGCAAGCTATTTAAACTGTTCTCCCTGTCTTCAAAATAGCTATTTAAAATGTTAATTCATTTGCATCCATTCTTCATGGAATGTTACTATTGTAAATGTGTAAAGCTAGAATAATGTTATAGTATTTGTAATATCCACCCACTAGCCTGGCTCCTGTTGCCTTTTTTCCTTTAAGTATCACTTATGACTGGACCACATCTGCCAGAAGATCTCATTAAATTAGTTTTATCAAGAAGCAATTTAAAAAACAGTAGAGGTATCCAGCCCTTCCACTTTCTTGCTTTTATGTGTTTAATTACATGTATATTATTTCTTTGGGGTTTTTTTCCCTAGTGTGCATATTTTCTTTATCGTACTTGCCTCTGTAGGTGTAATTGGCTTGTTCTGCCATCTGACTGTTATTCAAGCTTGGTTTTGTTTATTTTTCAGCAGTAGAAGATGGGTGTAGATCTTCATTTAAGCATTCAGGTTTTACATGGCATCTTTTGCGATTTTTCCCCCCCCACACAAGCCATCTGTACTTCTAACACATTGTTCTGAAAAAGCCCAGAGGCTGGATGCATTTGAATAAAAGTTTAAAGGATTTAAAAAAAAAATCTCTCTATCCTGCTGCAAACTGTTTTATTCATAGTTTTCAGATTCATCCTTACAAAGTTTATCAGTATGAAGGAACAACAAATTTAGAGTCCAATGGCACCTTTAAGGCCAACAAAGGTTTATTCAAGGTATGAGCTTAAGTCAGTCAATTGTGATGCTTTGATTACATCGGTTACATTTGCCTCTATATGGTGTCCTCGTAATATCTTCCTCTGCTGCTGCTGTATGTTACTGTCATTTGATGATTAATTTAAGGACCACTAATAGTTCTAAGAGAGACTAATATTTTCAAAGATGAGACTCAAATGCAGGACTTATAGAACCTTTGTTGGCGGACTCCATGGCACCCAGAGGCACCATGAATGATGTTTATTTGTGGTCAAAGACAATTTATCAAAATATTACATGTTCGTTAAATACAGGCAGAGTTATAGAATCAGTGCCACAGCCAACCATCCTTTCTAGGTGGGGCTGCAAGCCAACAACTGGAAAATTAATTATTTCCTCAAACTATAAAAAGCATTAGGGATGTGTATTCATATATTTCCAGTCCAAACATATATCCTAATACAACATAATATATACTTTATCAGTATTATCCAGGTATGTTTGGGTTTCTCAGGCTATCAGTTCCTGAAAATCCCAGAAATATTTCATAAATACTCAAAAATATTTCGGGCTGGCATTTTTTTATATAAATTAAATTTATGAATTGCCCAATCCATGAGTTCACAGTGCTCTGGGCAATGTACAATAGTAAATAAAATACAATATGAATATTCAGTATGATCTTAAAAGCAATTCCCAGATGATGCCCAAGAGCCAAATTTTAAACCAGCTTGTGACGACCTCTTATTTAGGGAGGTCTAGTTTTACTTTAAAATGTTCTTTCAGTTTTACTCTGTAGGGTATTCTGGCTGCCACCAGGGAAATTTAGGCTTTCCCAACCTTTTTCTATAATATTTTTCCTACTGGTTTTGGTATTGTGACCCAGGGTCTGGGCTTTCGAAGGACTATGTGTTTCCTGGGAAGAATTTCGTTCAGAACTTGTGTCTTAAATAAAAGTAGATTTATTTGATGTTCACACACTCTTCCCTCTTATTGACAGGGATCAGGGCATGTCACTTTGTAACAATACTTTCCTTAGGCCATATATGGTTACTGTTTCTTTATGCTTTAACTTTTCATAACACACACAAGACTTCTCTCTCTCAGACCTTAAAACGAACAAACTGCTTAACTCTTTTACTACACAGAACTTCTGCTTCTCTCTCAGAAGTCAGAACTTAAACTCCTATCAACTGCTTTCACACAGCACTCTCTTCTCTGACTCTGACTTTATCAACTGTCTGCATAAACTGTCTAAACTCTAACAGTCACTCCTGATAGACATTCAAATCATCCACACAGCATCCATTCCAAAACCCCTCCCCCTCTCTGTCACTCACCAATCATATCCCTTGCCTGAGTCCAGCATTCTAGTCTGTCATACATCCATACCAACCTAACTTTTAAAGACACACACACAAATAAACATGAAATCATTACACAGCTCCATACTGTGTTGCCACCTTGCAGGCAGGACCAGGAGGAGGGAGAAAGAAAGGAGGTGGAATAAAGGAAGGGGTGCCAACCATGATAGAGACTGTCACTGTCCTCAAGCAAAAGCCTGGCAAAACATCTCTGCCTTACAGGCTCTGTGGAAGTTCATTAAATCCTGCTGGGGCCCTGATGTTATTTGGCAGAGAGTTCCACCAGGTTGGAGCCAGGCTTGTTTTTCTTCAATCTACAAGTTTCTTGGGCAATGGGCAGGAGGGGAGAAGGAGGCAGCTCTCCCAGGCAATGAGATCAGATGTTGGGGGGGGAGCACTTCTGTGCAGAAAATAGATAAATGTTGGCCCCGTTCACATGCCGAATTTGCTGCGGGAGAGCCATGAATGAATGGCAGAGTTTACGGGTACGATCACACCACAACATCTGGCAAGTGGAGCGCACCCGTGGCCAACCACTGAAAATGTGTGATAAAAAACTACCTGCTTGAAGGTACTTGCAACCAGTTTGCCATGGGCTGCCTCCGGACTCCCTTGGTGTGATCACGCCGGCGCACCGCTTTTCCCTCCGGCCCCTCATTAACGTACAGATGTGGAGGGAAGGAACTGACGCATGGGATTGCATTCTGGTGGCTCTAATTGTGGCGGTGCAAATAGCCCCGCCTCCCCCCGCGCATTATCCAGCCCGTGTGACCAGGGCCACAGTGCTGAAAATGTTTTTTCTTGCCACTCTCCTAAAGAAAAAAAACTCACAAATATCATTGACACAAGACATTAGGAAAGTAGATGAGTATCTTAATTTAAGACAAGTAAAAGCAGATCTCACATAATCACCTAAAATGAAGCTCATGCCTGCTGTATTGTTGTTGTGTTTCTTCTTTACAGGGGTAGGAGGGAACAGGAGTGCCAATGATGAAGGGCTGTGCATTCTGTCGGAGTTGCCACTTTGCCCCGTGGTTCTGGTGGGATTCCCTGGTTTGACATTGGTTGTGTTGGGCTTCCCAATGGTGTCCCTTGCTTAAACTGGATCTGCTGGGATTCTCCTGTTTGACATTGGGTGTATTGGGCTTGTTTATTCTTTTTGGATTTTGAGGCTTTTGGACAGTGATTGCTCTTGTGTGTTTGGTTATTAGCGTCTTTGAGGTTTTCCCACAGGAAACAATGAAGACAAGTGAGATGGCTGGGAATACCTTGTTCAGGGGCCTATAGAATGGATTTTGCTTGAAACTTGGGGGGGAGGCTTTATAGGACATCTCTTCTACAATTTAATTTAATTTTTTATTTATTATTGCATTTATATCCTGCCCATCCTGTAAATGGGCTCAGGGTAGGTTACATCATGTTAATAAATACAATAAAATTTAAAATAGATTCTAAACATATAAAATCAGTAGTTGCAGCTTGCCGTTGGGAGATTGCAGCCCATTGATGTAACTAGATCTGGCTGGTTATCAGTTGGTGAGAGAGAGCAACCTCAGGGGGGCATATGTGAACACCACTGCCTCAGCCAAAAGCCTGGCGGAACAGCTCCATCTTGCAGGCCCTGCAGGATTAGGTATCTCACAGGGCCCTGATCTCAGTAGGGAGCATACTTTACCAGGTAGGGGCCAGGGCAGAGAAAGCCCTGGCCCTGGTCGAGGCTAGACAGATGTCTTTTGGGCCAGGGATCACCAGAAGATGTTGACTATCAGAGCGTAGTACTCTTCGGGGCATATATGGGAAGAGGCAGTCCCTTAGGTATGTTGGTCCCAGGCCATATAAGGCCTGGTGTTATTTGGTTAAAAAATAGCCACTTTACCTCCCCAAGAAAGTCACACAGGGAATAATAAAACCTGAATAATTCTAGAATCACACAAAAAAAAAAAATTCTGAACCTGAAATGATATTGAGGGACTTGAATACCCCAAGTACAAATATTTAGGGCTTTCCCAAAACCTGAATCCAGAAAATACCAAATTTTAGGTGCACCTTCCTAACCCTGTCTCTGACCTGGATAGCCCAGTCTAACCCAATCTCATCAGATCTTGGAAGCTAAGTAGTGTTTGGATGGTAGGCCCTGCTTAGTGTTTGGATGGTAGACCACCAAAGACGTCCAGGGTTGCTAACCAGAGGTAGGCAATGGTAAACCACCTCTTAAAGTCCCTTGCCTTGAAAACCTTCTGGGGTCTCCATAAGTCAGCTATGATTTGACGGCACTTTGCAGCACAACCGCTGAACCCTGATACTGAGACCAAATAACTCCATGTTATTTTAATATGCATAAATTGCTAGCATCAGAAATGTATAAAATAAATAAGAAAAAGTACATTGAGACAGCAATCCTAAACATGACTATTCAGAATCCCACTCTAGTCTATTCAATGGGGCTTACTCCCATGAAAGTTTCAGATGGGTAGCCATGCTGGTCTGAAGCAGCAGAACAAAGTTTGTGTCTTGTGGCACCTTTACGACCAACAACATGTTATTCAAGGTATAAGCTTTTGTGTGCACACACACTTTTCAGATACATAGGGGGGGTCTACCTATATGTATGGACTGATAACTTCCATTTCAATGTAGAAAAGAAGTGTGCATGCACACAAAAGCTTATACCTTGAATAATACTTAGTTGGTCTTAAAGGTGCCACTGGACTTGAACTTTGTTCTCCCAAGAAAATGTTCTTAGGAATACACTGTCAGAAACTTGCTTACAATGATACTTTGATTAACCAAAGACTAGTTTTCCCTAAGTCATACTTTACTCTCTTAAAACAACCTGCATGTTCACAAACAATAGTAGTGTGGGGGGTTTCAGTATCAGTTTTGAATATTCCTAGTAGTTATCTTGAAAAATCCACCATGATCCAGGAAACAATAGCTGGGCAGAGTTGGATAGATCAAGACTAAAGCACCAGCACTTTGGATTAGCCTCCTTTTCCACTGATTTCCCCGCCCCCCAATTCTAAAATCAATCTCTGCCAGTTCAAGTAGGCAATACTGTGATAAATCAGTTTTCTGATAGCAACTTTGTACATAGATATATGTGCTCATGTTTATTCTATGGCAAAAGCCAATCACTAAACAACAGCTGTGAAATAACAGAGCTGAGCCAAGAACATGGAAAACTGCTTCCTATTGGATGTTGAATATTTCTTGGTGGACTACGTGACCTGGCGAAATCTGGGCTGAAATCCCTACTCACCTTGAAGCTCACTAGATGAACCTGAGTTTGTCACTCTCTCTCACCCTAACTTACCTCACAAGGTAGGGTAAAAGGGAGGAAGAAAGAACTGTGTACTCTGCCATGAGCTCCTTAGAGAGCCAGCATGATTGCAGTGGTTAATAGCAGCAGACTCTAATCTGGAGAACCGGGTTTGATTCTCCACTCATAACTCCTTTGGAAAGTATGAAATACAGATTTCTCTCCCCCCCCTTGCTCTTTTTAAAGGAAATGAATAGAACTCAACACTTCAAAGAAATTTCTGCTCAAGATTTAGTTAAGAAACAACATTATGAACAAAGCAGCAACTTACTTTTCCCAGGATTCCCTTGAGAGACTTGATATACAGTACTATATTTCTTTCGTCATACAAAAAGCTTTTTTATTGCTTTCTATGAAATAGAAGAAATGTTCTCCCAGGAAAAAAAGGTCTTAGTTACAAACTATACACACACAGAGAGAGAGAGAGAGAACCACAGAAAGTTATATATCCTAAATACTAAGTCTACCTCATAGATCTTCTATATTTGCATGAATTAAAGTAAAGAATGCCTATAAAATATGTGTAGGTAGCTCACTGAAAAAGATGTTGCCAAAAGATCGCATAGCTGACATTGGAGTCTACTGTCTAACTTACCCAGTTCACATGGTTCCAGTGTTAACAGGGCAGCATGACCACAGACTTTGCAGAAACAGCTGCCATTCTACTCCAATGACATACAAATCAGACCTGAAATGAAAATAGATTCAGGGTGCAATGAAGAGTCAGCACCTGAGAGTTGCTGTGAAGTAGTGGATGGAATGTACCACTAGTCCTGTTCACAAGTTACAGTGAATATATGTACAATCTGTGTACAGTGTATTTATGTATGTATGTATGTATTTGTTTGATTTATACCCCGTCCTCCCCGTCAAGGCAGGCTCAGGGTGGCTTACATAAAATGCATATATAAAAATACAGTTAAAACATACATAAACAATCAATTATTCATTTTCCTAAAGGGCCGGATCAATTAAAGTGCAAGAGCAAAATTCCTAATTTAGATCCTGTACATTTGATTTTTCTTTATATGTTGAGTAATTTTCATGTTACATTCAATGCATGTATGTCAGAATGTGTGATTGAAACCACTGATATATCCAAGTACTAATCCCTGGTTTCATTTGTAAAGTGAATGGACATTGACTGTTTCTTACAAACTGATATATGCTGGTACATGCAGGATCTGTGCCTGTTCACTGTTATATGGAAATATTTCTTTACACACAGGGTGTGTTCAGACGCGGCATTTGCAACGGTATAGGTGCCGGTTGCAATCGGTGTACTTACCGGCATTCACACATAGAACATCTGCCTTCCATCCCTAACCGTTGCAAAGCCCTTTAAACTGTTGTACTCTGCCACTAGGTCCCCAAGTGGTGGTATCCTGAGTACAATGGTTGTGATCGCTGTACCCGCCATCTGATCGCTCTCCACCGTTGAGATACAACTTCCGTTCGGAAGCCTGAGGCTTCCGATTTTCGCCCGCCATTTTTTTTAAAGGTCGGCGATATGCGCTTGGGCGAAGCTTTGCCCTGGCGTTTGTTTTTTAAAAAGAAGAAAAGGGACTTAGTTTAGCGTTTCGGAGGCATCCGGGACCTCAGATCGCCATTCTGTGGATGGCTGCCTATGCACATGCTCAAATGGAGTTTAAAAACAACAACAAAAAACGCCGATGCCCGCTGTGTGTGGACGGGCATACAGCGATGGGATCCGCAGACAGGAGGTGAGTGTGATCGCGTTTTTGTCCCTCCGAGTTAAGTGGTTGGCCATTGTATGAGACAGGATGCGGGACTAGATGGAGCCCTGGTCTGATCCAGCAAGGCTTTTCTTATATTCTTATGCCCTAGAGGGCCACAGGCATATACAACTTTAAAAGGAGATTAGCTAGGTTCATGGAGAACAGGTCTATCAGTGGCTTCTACCCTTGGGTGACTATAGTGAACATCCACATTCAGAGGCACTCAACCTCTGAATCCCAATGCCAGGAAGCAACATTAGGGGGAAGGTCCTGGCCTCTATGCCCTGTTGTTGGTCCTCCAGAGTAACTGATTTACCACTGTGTGAGACAGGATGCTGGATTAGATGGACCATTGGACTGATCCAGCAGGGCTCTTCTAATGTTCTTACTTGATAAAAGGAAACCTGAATTCGAATATCTGTGCAGCAATGAAACTTTCTGGTGATGTCCCATCACCCTGTCTCTACCTAGCATCCCACATATCATGTTAGGACTCTGTTCCATCACTTTAGGAGGATAACCTCTCTGAGATACTCACTGTGCACATAATTCTAAAGAGAGGGATATGGTAATGGTAACAATAGTATGTTTTACCTAAAGGGGGGGGGAGCACTGAGGAAAGATCAGTCCAGCAATATGATAATTGGTTAACCATCATGGCTTCCTCTACACTGACAAAGCCCTTGCTGAGTCTGAAGCATGTTAACCATCATGGCTTCCTCTACACTGACTGAGTCTGAAGCACGTCATATTGCCACCATTTTGTCTTCATAATTAGACTTAGACCAAATATTGCCATTACAGTTTACATGTTAAAATTCTGACAACTTTTTATGCAAAGTACTTTCAATGGAACGGCCATAATGAGAATCCAACTGTAGAACTTATCACTAATTTATTTATGCTGTTATCTAGGGAGTCCTGCTTAGTAGTAAACAGACGGCTTTGGGTAAGTACTTATGAGAGAATGAGGACAGAGCTCATAAATAATGACAAAAAATATGTGATACCAACATCTGGCTCATTCTAGTAGGGTCAGTGATTATTTTTTGGGACCAAGTATTTGGTGTGGCCTTTTGTTGATCTTTATCCCAGTCTTTTCAATTCAATTATTTCAATTGTGGAATTATAATCAGTTCCAAGTCTCACATTTTATTTCCAGTATATATGAAAAAAGCAAGCACCAAGAATTTTAAAATGAGAGACACTGGCACTGAATCCTGTGAGAATGTAAACCAACTCAGCTTGGAACAGGAAGTGTGTCAGTATTTGCTCAGTGGTGAGGAAATGCAATCTGAAAAAGGTTAAAGACATTATTGCATTTATTATTCACATTCAAGAATTGAGCCCCAAGACTAAAAACAAGACATGAGATAAACCCTAGTTGCCCTCTGACTCATATTATGCTCAGAATGCACTTGGACTGGCCTTTATGATAATGTTTGGTACATACTAGTGGATTTTCCTCCTGGCTAGAGAAGTGTTAATTTGTAATAATGCAGTAAAAATTTGAATGTTGTAGAAAGCCGATCATGGCTATAAGTTGTGAAATGGCTGAAATGCATTAACTATTCAGATACTTTGTGTAAAAATGTTTTCATGTCGCATGCAATTTCCCAAGGCCCACATCATAACCTCTTTAGTATGCTATAGGAAATTTTATCTTCCCACAGTATTGGAATGAATCATAACTTAACTAAAGATTGCATGCCCTTCTTGTAGACTCCACAAAAGCATTTGGCTAGCTGTTGTTGCAACAAGAACACTAGCCTAAATGGGAATCAGTGGCAGAAGATACTAACTTAATATAAGTCAAAGTTTGGTCCTGACACTCAAGCACCTAATGTCCATTATGCTCTCAGCAACTATGAGGTGTGTAAAATAGTTATTATGTGCTGTACGTAGGGCTGCCAAGCCTCTGGGGGGGGGACCCCTGGACCCCAAGTCCTATTGCCATCTGCCTCTTGGAGTGGCAGCAGGAAAAAAAACACTTGTAGACTTATTGGAAGTTTTTACCAGAAGTGACAAAGGATAGCTGTAGGAATCTCTGGAAACTCTATAATAAAACCATAGAATAGCTCTTGTCACGACAGAGCCAGGGGGCTGGGCAAAGAGGGAGAGTCAAAAGGCAAGTCCTAGAGTCACCCAGAGGGAGCAACTAGAGTCCAAGCAAACAGTTCCAAATACACAGAGCCAAACCGTCATCAATGTTACCAATAGTCAGAGTCCAGTATCGTAGTCAAGAAGCATAGCCGGGGGTCAGGAGCCAGAGGGATTGCCAAAACATGGACCGGATTCAGGAACCTAGAGATCAGTCAAGAGCCAACAGAGCAAGAGGTGCAAAGCGTCTGGTCCATGGACGAGGTTGCCAGCACAGTTTGCTTGCAGCCAGTGGTCTCTTCAAATAGTGTGGTGGCTCGTTATCTTGTTAACATTCCTTTGCAAAGTCCTTGCTTCTGTCAGTAATCAGGCTTAACTATTGTCGTCCACGCAAGCATGCCTCCTTGCGCCTGATTGCCAGATCCCGGCGTCTCTGGTTTCTCAGCCTGTCCACAGGTGACGGCGAGTCGGGTGGCGAGCTCCTAGGGTGCCTGATCAGCTTCAGGTGCCAGCTGTCCTGTAGTTTGGTGTTCATCCTCCCCCGCACTTAGGTTTGATGAGGACTCTTGTGCTTCAAAGGTTGTTAAAGGTGCAGAGTCCTCATTTTCCAGGCTCCCAGGTGCCAGGTCGGGGATAGGCATGACAGCTCTAGGAATTTATTTATTGGGATTTTTACCCCGCCCTCACTGCGAACAGACTCAGGGCAGCTTACAGGGGGCAAAGCCCATATAAAACAGGATAAAAAGCAATAAAAAGATTAATAATAATTAATCACAAACAACAATGATACTCAATTGAAAGCAGAATGGTTCCCAAATATATGCAATGATGGTAAAAACAGTTCTCTGGGGATGATGTTGTCCTTTAGCTGATCCCAAGCAAATACGTCCGGTGATATCAGTCACGCAAAATTGTGGCAGATCTTCCTGGGCCATCCTTAACCCCGATGTTGTCCACTTCATTGGTGGTGGTGGCGGCCCCTCCGTCTTGCAGGCCCTGCGAAAATGCATAAAGTCCCACAGGGCCATCTCCTCTGGGAGCTTGTTCCACCAGGTAGGGGCCACCATCGAAAAGGACCTGGCCCTAGTCACGGCGAGCCTTGCCTCCCGGGGGCCTGGAACCACCAGGCGATGTTGTGCCCCGGACCAAAGTGCTCTTGGGGGTATATGTGGGGAAAAGTGGTCCCTCAGGTAAGTCAGACCCTGGCCATATAGGGCTTTAAAGGTAAGTACCAGCACTTTGAAATGGATTCAGTATGCTATTGGCAGCCAGTGCAGCGCTTTCAGCCCAGGCTGGATGTGTTCCCACTTGGGGAGACCCATCATCAGCCTGGCTGCCGCATTCTGCACTAGCTGCAGCTTCCGGATCGGCGCCAAAGGCAGCCCCATGTCGATAGTGTTACAGTAGTCTAACCTCGAGGTAACCGTCACATGGATCACTGTAGCCAGGTCATCACGGCCGAGGAAGGGAACCAACTGCTGAATCAGCCTAAGATGATAAAATGGTGATCTGGCACTGGCTGCCACCTGGGCCTTCATAGTTAAGGAGGGATCCAGGAGCACTCCCAAACTCCTAACCTCCAACGCTGGCACCAACGGCGCCCCATCGAAGGTCGGGAGAGGGAGCCCCAACCCCGGTCTGCTCTGACTCAGGCACAGGACCTCCGTCTTCGCTGGGTTTAGTTGCAGCCAGCTCAGCCTGAGCCACCCAGCCACGGCCTGTAGTGCCCGGTTCAGATCTTCTGGGACGGAGCCCGACTGGCCGCCCAACATCAGATAGAGCTGGGTGTCATCTGCATACTGATAACAACCCAGCCCAAACCTCCTGGCAATGTGGGCGAGGGGGCGCATATAGATGTTAAACAACATCGGGGAAAGCACTGCCCCCTGAGGCACACCACATTCAAGTGGGTGCCTCCAGGACTGCTGTTCCCGTATCTTCACCCTCTGTCCCCGACCTTGGAAAAAAGAGGCAAGCCATTGAAGAGCGAGCCCCTGTATCCCCACATTGGTGAGGCAGTGGGTCAACAACTGGTGGTCAACTGTGTCAAACGCATCCAACAGATCTAACAACAACAGTGCCGCCACACCGCCTCGATCCAGATGCCTCCGAAGGTCGTCAGTAAGGGCAACCAGCACTGTCTCCATCCCGTGACATGGGCAAAAGCTGGACTGGACTGGATCGAAGACAGAAGTGTCATCCAAAAAGCTCTGAAGCTGTGTCGCCACCGCCCTCTTAATCAATTTGCCCAAATAGGGCAAATTGGACACCAGCCGATAGTTGGCCAATCCAGCCGGGTCCACTTGGTTTTTTCAGGTGAGGACGGACCATTGCCTCCTTGAATGCCTCAGGGAACCGTCCCTCCAAGAGGGA
>NW_015166418.1:1750888-1765618 GCF_001447785.1 Gekko japonicus | reverse complement strand
TCATAAGCCGCAACCCCTGGTTATACCAAGGGGCAAGCCTAGAGCGAGAGCGCAGAGGGCACCTGGGAGCGATCTCATCAATGGCTGTGGAGAGTCGGTCATACCAGTCCTCCACAAGCTTATCCACTGAGCCGCCAGGGGGCATCGGATCCCGCAGAGCCATCTGAAGCCGAATAGGGTCCATTTGGTTCTGCGGGCAAGCTAAAATCTGCTCGCCACCTAAACAGGGTTGGGGTGGGACATTCAGATAAGCCGGGGCAAAGTGGTCCGACCATGGTACTGCCACTGCAGTAATTTGATCCACTGTAATCCCCGCTGCGAAGATCAAATTGAGCGTGTGCCAAGCCTGGTGCTTGGGGATCGCTACAAGTTGAGAGATTCCCAGTGCCAGAATCTCCAGAAATTCTATGGTAAAACCACAAAGTTTCCAGCAATTCCTAGAGCTACCCTTTGTCACTTCTGGTAAGAACTTCTGGTAAATAGACAAGGCTTCCTTTTTTAAAAAAAAAAATATTCCACATCACTGTCCTCCCAACCCTTCTGCCAGTTGCTAGGCACTGCCTGGCACCCCAAGCTGTATTGGAATGTAGTTCTCCAAAACAAGGGTAAAGGGCAATCTATACACTGAGAATTAGTACATGATATAGGTACATTGGGGCGTTATATCTTCATATTGAAGATGAGAGCTCATGTTGGAATATTCGCATAAAATCCATGCATGCAGAAAACTACTACAAGAAGAAGACTATACAAAGAACATTTCTTCCAGATATGTTAGCTTACTAAGGCTGCAGTCACACAGACAGTTTGTGGCGCAATAGTAGCATTACCTGAGTGGAATAAATGGGCCCCTCCAGACAAGAACATCTGCCTCCCATGGTGCAGTCATCAGCAACCCATGCTATTCCACAATGGAAGCAGAATAAATTGATTCTGAGGAAAGTCTGGTATTAACGGGTTGTTTGGGGTTCCTTCCAGGTATTCCAATGTGTTTTCCAACACATAACCAGACGACATCTTTCCAGCTGTCCTTTTTCAAACCATTTGAAATCCTCAGAGGGGCACTAAGAAGCGTTCTGGTATTAAATACCTATATTTGAAAACAGCTATTTGAACCAGAATCTTATTTCAATAAGTTCTTATTGGCCTGGGCAAAAAAAAAATTGTTTGAGAGGGGAATTGACTGAAATATTAGCATCAGCTGTCCTTTTTCAAACCATTTGAAATCAGATTCCCATGTTTTAATAATCTGCAAGTTGCTTTTATAATCATTGCTTCCTTTTAAATAACTTCAAAATTCTCCCTGTGTCTACCTGTCTCCCTTCAACCATCATCATGGATGTGTAAAAATTTGCAAATAGTAGGTTAAAGATAGATGTAAGTACCAGCATGCAGAATAATGAGAATTATTAGAGGTTTTGTGAATAAAAGGTCAAACGCAAAGAGATTTAAAAGTCTTGAGTTATGCATGAGTTTTAAAACACAAAATCCTTGTTTTATAGTTCTTAAATCTCAATTACAATAAGTGTGTAAAGCAGCTCCTTTTGCTCCAGGTTGTAGGCTATAGAACACTAAGGAAAAGGCCAAAAAAACCCTTCCTCTGTCATGCAAATTAATGCTCTAGGACAGCTATGCAGTCTACAAAGCCTGTTGTAGCTTTTAAAAGCCAAGAAGGATAAACCCTCTTTGACAGACTGCACAATCTCAGAGGTGCTGTGTAAACAGGTAATGGACTTTGAAGGGTTAATTCCTCATAGAGCGAGAGACCCCTGAGCAACAGGTTGCTCCAAGAGATCTGATTGGTTAGGATCAATTGATCAGAGAAAGACTTGAGAGCTGAGTGCTGAAGAGAGGGCAGTTTGAAATCAGCCCTGACTAAGAGCAGCTTAATACAGATGGAGTACTGGAGAGACTGGCAAGGAAGAATGGGTAGTTAGGCGAGAACTCCCATTCGGGCCACGAAAAGAGGATAGATCTTCTAGAGACAGAATAATTCCCCTACCCGGTTAAAACAGGGAGATATCCATGAAGAGTGGAGAGATCCCTGGTCTAGTGTGGTTAGAGACTGCCTTTTGAAACCAAAAGGGTCAGTAAACCTCAAGAAGATTACTGGCATGTTTAGTGAAGGAGTCTGGGTACAAGATGGAGTATCCCAGCCTTCTGGAAACCAAAAGAGTCATTGAATACTCAATAAAAGTGTACTGGTGTGTTGAGGAAACACTGAAACAAAAGATTCTAAGCCACTGTGACTAGCTTAAGAAACTCTCAGTTCAAAACATATAAACTGAAGGCTGTGCATGTACTGCTTTACTTCAGAAATCTTACCCCTGATTTCACTTGACTTTCCCCCCTCTATGTTGAATAAAATATTTTACATTTTTTATTTTAAGAAGCCTTGGATGCCATTTCAGTGGTTTATGTTGAAGGGAGATCTTGACCCTTCCCTCAGGCTCCTGGGCTGAGCCAGCAGCAAAATATCAGACTGTGACAGGGTGGGACAGCCATTGTTCTTCAGGGGAAAAGATAATAGATAAAAAAGGTGGCTCAGTCAGAAAGGGAGAGAAAAATGGAGGGAAAATCTTGCCTCTGAGGGAGGGAAGTGGGAAGAGGTCCTTCATACCCTCCTATAACTCTGCCATTTCAAGGGGAAAGGGCAGCTTACATGTCCTTTAAGGAGAGCTCTCTCTCCCTGCAAGCTGTAACATAGCATGTGAAGGAGGGTGCTAGACTTAGAATTTCCCCCCTAGTCGGAATAACAAGACAGACAACAGTTTGGAAGTAAACAAAGGCCACTTTATTAACTATTTAACATAACATTGTGGCAAGGGACCAGCTAAGCAACCACAGAACAGGCAAGGCAGGTGTCACTCCCCTGACCAACCTCCTTGCCCTTTTCTTGGGCGGGTCACCCAGCTCCGGTCTTGAGCCATCAGTCTGGCACATGACCAGCAGCCCAGCAAACTGGTCACCACCTAGGAGCACCTACCCCTGAAGCCTTCCAACTTGCAGAGAGGAGCATACCCTAAGAGGTTCCCAGAGGAGGTGATCACCGTTCCCCACCCTGGACCTTTAGAAATCCGAAGGCAGTTCCTGATGACCCCCTGTTCCCTAATGGGGAAATTGCCGTAAGGTGCTCACCAGTTCCGGTTTCTTGCCCGCACCAACCTGCCAAGTGACCAGCCTATTTAGGTGTTGAGCACCACAACCAACTGTCCGATCCACTGCCCCCAGTGCAAGGTAGGCAAAAACACCTTCACCCATTCAGCCAATACTGGGTAGAAGCGAAAAATTCCTACCTGGCCCCAATAGGCCACCAGACATAGCCTACACTAAGAACAGGGCGGGAGAGTAGGCGAGCACATTGGAACAACTGTCATCGGGCAGGAGCAGAGCCCCCCGCCCACGTCACGATGCCAGGCGTCATGGCTCTGTTGCTGCCCGGCTTCCTCAGGGTGGCAAAGCAGTCCCTGGCGACCAGCGGTGTTTCCGGGTTGTCAGGAGCTTTGTTGTACTCCATAGCAAACTAGCTTCCCAGATACAATATAAGGGAACATTTAGTTATGCAGTCTGTACCTCCCCCCACACACACACACACAATCAAGTGACATTGGCACAGAAGAACTGCTTGTTCTGAACATGTGGGTCATTTGAGAATCACTTCCCATTGGATGTTTAATAGATGCACTTGGTAGGTGTAGTGATACTTGTAAATCTGAGAGTCTGTTATTAATGGCCAGACATGTAGGAAGTTTGGCATAATTTCATGAACATTTATTGTTCATTAGAGTATTTTAATGGCCCATTTTAAAAGCAGTGTGTCATTTGTTTTAAGGAAGCAGCCCAGTTTATCCATGAGGCGAGATGAGGCAGACCTCAGCTGATGGATTTGGAGATGCCTCCTTCTCTCCCTCTCTGCTACCCTGACCCTTCCTTGCTACCCCTGAGAATCAATGAACCAAATGCTTGTCTGCTTTCCCTCTGCCATCTCTGAAACCAATACAGCAAGCCATGCATGTCTTCTAGGACTTCCCAAACTGTTGCAAGAGTCCTTCATCTCACAAGAGCATCATTGCCCAAATAGATGGCTGAACTCTTGTGGGATTCATTCTTCTCATGATAACCTAGGCGGTCTTATAAACAGAGGTCATTTCGGGGGGGAACGCAGGGGAACGCAGTTCCCCCGGGTGAGGTGCAGGGGGCGGGGCACATGATGAAGCCCCGCCCCCTGCTTCCAGCTGCCCCGCTTCCAGCCCTCATTCAGCCAGGAGGAGGCAGGAGAAGAGGGAGGGTAAGTTGCTTCCTCCCCGCCTCTCCCCACCCCTGCCTGCCTGGTGCCAGGGAGGGCCTTGGCGGGGCTTCCTCGCACTCCCGCTGGCCTTGCAGGTCCATCGCCGGGCCCCTGATGTCAGGGGGGGTGGCATATGCTAATGAGTTATGCTAATGAGTTCCCCTAGCTCTTTTTCTACGAAATGACCCCTGCTTATAAAGCATGTGTGGCTTGCTGTATTGGAGCTAGAGAGGCTTGGGAGACCAAAGAGACAAGAAGCACTAGCTCTTCTGGCTCCCTGGGTAGGAGGCAAGGGAAGGAAGACACAAAGGCAGGAAGTGCAGACATGAACATTAAAAATGCCCTAAGTTGTCAGTGTTAAGTGTGGATGCATGAACTCCTGCATGGATCTTACTCACCCATTGCAATTTTGCCCCCAATTTGTCAATGATTACGATCACCAAGCTAGTCATCTGAATTCTCTGGATTGCTGCATGTGTAGCACAACAGCACGCATGCACACACAATCAGATTCTGTACATGTTCTCTGTGTCATGCACACATGGTTTAGTAAAGGAACACAGGAGCTGTATTTTTCTCCGCAGCTGTTTGCTCATCAGAATTTTCTTCCTATTTTGCTGCTCCATTTCTGCAATGGAATGATCCCCCCATGTGAATTCCTTCCATTTTGGGGCTTTGTTTCTGCACCCCCATCCCTATCCACTGTGCATCAGTACATTATGAAGCTTCTTCCCATTTGGGAGGTCCATTTCTGCAACACCCCCCCCCCAATACTGTGAATCACTATTGTGTTACTGCCAACCAGTTTGCAAGGGATTTTGTGACTTTCTCTGCATAAACAAAATAATCCTGGGATTGGCTTCCCACAATCACACACCTCCAATTGCACAAGGTAAGTCTGCCTGACAGACGCATTTCATGGCAAAGTTTGTGACATACCTGGTGTTAAGAAACACCAATTAGTGACCAGATGGCTGTGAAGCCAGTGAACCTGAAGCTTTTCTTTTTGGTCCTCTGGTTTTGATTATTATTGTTTTGTTTTGTTACCATCTGGATTTTGAAATTGTGACAGTTAGGATTCCATGGATTAACATTCCTCATTGTGAGCAGAATCACTTTGCCTTTACTGATGAGACTGTTTTTCCTTCTTCCTGAAAATGAGGTCTTTATATAGTCTCACTAGGCAAACGCTGGACTAGTAAGGAAGACACAGAGTTTTAACTGAAATGTAAGTGGTTTATTGAAAGAAAGTAAAGACTACAGGGTTTTTCAGATTGCACCAGTTGCCCTTTCAGGGTTTTGTGGGCGTTGTGGCAGTTCTGATTATCACATTATCGATGCAATCAATTTATACATACTTTTTCTGTTGTTTTTCCCCCATCATGGTTCCATCTGTTCACATTCACATTGAGTATGGCTTTTTCTGGTGTGTTTTTTTTCCCTTGGGTTGTTTTTTGGGGGTGAGCTGAAGCAGAGCAGTGTTTCGGCAGTCTCAAGGGGGCTGCACAGTCCCTGCTAAAGTACATTCCCCCTCCCGCCCATCACACACCAGCCTGCCTCCATCTCCATCTCCTGTGCCCTTTCTTTGGGGAAGAGAATTCATGAAACCCCTCATTCCGGTTCCTTTTTCTGGGCCTTACTTCAGAGTTAAGTGGTGTGATGTCACTTGATGAAGCTGTCAGCGTTTCTGGGTGGGTTTTGGGCAGCAATCCACAAGGCAGAAAAATGTTCAGATTCTGAGCAATTCATTCCATAATGGGTACAAACGTATAGGAAAAACTAATTTAGGAAAGAATGGGGGAAAAGAGAGGAAAGACTAGGTCAGTACAGGAACGTTAATGAAGTTGTCTGGAGACAAGAAAAAAATTATAACCGAGGAATGAAAATGGAACATTAGGGCAATCTGGAAAACACCTACAAGGAAGCACAGGAAAAAATTAGCAAAGGAACAGAAGTACATGGTAACATGGAATTGGACCTACAAGGTCTGATTTTGCCTCCACAAACAATCTCTTGCTCATTCTAATTTAAAGTTACTAAAATATTATAAGTCTATAAAGCATAGATAACTACTGAGAGGCCTCACCAGAGATCCAGGATTTCAGGACGTCTCCGGCAGACTTCCAACCTAGATGAGGTGCCATTTATCTTGATTTTAGTTTAATACCCTATTTAGTTTAATACCCTGTCTTTACCCTAGTTTAATACCCTGGGACAAAAATTCATATTTTTATGATGTCTCCAGTGGTAGGGGTGGCAGCTCTGGGTTGGGAAATACCTGGAGATTTTTTTGGGTGGAGCCTAGGAAAGGTGAGGTTTGGGGAGTGGAGGGACCTCAGCAGCATATAATGCCGAAGAGTCGCCCTCCAAACCAGCCATTTTCTCCAGGGCAACTGATCTCAGTCATCTGGAGATCAGTGGTAAATTGTAATAGTGGGAGATCTCCAGATGCCTCCTGGAGCTTGGCAACCCTAGCCAGTGTTTTTTTTTCCTTCTCAGAATTTGCTTGACTGGGCTATTAAGTTCATCCTTAGGGTTATTAAGTTCATCCTTATTGGCTTCCTTGCTTCTCTGAGTTGCTTGTGTCAACTTAATTCATAGGCTTTCTCATACCCTTTTTAATATTCATCATGCTTGTTGAATCTGGGGGTGTTTGGAGGGATCCCTCTTTCCATTATTTTATTTAGTTCTAGAGTCGCTTTTATGATATTCTGCACAGCTCAGTCACAAGTGTCAAAAAATTGGAGATGTAGGGTGGGTTTTACAGGCCTTCCTATGAATGTAGTAGTTCCCCAAAACCTGGTCTTGATAGCTACCTGTCTTCTGAGGTGTTCTTTATTAGTTTGAGCTGGCTGTGCACAGAAGGAGGAGACTGCTTTAGGATCAAGTCCACAAGAGGCTGGTTGCTTTAAGAAAAGAAAGGGCATTCTTTGTTTTTTGTATTTTGGTATATTTATTGTTTTACAACTGTTGGCCTTATAACCTTAACTTGTTATTCAGTTGAACAAAACTAAATTGTTATGTAGTTTTCATTTTGCATATCTTGAACACCATCATGTTACATGTTAAATTGCTGTTCATTCTCTGGCTGTAAGTTTGAGCCTTATCTGCCATTCCAATGTATCTGAAGAAGTGTGCATGCACATGAAAGCTCATACCTTGAATAAACCTTTGTTGGTCTGAAAGGTGCCACTGGACTCTAAATTCATTCTTTGTTGTTAAAGAAATCCATACTGTGATAGGGAAGGCAAGATACAGATTCTAACTTGCTATCTAACCAGTAGATGCAGATAGATGGAGAGAGAAAATGTTACCCTCCAAGAGGAAGGGTAGAGAGGAAGCCAGAAGGAAGGAAGTCCCTAAGATCAGCAATATAAGTAACAAAGGGATAGTAGCAGAATGGACAAGAGGAAAGCAGGCACAATGAATTGACCTCTCTATCTTATGGGATCTATTACCCCCACATACACACCCTTTCTGGTGTACCTGGTGCAAATAAGACACTGCATCACACTCCAGTTCAAATATGATTTCACTCAGTTGGTATATCAATACAAGCTGACAGGCTTTTTAACCTATTCCCTAACCATCTCCTGTTGGCAGAATTTAAATATGCAAAGGAAGTACAGCACTAACTGTTTAGAGAAAAATAAGTAGGGCTGCGGTCACACGGAGCATTAGCCACGCTACAGAGATGGAAGATAGGCGGATTTTCCGGGTGCAATCTCACCGCCACATCTGGGAAGTGTAGAGCTCCCGTGGCTCACCCGAGGCTTCCCGCCGAAGATCCAGGGCAAAAAACTAGTACCTCCGAGGTACTAGTTTCCGGAAACTGCGGGGCAACGGCGGGCATCTGACTGATCGTGTTTCCGGTGGCACCCGGTGCCCGCCCATGTCCCCTTGCAAACAGGTCAGTTTTTCCCCCAAGGCTCCACAGATGCGCACAAGCACCCAACAGAGCATGCGCACACTTCAGTTTAAAAAAGGAAAAGAAAAAAAAACAATCCCGTTTGCCGCCCTGCTTCTTTGCCTGTGGTGTGATCGGCACCTCCCCCCTAGCCACGGGACCTCGACGGGACCTCAACCGGACACCTGATCGTGCAGTCGCGCATTAGTTTGCCCCAGGGCAAACAGCCACACTTCCCCCCCACATTTTCCAGCCCGTGTGGCCGGGGCCTATGTTTATTAAAGAAGAACAAACTGTTATAGAACACAGAAGAGAGCCTTACCGTAACTATCTAGTCTAACTGCTGTGAGAGTCACAAAGTGCAAGAGGAAGCTCTGCAGGAGAAGGAAGTCTCCCATCAGGAGACAGCAAGGATACAATTTGAAAAAGTGGGAAGTCCTTAGTCTATCTGTGCTAACTACAAGTCCTTCAGCTGTCCCCCTGGAGGAGGAGGAGTTCGTTTTATACCTCACCCTCCACTACCCGAAGGAGTCTCAGAGTGGCTTACAATTACCTTCCCTTTCCTTTCCCCAAAACAGAAACCCTGTGAGGTAGGTGGGGCTGAGAGAGCTCTGAGAGAATTGTAATTGACCCAAGGTCAGCCAGCTGGCTTCATGCAGAGGAGAGGAGAATCAAACCCAATTCTCCAGGTTAGAGTCAACCGTTCCTAACCACTACACCAAACTGACTGCACTATAGACCTTGCATATTCCAACATCTCCAATACATTACCAAATCCAGAGATCTTCTTAATTCCAAACTTCAATTCCAATCCCAAACTTCAAACCACGTATATTTTTTAATTCAAATCATTTATCTTTCTTCCTCCCATAGTTATATTCTGTGAAACTGGACACTCTTTGCCAAGATCCAGCAGAAAGCAATGTTGGCATATTAAATGAGATCCATTTACAAGTCCCCTGACCTTATACCTCTATATGAAGATTCCATTTCCAGATGATACCTGCATTAGTGGCCTTATCATATCTTCTGCAAAGCAATAGTCTTCTTCAGAGAACATGGGGCTGTGGTAGGACTGATTTCCCAAGGCAAAGCACTCCAAAGGTGTTTCTGATTCTGTTTATTCATGCTGTCATCTCCTTGTCTCTAAGAAGGAAGTCATGCTTTTCCATTGATTCAAATCCATTTTACTTCAAGATAGATTCCATCTGTACATAGGTGTTTCAAGCTTCATGAAGAAGGAGTATCATGTTGTCATGTTGAGGTCAATATCATTTTCCCCTGTTAGGTTCTGTGCTACTGCTCACCTGTCTTACAGTTTTGCTAAAAGCTTTAAGTCTTCATGAAGCTTCATGAAGAAGGAGTATCATGTTGTCATGTTGAGGTCAATATCATTTTCCCCTGTTAGGTTCTGTGCTACTGCTCACCTGTCTTACAGTTTTGCTAAAAGCTTTAAGTCTGTCCCATGATTTTATATGATTATACTAGAAAAGCTTACTGCTGTATAATCTTGAAACTGTTGGAAAGGGAACGGTTGGTAAACAAGCTACTGCTAGTCAAAGCTAATATTTCAGTTTTAAACATATAGGTGTGGCTGCCGAGCAGATACATCTTGCATTGCAACTGGAATATCATATTTACCAATAATCCAACTATAGGATCATAAAGAAAAACTGATTTGCAGTTTCCACACTCTGAAGGTGCTAAGCAAATATCATTGAGCAGAAATAGATACATGTGAATTGAAACTGTTTAAAATTTCAGGAGTGCTTGAAAGGTCTGAGGACTACTTTAAACCATCACTGGTGGAAATTGGGCAAAGTTCCAGAATTAAGGACATTGAAAAAGTAATAAGGTGTTAACTAGCCATTATAAAAGATATTGATTTTTTCTCTTCCGTGAATGTATTTTGTAACACAGCGGTGTGATTCACCTTGATGTAACTAATTTTCAGTAATAAAAACAAATAGAGAGTGGCAACTTTGTAATGGGCTGTGGTAAATTTGGAGCTGTAATGAAAGTCACTCTTAATAAAAGACATTTGGAAGTGTGATTTTGGCCTTCAGCTCTACTCAGAGGGAAACTATATGGCCTTTGAAAAGGAAATGGGATGATGCTGGATATTACTGAAGTGCTATGCATCTTGATCCCACAATTATCCTGGTATCAAGGTTTATAGCTGGTGTGGAAATCAAGCTGCCATTTAACTGAAATACTTGAATGTAAAGGTATGGGAGCCTGAAATGAAAGAATCCTCCAAGCCTTCCTCCTATAGATAAGGTTGCAACACTTCTTTTCTTGTACATTGTTTCAGCATTTGTAGCAATGAGATTTGTTCCACATTTTTGCCTCACTTTTATTTGTCTCAGTTTAGGATGGGGTACAAGAACTGAACCAATGTTTTGATCAGAATCAGTGGTTATGGACACCAAATGCTGAGGCAATATTAGTAATGCAGAGGCTAGAAATGCCTAACACGGCATCTCAAAGGCAGTCAGCGCTGCCTGGATATTAGACTGCAAACAGAACAAATGTTTAGTTTTCCTGCAGTGCAGGAGCATAACTGCTTGAGGCACTAGATGCCTTTTTGTATTCCCCATATAATACCATTTTGCACATAGAATTCAACAAGGTAGCGTTACCTATGTATTTGCACATGCACAGTGCACCATACAAAACTCAAAACAGGGAAAATGAGGGATTCTAATATACCCCTTCAATTTTAAGCTAATCACATATTGGATTTGGACAGATAAGGAATCACAGAGCACCATAAAACAAAGTTTGAGACCAGTGGCACCTTTAAGACCAACATTTTATTCAATGTATAAGCTTTCATGAGCACACACACTTCATCAGATACAATGAAATGGAAGTTACCAGTCCATGCATATAGGTAGAGGGTGGGCAGGAAATTAGCATACAGCTGTCAGCTATGCTGCCATGAAAGTTGGGGAGGTTGGTCTGCGTCTGTGTAATTTCTATTGCTTTCCTTTCAGGTTAATTTCTACTGCATTCCTTTCTATGCTGTCTCTGCTGTGCGCCAAAACGCTTATCTATACAGATGTGCAGGAGGGTGTTGCGGTGTCTGGGATTGCCCTAGGTGCCGTGGGAGAGTGTTCGTTCTTAGCTTCAGCTACCTAACGGTCTCTAAGCCTTAACCCGCGCACGGGAGGGTGCCTAATTGGCCAGTGCTGGGGGGGGGTGCATACGAATACCCTATATCCTATTATGCCCATGGGCCCGCCACCATTCTTAACAGTGCCTATGTTACTGCATCTGTAGCTCTGCAATAAAAGTATAACCATTCCTGAATGTGTGTACTTCGTTGTTGGCTGTGGGTTCTGACAACAGCAAAATGAGGCTATTTAACAGATGCAAGAATCAAACAGGAATAACAAGCTTAGGTTACCATTTGTTTGGGTTTAATTCTGGGGGAAAACATAGTGAAGGAAATAAATATGTCAAAAATTGGAGATTGAGTCGATGTGTCCTTAACTGTGGAATGCTAACCTCATTCAGTCCTTGAGATCCAGTTTGGTGTACTGGTTAAGAGAGGCAGGACTCTAATCTGGAGAACCAGCTTTGATTCCCCTCTCCTCCACATGAAGCCAGCTGGGTGACCTTGGGTCAGTCACAGTTCTCTCAGAACTCTCTCAGCCCCACCTACCTCACAGGATGTCTGTTGTGGGGAAAGGAAAGGGAAGGCAATTATAAGCTCCTCTGAGACTCCTTCAGGTAGTGAAGGGTGAGGTATAGAACCAGCTCCTCCTCCTCCTCCTCCTATCTGTATTCTCACCAATCCCCCAGAAGGGCCATACATCCTCTTTATTTTATTTCTTATTTGCAATAATAGATTAAAATAGTAGATTGTAATGTAAAGTAACGAACAGTAGAATGTAATGTAATTTGGAATCGTAGATTGGAATCTATTTCTCTGGTCTGGGGACAAGGGAGATAACTCTACACGCCCAATCACCCAATTTCAAAGAAGAAGATGCTGTAATGTCACCACCAGGCTTGAGAGGAAATGGATGGAGTGTAATGGCAGGGTCTCAGTTAATTACTCTCACCATTTCACAGTTAAGGATACATCTGCCCATCAATCTCCAATTTTGACATATTTATTTCCTTCCTATGTTTTCCCCCAGCATTAAACCCAAACAAATGGTAACCATAGCTTGTTAACTCCTGTTTGGTCCTTGCATATGTTAAATATCCTCTTTATGCTGTATGCTAATTTGCTGCCCACACTCTACCTATATTTATGGGCTGGTAACTTCCATTGCATTGTGTCTGAAGAGGTGTGCATGCACATTAAAGCTTATACGTTGAATAAAACATTGTTGGTCTTAAAGGTGCCACTGGACTCAAACTTTGTTCTGCTACTTCAGACCAACAGGGCTAACTACCTGATTCTATCTTCACAGAGCACTGTGTTTAGCTGGAATGGAGGCAGGCTTGGGAACTTGTGGGGGAGTACACTGTTGCTCTGGCAATCCAGTGCAGGTTTAGCAGTTGTACTGCTAGGGACCTGTTTGCTCTGCCATACTTTGCTTGTATTTTTATACAAAAGCAGATATATGACAAAGATAGCATAAAACTCTGCCATTCTACCTATCTTTCATCTAGAGAAATTGTAGTCCCTGGACTTCACATCATTTGGGGAATCTTAATAATGAGCTCATTGAGCTGCATTCACAGCAGGAGCAGTATACAGATGGGAAGATTCTAATCAGCCCTCATCAAGTCAGACATCTGCAAACTCACCCCAGTGTTTGTCTTTCATGCTGTCAGCTGATGAATGGGATAGCTATGATTTTTCTCTCCTTTCAGACCTTTTCAGTCTCAAGACCACCATTTCATGTTCTTGCCACCAACATTTCCACTAGATTTCATCCAGGATTTCAGGATGACAGATATGTTAACAGCAGCCGACTTCATCAAAAGTGCATTATTGCTTCAAAGCTGTACAGTCTACCCTGCAGGTCCTCAGCCCAAATGCCTGTAGAGTTTTAGGTCATTTTAAAACCTGCATTTGAGTAATGGTGTCGTTTTTCTTTGTGGGGGGAGGCAACAAACAGGTCAGAAGAAGCAAAGGCCACCCTGCCAATCTAAAATAATTTTGTATTGCTATATTCACTGGTTGGCAATAAAGACAATTAAATAATGGCCATAAACTCAGCATGGTGTCTATTTGGAGATTCATCTTATTTATTTATAAGGCTGTGTGTTAAATTGCCATAAAATTGCTTACTGGTTGTGTTTCACTTTTACATTTTGAGAGTATAGTGAGATATTATTGCTGTAAATTTCTGCAGGGTAATTATACTTGTAAAATTTGCAGGTTGGATTCTTGCATACAATAAGGGCTTTTGATGTCTATTGTGAGTTTATATGAGTATTAAAATGAATATTTCAGCCTAAGATCTTGAAATCAAATGAAATATTTTATCTACCTATAATAAATTTTGGCCTTTCTAATGTTATCTGCATAGGAAAATATTCCCCTATTCTTAGGTTTTTTTCACCTATGTTACATACTGCCATCATTAAAAAGGTAAAGGTTCCCTTGCTTGAAAGCCAGTCGAATCCAACTCTAGGGTTGCGGTGCTGTTAGCCGAATTGCTCTCTAGGAGAGACAATTGGAACAGTTTAATCGGGTTCAGGTCAATTGTATACAGAGGATGGGCTGCACCAATACGTTCCCAATGAAGAGACAGAGGCAGAAATAAAATTCTCTTTAGTTTACTAAGAATCACTCAATGCACACAATTACATACACACACACAAGAACTAAGTAAAAACAGAGAGATTTAGAATAGGACATTCGCATTAGCAGGCTATCATTGGTGGGAGATATTTACCTCAGGCAATGCGCAGCTCCTAAATCTTCCAGTGGGAGGTATTAGGGTAGGGAGGAAAATATAAATGGGGAAAACACGTGTAATCAGACCGGCTGAGAACACGTGTAGCACTCTAGCTGCAAACTAGAATGTAAAGTGAAGCAAGGGTTTGGGTACAGCAAGCTGGACGTAAGGGGTAACAGCAGACAGGCAGGGGACGTAGGAGAAGGGGGGGGTGTCTAGGTCGCCCCGTGCTTTAAGTTTTGAAGCTGCTGCCGAGAGCAAGAGGGAGGGCCCAGGCAGCTTACACCTAGTGGCCCTTCCCTGTAGTCTGGGATTGGCTATCGGGGGCCAATTTCAATTCTATTGGCTACCTTGACCGTTGGTACCTGGGAGGGGGAAGAGGTGAGTCCTGGGACAATGGCTGACTCATCGGTGACCCGCGCAGGATTCTCCATGTGGAATGGAAGGACTTTGCCGTCTGGCGGAGGGGGAGTTCTGGATGAGCGTCTCATGTGGAGACCAGGAGTCTGGGCTACTTAATGAGTTTTCTGTGTTTGCTGTAAAACCTGTGTTTGCATACACATGATAAGCGAGAGACACGGGGAGCACCTCTGGAGCGATATCAGCAGATCAACATCTTCAGCTGGCATTGTTTCCTCACTGGGCGCCCTCAACGTGACCTTTTA
>NW_015166418.1:1721991-1750826 GCF_001447785.1 Gekko japonicus | reverse complement strand
ATATAATGCGTCTGGGCTAACAGTGCTCATCTCCATTTGAAAGCCGAAGAGCCAGCGCTGTCCAAAGACATTTCCGTGGTCATGTGGCCGGCATGACTAAACACCGAGGTGCACGGAACGCTGTTACCTTCCCACCGAAGTGGTACCTATTTATCTACTTGCAATTTCTTGCTTTCAAACTGCTAGGTTGGCAGGAGCTGGAACTAGAGATGGGAGCTCAATCCATCATGCGGCACCCGGGTCTCGAAGTGCTGAACTACTGACCTTCCACAGCCTGCAGTTCAGCGTCTTAACCACTTGAGCCACTGCAGCTCCTATATCCAGTACAGAACTTTAAACTGTCGAATCACATGCACACAAATGTATCTTTAGTCAATCTGACAGACAGCAAAGTTGTCCATGGCATATAGCAGAATTCTTATGCCCATGAAAATTTGACTATGCAGCACTGATCCAAAAAGGTACATGTAAGCAGGGGTCATTTCATAGAAAAAGAGATGCAGGAGCTCATTAGCATAACTCATTAGCATAAATTATTTGCATATGCCACACCCCCTGACATCATTGGAAGTGTGTCAGAAGACAACATCCACCGCTCAGGCTCCACTGGACTGTTTTGGATTGCTAGCTATTGGGGGGGGGCATGCAGATCTGTCCTCACAGAGGAGGGAGAGCTTGTACCTGAATAAAGCTTGTTCTTAAAGATGCCACTGGACTGTTTTGGACCGGGGGGCTGGGAGGGGGCTCTGCAGCTTACCTGGCTGCTTCTTGCTCTGATTGAGGGCTGCTGGGAACAGGGGGTGGGGCTTGTTGCATGTGCCCGCCCCCTGGCCTCTTTACTGTGAGCTCCTGCAGGAAATGACCCCTGCATGTAAGGGTAAAACTACATGAGACATAGGGACCTTATTGGATCTCCCCCGAATTTCATTTTTTTCCTCAGTTCCGTCTGTGGTGGCAGAGCTTGGGATACCTATATTTTTTCTACATCAACACTAATAGCAGCTTTGGGGAAAACTTCTTACATGCCATTGGAGTGAAACACTGTGTACAAGAAGAACTTATGCATGTGACGTTGTTTGCATTCAGTACTTCACTTAAAGTGGGCCTTCACCTGCTGCATGTGCAGTGTTAGCACACCAGCAATCCAAAGCATGTGTTGTGCCGGCACAGGAATATTGCATATTTAGCAGCACTACAGGTGTGGCAACTGGCTTCAAATGAGATGCTGGGAGCATGAAACATTACATGGGAAAGTTTCTTTTGACATTTAAAGCAGGCTCCAGGTTTGAGAAATGGTTGAGCAGGAAACAAGGAACACCTTACACTGCTGCTCCGGTCTATATTGGAGCCCCCAAATACAACATCTCCATCATTTTGTGTTGTTTGCCTTAAGGCTCCAAGTGCTTCAAACGATAAGCCCATTATAAAAAATTTAAACAAAATGTTAAACTATAATGGCTTCAAAAACTAGTCATTTTCCAACAATAGAAAAGGGCTGAATAGGCACAGCAGTGAGTTCATAGGTGCAAAGAGCAAGGAAAGAAGCCCTTGCTGGGTTTTTCTCCGTCTCTGGCATTCTTGGACCCAGCACAGTCTGATTATATTTAAGAAATCCTTAACATGTTCAGACATGTGAGAAATAAAGTCTTATTTTTATTGACTCTCTTTTCAATGTGAACACTGGCTTCTTTAACTCTCCTTGACATTCAAAATAACTCAAGGAAAATCAAGTGACAGTTACAAGGAACCATTATAGTTCGAATGATGCTTAAGATTGTTAGACAACTCGGACAGATTTATTCCACTACATCTCCACTGTCCTTGTTTCACTGCTCCTGAAGACAAAAACGGAGACTGATGGGAAATCTGCCTGTCTCAAGTCCCTTGTCCAAATCCATTGTGTATCGCTAGGCTGTTGTTCAAATGGGGACCAAAACAATGTTTCATTATTGATGCCATTTTCCATTATGGCATCACATTAAGATATTCCCTAAATAAACACACAAGATGTTTTTCAAGCCAAAAGAGACAAACCAATTAAAAATGATGGTAGGCAGAGAGGGTTAAAATGGATTGCAAATATATTTGCATGCACACATTAAGCAGACATTTTGAACCAAATGAAAAAAAATTAGATCTGGAGGAAGAGAATTCAGACCTTTAAATAAGCCAGCCAAGAGCTCAAGAGTGCAACAGTAAGTTGAAATTTTGCTTTTCTTCAGATATCATAACCATTTCCTACAGTACGAAGTGCACAGGCTGGGCCTGGGATCCCCACCCTTTGTAACTATCAGACGTGAGTGGCCTATTCACCTCAGTTTCTGCACAAAGGGTGTCCAGTTCAGAAAGGGACTTTATTGTGCTTCAGCCTTTCTCCTGTGCCATTTTCCCAACTTGAAATTGTCCCAGTTTGGTCTGGTGTACTGTAATGTATGAATTTCTTAAGATAAGCAAACCCAAGACTGCACTGGAAAAGAGTTCAGTAAAAGCTGAGATCTTCCCTGAAGTCTGTTTTGTTGGCTTTTTCATGTAAGGAGAAAAGACGAGTAAAATGTGGATAGCTGTCCTTTGACCCATCTGTTTTTTTCTAACAGCCACCCCCTCCTTAAATTATTCATAACACTTCCAGCTAGACTGCTTCTTGTGGAGGGATGTCTGGCTCTATCTTAGCAAGAAGAAGAAGAGGAGGAGGAGGAGGAGGAGGAGGAGGAGGAGATTGGATTTATACCCCACCCTTCACTACCCAAGGGAGTCTCAGAGTGGCTTACAAACTCCTTTCCCTTCCACTCCCCACAACAGACACCCTGTGAGGTAGGTGGGGCTGAGAGAATTCAGACAGAGACTGCTCTTTTTCAAGAACAGCTGTGCCAGAGCTTGTGACTGACCCAAGGTCATATCAGCAGATGCAAGTGGAAGAGTGGGGAATCAAACCCAGTTCTCCCAGATTAGAGTCCGCACACTTAACCACTACACCAAACTGGCTCTTGAGGGGCTTTCCTACAAAAAAAAACCCCTCACCACTGCAGCTGGATTGCTACTGAATTCCACACTAAATGCTGTATGCTTTTTTAACAATCAACATTCAAATAACAAGTCCAAGGCCCCGGTCACATGGAGATTTTGCCGTGCGAAAGGCATGAATGTTGGGCAGATTTTTGGGGTGTGATCACACCGCAACATCTGGAAAGTGTAGCGCACCCGTGGCCAACCCGTGGTGTCCTGCCGAAGATGTGGAGTTTAAAAGTACCAAGGAAAGTGCAGTAGTATCCAGAAAACAAATGGCACAGGCGGGTGTCTGATCGCGGGAACACTAGTATCCTGTGGCATCCAGCGCCCGTCCACATCCCATCACAAACCAGATGTTTTTTGTAAGCACATGCGCACAAAAACTAAACTGAAAGCAGTGCTGCTCCGCGGAACTGTGCATGCACACAAATGCAAAACGCTTGTGTGATCACACCGCGCTGCTTCTTTGCCATGCTGCAGCATTGCCGTGTGATCGCCAACTAACAGTCTAAGCATGGAGACTTGGGGGGCCATGTGATCGGGCTACAGCACTTTATTTTGCTCTGGAGCGAACAGCCACGCCTCTCCCCCCCGTGCAATATCTGGCCCATGTGACCGGGGCCTAAGTGGGTTTTTTTGTTTTTATATTATGAAATGTTCAGAAGTAGTCTAATATCCAATTTTCTATTTTTTCATACATACACAAAGAAACAATAACATAAACCAATCAAGAGATAAAAAGCTCATGAATAACAAGACTAGGGGTGTGTATTTACAAAGTCACCAAAGTTTTTAAAAGGTCTTTTTAAAACAATGGTATCAATAAAGATATAAACCTGGAATCGGACCAATATTTTCAAAAGCCATGGAACATCCACTAAATGTCAAAATGAGCTTGGCAAGGCTTAGAACTCTACAATATGTCCACATGGGTGTGGCAATCCTTAAACTCTTTACATTGAACTACTTCTAATGCAGATCCCAGGTAATCTCAGGCGTCTCAAATCTTCATGAGAGAGTATAGTTCATGCAGTCTTCCTTTGATAACTCTATATTGGAGCTAATGGAATTCATAAGATTTAATTTTAAAGCAAAAAAACCACCCCAATATACATCAAATGCCTCAAAAAGGATAAGGTAAGCTGCTTTTTTTAGGCGTTGTATTGATTTGATGTAACCATGATACTGGAGGAGCACCTCACGGCCAGTCACGTGGTCCACTTGAGCGGCGGGTGGAGGGGCGAAGCAAGCCATCTCCCTTCCTGGCATCATGCATCTCTGGGCTTCGATCTCCCATCCGCGTGAGCAGCAGGAACCAGAGATAGAGGAACACAGGTGCAGATTCCGTCGCTCCCTCATCTCCAATCTTTTAGATGCTGTCTGGGATAATCAGGGGTCGTTTTGTAGAAAAAGAGGTGCAGGAGCTCATTCACATGACTCATTAGCATAACTCATTTGCAGGTCTTAACCACTTGAGCCACCGCAGCTTACCTTATCATTAATCATCAAAAGGACTTTAAACCTCCAATGAGCATCAAAGCTTCAAAAACCCATGTGGAATAGTGCCAAGCTCTCAACTAATGCAAACTCCAAGCAAGAATTTCAAGGCAGCAAAATTGCCAAATTCACAGATTAGTGTTTGCAGGTCCACTTGTTAAAGAGGCCACATCAATTAAAACAGGAAAGTTCTACCATTATATTTAGACCAGTAGTATATGTCTGCAACTTCTAGCTATAAAAGCTATCTTGTGATTGGTTTATATTATTGTATTTTTTTCATTGTGTATGTATGAAAAAATAGAAAATTGGATATTCAAATACTTATGAACATTTCATAATGCAAAAAAATCCACTTAGACTTGTTATTTGAATATTCACTGTTAAAAAGCATACAGCATTTAGCTTAGGCTATTAGATTAGATTCTCGTGTCTGTATTCATTTTTTATTAATTAATATGCTGAATTCCACACAGCTTCATCTGCAAATGTTTATTTTAAAAATGACATGGGCTAACCCACATGTGCTGTCAAAGTCAAATGTGTCCCCATAAGAGCATCCAATGAATGAGCTAAACCAGTAATACACTGTGCAGAACAGACCTTCTGAGGGAGGGATGACAGACAGACAGGTAGATGTACATATAATCAAGCACATACTTCTTTTATTAAAAACCTCAAGCTTCAATTCCCCAGCAGGATCCCTATTTTAATATATGCAGTGTATGCCACAGTATTTTGTTTAGACAAAGCACTGGAGGACTCATCCAGAATTCCACCATCATTTTAATACCTACACTTGAGAACTGATTGATGTTGAAGCTCTCCTGTACTTCATACTTGCCATCTACTCTATGTGTGCTACGATTAATTCAGTTACAAAGCAATGAGAGAGCACTGTGCTATACTCATAAATAAATTACTTTTGTGATTAAAATACTAAGTCAAGCCTTAGTAAACACCAGCAAATGTTTTGATTACTTTGTGTAGTCTTATTTCCTAAAAAAAGTGTGTGGCTTTCTTTAAATCATAGTGTACTCTCAGTAAATTTATAACAATAAATGTTATGAAAAGGGTATCCAATATACCATTCTTATCAATGCAAATGGGTTGTTCTTCAGGACCTGTCATTTAATTATCAGTTTCATGAATGGGGCCAGGGGACAGAAATGTGTTTCCAACAGTGCTACATTCTTCTAAGCCTCCTGACTTTAAAGGACTTGGAAGGTCAGTGCTGCCTTGTGAATCTGTCTCTGGAACCTGAATGAAACAGTTTTCCTACTTAGCTCAAGATAGTTGATGGTAACCAACATTTATCGAAAAGAGCTTTGGAAAAACCAAGACAAAAATGGCAAACCCCCCCCCCCCAATTTTGGTTATTTTGATTATCAAGTGTGAAACAAACCGTACATGCTCAGTACTGCCAGCCTCAAATCAAAGTAAAGAACCTGAGGGCCATTTTCAGTCAAGCAGAAAAGATAGGCTAGATCTCTCTAACAAGGGAACAGAAACCTCCATTGCTATCGCAGACTGCTTCTTGAGCAGTTATTTGCACAGGCCCTGGTAGAGTATCAACATGAATCCTGATTGTATCTGAATCCTGAAGGCATGAAGTATTAAATCTCAATTGAAATACATTATCATTGCACCAGCGGACAGGAATCTAAAATGCACATTGCATCTGCACTAAGACTTTTCTAAACTTCAGGTGACATATGGTACATTTGGGCTAAGACAGAAACTCCCTTATAAAAATTAGGTTGAAAGTTAAGCACAAATATGTATTCATTATTAAAATATATACTCTACCCTTACAGATGCTTAAACCAGCTTAGAACCCTAAACTTGCACTGATGAAAATAAAACAGGAACAGTCAACAAAGCAAATGCAAAAGTTCAGGATATCAAAATATCAGCAAAGCTTTAAAAAATCAGCAACTGTTAAAAGTTCAAGTAGTCAACTTGGACTTCTCTTGGAGCCAAAATTATACCTATGACAGATTTCTCTTCCCAAGGAAGAGAAATCCAAAGAGGGTTGCTGAGAGTTCCCATGGGTCCCCGAACAGATTCCCTCACCACTTTCTTCATGCTTTTAGCTTCTTCAAGAACTCTCAGACGCAATAATTCCTTTAACAGGCTTTATTGAGAAATCAGGAAAGTTGCTGTAAAGTCAAACTCTTTGGCAGAACTGAATAGTAATACAAAGTTGGGAATAACAAGACCTTTGGTCCAGCCCTCAGTCATACGTCAGGATTACATAGTGCATAGACAGGTTAATACAGTACAAACAGGATGGTGTGAATGTTATCATTTTATGTCTTCCCCCAAGGCCATGAGAATTAGAAAGGGCAAAGTTCTCTCTGGCCTCTGTGGAGGAGGCTTCCCTTTCACAGCGGTGCTAGCTCAGCTAATCTACAGTTCACACATACATGTCTTAATTCCCCCCCCCCTTCAAGAATGTCAGGGGAGGACCACATAGACAGCACCTGCAGGTGCGGAGATGAAGCCTGGGAACCAGAAAGGAAAAACAAAAGAGCTCAAGCGGGGTAAACAATAACAGTGCGAAGCGATGTACATCAGAGAACCACAGTTACAAATACATGATCAATAGTTCAACTAAGGTCCGATCTTGACACACATTTAAAGGAGCCCTTTTCAGACATTCCAAATGCATGTACTGAGAGCCTGACAACCTCACATATATATAATCTTCCCATAATCCTCCAAACCCATATAGTTGCCATGTTGTCCTGAAGGGGTAACACGTGGATTTTGCAGGTGCTTAGAGCTTCTATGCATGCTACACAAAATCCGGATTTTTCAGGATTCTGGTTTGCAGGTACTGAGAATGAAAATCCTCACATTGCCTATTTCAGACATGGCAGCTATGTGTCTGAAGCAGATGCCATCTGCTCTAGTGGGTTCTGCTGTGGTGGGTTGACACCAGTATCTCTTTCTGCCTTTTCCCCATCCTGTGCAGTCGATGTGGCAACCAAAACTCAGCCTGGCACTGGTGGGTTCACAAGCAAGCAAGTAAGTGGCTGCTGTTGCATTTTGCAGAACTAGGTAGGTAAAACTGGCTTGATCTCTCCTATATTTATGATTAACAGTCCATTGTGTGTGATCATAGCAAATGTTCAATTGCAGATTAAACTGAGCTGTGTCAGCATCAATCGTACATGTGAAGTGCTTAGCAGCTGAAATAATGGTACACTGAAATAATAGAGGGATATTCTGAAGAGTTTTGTGAAAATTGAAAAATGCTCTTTAGCAAAATCAGTTTTCCATGGACAACGGATAGGAGGGGCTGCTCCAAGCCCACTCCATAAAGCAATGATCTATGACTAAACTCAACAGTGTGATCTATGAAAGAAAATGGAATAGTTTATTTTTTCAATAAAGGCTGATGGCAGAGTCTTTGGAGCTGAGCACAATTTACTGCATACTGAATACCATTGGCTTAGAAGGAGGAGCAATCTCTGCCATTGATATTGTTTCCCTCTGTTTATTGCTCACTTCTCAGTTTTAAATTATATGGATTTTGTCCAGTTTTCATTAGTATTGGAATTACTTTCTTTTGTGAGTTTCTGCTATAAATTGAACCACAAGACATTAGGGTTCACTATCAAGCTAGTTAATCCTTTTCTTAATTTTTTTTTGCTGGCTATAGATCACAAAGTTTTTGTTTTGTTTTGTTCACTGAGATTAGGAACATGTTGTTGGAAAAACAACAGTAGTATTATGGAGTTGTGCATCTATTTGGTCGCCATAGCTATATTATGGGCCCTTAGAGCCAGGTCTAATGCCAACAGGATCACATTCAAAGACAGGCAGTATTTTTAAAAACCCATTAAAAATAATGCTTTCTTTTCAAAGAGAACAGAATTTAACCCATACAGGCCTGGTGTCAGAACAGGGCATACTTGGTCAGTTGCTGACCAATGAGAGCTGCCGGGAACCACATTCCCAATTGCAGTTTCTGCCAATGAGGCTGTGAGTCTTGCTCCCTAGTAGTAATTGTAGTCGAAGAAAAAGAGGAGGAGGAGGAGTTGGTGTTATACCCCACTCTTCACTACCCAAAGGAGTCTCAGAGTGGCTTACAATTGCCTTCTTTCCTCTCCTCACGACATCCTGTGAGGTAGGTGAGGCTGAGGGAGTTCTTACAGAACTGTGACTGACCCAAGGTCAGCCAGCTGGCTTCATGTGGAGGAGTGGAAAATCAAACCCAAATCTCCAGATTAGAGTCCAATGCTCTTAAACACAACACCACACTGGCTCTCAAAACAGTTGCTCCTGCGTGCGCTGGTGCACATGACAGTCCTTCTCATGCTTTAGCCCACCAGCTCATGCCAGCTGGCAATTCCTGTCAACATCACCAGCACATAAGGGAGGAGCTGCTTTTTTTTTTTTGCAGGGGACGGGAATGGGAAGAGCGTTCAAAGGTGGGGGTGGGTTCAAATAGAGGGGGGTGGCAGCAGCCTCTGTATTCTACCTTTCACAAGAGGACTTGTGACCATTTTACAGTGTGTGTGGGTGCCCATGCAACTATATTGGCTCTTGAAAATGCTGGGGGGGGAAGAGCTCTGCACCACAAGCTCACAGTGGATCGGGGCCTCCTGACATTTTAAAATTGCTATAAAATGGTGATGATGAATTGATACTGGCCACAATTTTGCCTTTTCTTTTAGCTGAGCTCAGCAAGTGGGGGGGATCACTGTCTGTAGGAGGGAGCCCTCCCCACACTTCCCTTCCCACCTATGTGAAGTGAAAAAGCCACCCTTCCCCTGCATGCCAGTCAGGCTATAGCTGCAAAGAAAGCATGTGTGTGCACATGCTTGTTAGGGTTCCCAATTCCATGCTGGGGAATTCCTGGAGATTTGGGAGATGGAGCCTGGAGAAGGTGGGGGAGGGAACATTAATTGGGTATAATGACATAGAGTCTATCCTCAAGCCATTTCCTCTGTAGTCTGGAGATCAGTTGTAATTGTGAGCCGCTTTGAGACTCCTTAGAGTAGAGGAAAGTGAAGAATAAAAAACAACTCTTCTTCTTCTACATGTACCTAGAGAGGTAACTTTCTAGAAAATCTCCAGGCCTTCACATCTACATTCAGAGGATTTGGCTTTCAGTTAGTTAGTTTTTGTTTGCAAACATCATATGCAATTCATGTATAGAGGAATATTGTTATGGAAAAAGATATACATTTGTTATACCAATGTTAGATCTAAGTTAGATTGTTTTATACAAGTTAATAAAAGGTAATGAAGAAAGCAAAATTGTTAATGATTTCTCTTTACCAAAGTAAACAAATTGAAATGGAAAAGGGAGTTGTTAAAGAAGAAACCGTAGAGCCAAAGGACTTTTTTTCTGGGGGAACGTGCCAGAACAGAGTTCTGGAACCCTTTCAACAAAATACTTTTAAAAATGTTTAAAAGTTCATGAGTTTTCGGTATACAGATTGAAAACTTCATTTCCCTCTTGAGAGTCCCGGCACAAAAACAAAAACCTGGCTGTGGCTAGAGGAGAAAGGGGCAGTACAAAAGGGAAAAGGTGACCTGGCTATTGCTTTTTGCCCAGGGCCCACAGAAACCTATAAGTGGCCCTGAACCCATATCAACTTTCTAAAAATAACATAGTGTATCAGACTTATAAATCTGAAGTTCTGACTTAAAGTCAGATACTGACAGTTACTTGCTGTTAGGTCTGCCACTTGTCCAGTTCTGCAATGCAAACTCTAGCCAGAGCTGCCCCATCCTCACCAGTGCTTAAATGAGGAATGAGGGGAGGGATGTCAATTGACATCACAACATCATTTCCAGTTTCCCAGAAGTGATGCCATGACACTCTTGGATGTCCCTGAAACTCTATGGTTTTATGATAGAGTTTTAGGGACTTCCTAGAACATCATGCATTCACTTTGCAGGTGAAGCCTGGAAGTGATGTTGCAATGTTGATCAGTGCTTCCTTCACCATGCCTTGGCCCCAACAAGAGACAACTTGTTGCACATAGCAGCATTTGTTTATAGTTTGCAAAGTGAACAATGGAGGATTGATCAGTTGGAAGTTGGGGGGGATTAGTACAGTCATTGAGGCAAGGAATAAACTACCTCATTCTAGTAATTTTCCAGATTTTTGGAAACTCTAGAGAGCCATATTCAAGGATGATTCGGAATACTTCACCTTAGAGCAAAGGGTTCAGACCTGATGAGTCATAGGGTTCTTTCAAGTTTGTGATTTAATAAACCTTGGGGAATATGTAGCTACTTACCACAGAAACAAATATGAAAATATGGAAGTAGTGATCAGTTCTAATAGCTATATTAAAATGATAAATGAGTAACTTACTCAAAAATGCTGCTATGCTGATAAAATTAAAATAAACTGTATCTCATGTATGCTTGTATGGAATCATGCAACCTAGGCATCCATTAATCATATTTTATGATCATACTACAACAATACTTGTTGCATATGAATGATATAATTAATAGGACAGGTTTATTAAACATTCTGTTCTGCCTACTGTCTTTTAGGAGGTTAAATATAAAATTACTTTACTTTTCACATTTACCATTAAGGTAGCCTGTGTATTAGGTTGTACTTTTAGCCTGCTTTTCAAACAATTGCCTCCCAGAGCTGTTCACATCCATCAAGCAATATGTGCTGTACAAATTAAAAAGACAAAACACCGAATAGAAGTAGAACAAATTTAGAGTCCAGAGGCACCTTTAAGACCAAAAAAAGTTTATTAAAGGTATGAGTTTTCATATGCAAGGCACGCTTTTTCAAATACATTGGAATGGTGGGTAAGGTTCAAAGTTATAGACAGGGACTTAACAGCAAATTAACATGTAACATGATGATGTTTAAGATATGCAAAGTCAGAACTAAATAACAAGCTAAGGTTATAAGGTCAACAGTTGTAAAGCAATAAATATGTCAAAATAGCAGATAAATATCTAAGGGTCCAGTCAGACGGCGTGCTGAGAGCTGGTTAAACAGCTCCGGTTCTAACTGGATTATATTTTATCTGGATAATTGTGATCACACTTACCTCCTTTATCCCACCTCACCGTGCAGTCACGTCGCTCCCCGGCGTCTACACTACCAATGCGTGGGAGCATGCGTCAGCATATTTTTAATTTTTTCTCAGTTTGTGCATGCGCATAGGCGCCCCTCCGTAGAATGGGGGGTGAAACTACCCTGGCGCATGCGCAGAACCACCAGGGCGAATCAATCCAACCCCTCCAACAAAAGACTTCCCTTTAAAAGTTGGACCCAAAAATGGTCTTCGGGGGATCCCGAACTCATCTAAACTCTAAAACAAGTGACCGTTTAAATGTCGGTTTTCTAAACACAGTAGCAGAGCTCTGCCTATGCACACACCACCAATGCATTAAAAAATGGTGGGCAAAAAGTGGAAGCCTTGGGCAGCTTTCGAGTAGGGAGGGGGTTTAAACCAGAAGTGGCTTGACACCGGAGGAGCGATCCCTCAGGGGGGAAATGTGGCTTTAAATGGGAGAGCTAAGAAAACACCACTTTGGGACCTGGTAACAAAATACTAATACTACAGGTTAAAGCGGTTTTGAGCCGGAAACCAATGGCTGGGGACGGGAGGCAGATGTTGACTGTGTGATCGTGCATATAAAATCTGTTGCTGAAGCGTGACAACACCAGATCTTTTCTAATTGTGGGAAGCAAACCGAGAACGTCCTAGGTGTGGGACTTATCAGCACTTTATGAGGTGGATGCAGTGTCATGTCAGCAAAACATCCTAATATTCTTTGCATTACATTCATTCCAATATGTAATTAGTTCGCAGTTCCTGGCGACCCGGTGAAGCAACGTCGGAGGCGGAGCCCGGAGAAAGTGGTGCTTGGAGAGTGTGGTGATGTGTGGCGCAGCGCGGTGGAGCCACCTGTGGACAGTAGCCGGAACTGCAGCCAACACAGAGCCATGCGCCAAGACGAGACCTGCCGGAAGAAGCTGCTCGGGGAAGATCGACTCCAGAAAGGGCACCAGGACGCCAATATCTGAAGCCGCGGAGGGAAGCCGGATGACAACTAGCCCAGGGTGCTGGTAGGCAGTCACCACCCTGTAGACAATGTGGCCCTAGTTAAGTTAATTGGTTGATTAGAACCACTATGTAAACCACCCAGAGACCCTTCAGGGTCAGGGCGGTATATAAGCCAAAGGTATATATTAATAAATAAATAAATAAATAAATAAATATTCCTTGCATTACATTCAGTATTCTAATATACTAATATTCTAATACTCAGTATTCTAATAATACTATTCTGAAAATAGAATAGAATACATATGTGAGGACTGAATGAGTTAGCATATGTAATGAGATAAGAAAGCAATATCTCTGTAGAATCCTGGGGAGGTTTTTGTTCACTTGCATCTATCTTCACAGAATAGTAGGGATTTGGAGCGAAAGGTTGATATGGGAGACTTTATGATGTCAGAAAGATTATCTTTGCCATTATTAGTTTGTGAACCAGCTTGGACCCTCCCAAGGTTTGTTATGAGAGTCCCATCCCTGAAGTCAGTTAGATCTGCCATGGCTTAAGCTTGTTCTTTCTCAGCCATAGCACCCATTCTCTGGAGAAGTCTCCCAGAGGAGGTCAGAAGGGCTTCCACTTAGGCATCATTCTGGAAGCAATGTAAATCCTTCAAGGAGGCTTCTGAAGTTCCTAAACCATGACCCATGCATTTCCTAGTTGTTTCCTGTGGCTGCTCATTCTCTGTCTGATATCTGGATCCAGGCTGACATCCTCCTAAGACTCTAGCAAATTGTAGAGACTCAAGAAGCGGTGTGCATTCCAAAGTTCCTAAACCAAAAATATACACGAAAATCAGTGTTTCAGGTCATTACTGTGACTTACAGAATGGTAAACACAAATCAGGGTTCTTAGTAGTAGCAGATAATTAAGGTTCCCCTTCAGTGGACACTGCATGAAGACATGTGTCCCATGACAATTGGATGACTGATTCATCATATGCAATCACATATTTTCAAAGATTGCACTAATGGGGGAAGTGTGCAAAGGTAGCATTCATTACTTTGTGAAATGAGACTATGGACCACAACAAGGGAGGATGGCAAATAGAGAGCTTTCAGCAGAAAGGTTTTGTATGTGTGTGTGTGTGTATACACACACACACAGTCAGTCAGTCACTATAAGAGCATGTAAAGAAACCAGATGCAACCAGGATGGTTTTTTTAAAATGCGGCCAGTGCTTTTGTGCTGGCCCACCAGCATTCTCCCCACCCCATAGGAAACAGTGACAAGAAGTGTCCATTCTGCTGGCAACTTAGGAGGCCTTTAGACTGTCTTATTCAAATTTGTTGCCATTATCTTTAAAACCAGCTGCACCAGAAACTCTAATTGGTTCCCACAGTGAAAATAATTCTCACGAAATCCCCTAACCCTGAAAAGAAAGCAGTTTTGAATCCCAAACTTGTACTGTTCTGCCTGAAAATCCGGAATAAACAGTAAAGCTGTCTTCCCTGAATCCCAGTTCCAAAATTACAATTTTTTTTCTTCTCACAGCATACCCCTAGACTTGAGTGTCTTTCATTTTGATTTGGCAGTCTTTGGAATTATCACCAGACACCCCTCCTGCAATAACCTCGTGCAAGTCAAGTAAATCCTTCTGCAAGAGTGAAATTTCTGTTGATTCCTTTTTCTCACTGCAGCCCCCCCCTTACCCACCCACACTTACAGTGTTCCCCGGTTCTCAAAATTAGTTTTTGTATGGGGGTGGGCATGAACCAGGAAAATGCAGTTCAGTTCATGGCATGCCCAGTTCGTGAACCACGAACCATCACAAACATTTAAGGGCAAAATGAGCTGGTCCAGTTTGCAAGGTTCGTGATGCAGTAGAATGCCCCTTCGGGCATGCTAGAGAAACAAAACTCACAGGGATTCTCTGGCTGACTCTCCTCTACCTGCCATCCAAGTTTGGTATGGATTGGATTAGAGACACCATACTTGCTGCAGATATCCAGCTGACTCTTCTCTACCAGCCCTCCAAGTTTGGTGAGGATTGGATTTACGGTTATGCCCCCCCCCAAAAAAGGTGCCCCATCCTCCATTGTTTCTAATGGAGGGGGGAAAACAGCAAAAGTGGAATTCCCTAAGTGGAATAAGGAAAGAGAGAGATATATCTTGCCTGTTATGAGGAAAGAAAAGCTTCCCTTCCTTCCTTGGGTAGTCTCAGTGCTATTGTCTGATAATTCCCCTGACAATCAAACCACCGTTATGGTGGCTTCCGTCTTAGCTGTGGTGATCAGGAAAACAAATTTCCCTGAGTTCAACTAGCCTACTGCTGATAACTGTCGATTGTGTATATACTAATTGGATAAATTTAAGTGTTTTTTTTTCTTTTTCCATTTTGTACAAATGATTGATTTGTTATTATCCGCTTGAATCTTGTGCTGGTCACGTGGTTTTATCTTGTTCTGTTGCTATGGCTTTTTTGCTAATGCAATTAAGATGATGATTATTATTATTATTATTATTATAAAAGAAAGAAAGAACACAATCAAAGTCCCAGAGGACCTCTGAAGTAGAAACTGAAGGTGTGTGTGTGTGGGGGGGTATTTTTGCAATCCCAGAAGAACCAGTGCCACTGTGGCAGTGCAAACCCAACAGGACTAAGGTCAAACCAGAGAAACTACAGCAGTAGAAACTGAAGGGGGGCATTCTTGCAAGCCCAGCATAACCAGTGCAATGTAATAGTGCCCAGCAGAACTCAGTGCCATTGTGGCAATGCCAGCACAACAGGACTGATGTCTAGCACAGAATCACACTCCAAGCAAAGGGGAGGGTTACAAGCCCAGCAAAACTGGTGCAATGTACTATGGCCAGCAGAACCCAGTGCCAATGTGGCAATGCCAGCTCAATCACAATCCAAGCAAGGGGGCATTTTTGCAAGCCTAGCAGAAACAGTAAAATATACCGAGTCCCCAGCAGTACCAGTGCCACTGGCATTGCAAGTTTAAAAGGACTGATCTCAAAGCACAGAGTCACAAATCCAAGCAAAGGGAGTGGGATTTTGCAAAGCTCTGTGCAAGAAAATGGGAAGTGAACACAAAGGAACACAGTCAAAGGGGGGGAATCCTCTTGAAAATAGCATGACTAGTTTGAAACTGAAAACAGTGTTTCCAAAGCTGGAGAATTCTAAACCCCACCTCCCGTTTCTTTGAAGTCTGGTAAACATTTCGTAAATGTTTGAGTGGAGACAGTCTGCTTGGAAATGTACCCATTGACAAACTGGCACGAACCTCCACAAACTGCTTAAACGTTCGTAGAAAGTTCATGCCAGTTGACTTGTCATGAATTTCACTTTGTGAAATACGAACAAGCCAAAGTCATCATGAACTTTAGTTTGTGAGCCGGTTTGTTTTTGTACACTTCACACTGCTATAGAAAAAAGGCAGCAAATATCCTTTTTGCAAACTCTAATCTGCCTGTGTTAACCTGGATCTATTCCAATATATTTTCACTAAAATGAAAAGACTGTTCTATCTCTTGTTAGCAAAGCAGCAATAAACAATATGGTGCAATTAATTTGTAGCTTACTTAACATTCATTTAGTCCATTCCTCTCCACAGAAATTTAAAAGTGGGGATCAGCTTGGATAATCTGGAAAAAAACCAAGTACATAAATAGGATGGCCTCTCCATTTAACTTTTCTTCCACTGCTGATTTATAAATGTGAAACAATGGATTTCTGCTGCCTTGAGGAAAACAGAACTAAAACAAAGGAAAGAGAATAATTACTCAATACATTTGCAATGTAATATTAGATTATTAAAGGATTTCTAATGATGGGGTTTTTTTATTTCAGGCTAAAAAAAAGCCTCAGAACTTTTGTAGAGACACTGTATGTATCTATTTTAATATGTTCCTGAATGGTGAATGAGGGTCAGGGCTAGGGATTGGTCTAGGTGGATGGGTGTGATACTTACCAGAATTAATTGGACTCATAGGACACATAAAATGGCATTACATTGAGTCAGACCATTAGTCTTATCATGATCAGTACCATCTAGTCTGACTGACAGCAGGTCTCCAAGATCTCAGATCTTTCACACCGCCTACCACTAAAGCCTTTAAGATGAAAATCTTGGGGGTTAAACCTGGGACCTTCTGCATGCCAAGCATATGATTTACCAATGAGCCATTATTCCTTCCTCTGCCCTAATTCCTAGTGCCCTAGTTTTTATCTGGTAGCAATCTTCTCCAACCTGCTACTTATTCCTGAACTTTAGCTGCATTAACTCACGGATGTTTAAGGCATCCTTACCATTTTGGTGGTGGATAGTGTCCCTGCTTCAATGTAAATATGCTGCAACTATTGTGCCTTCAACAGAGTTTACTGATCCCAAGTAAGTAATAAGAAGCTTGCACTCTTTGTTCTAAATAACTGTGTTCAGGATTCAGGTGCCAATACATCTGAAGGATAAATAAAATCTCAGACAATCTTACGTGCTTTATGAAGTTATTCTGCATTCTGGGTAAGATGAAATACTGTTTTAGAAACATAGAGCTAGTCTACTATACCCAGGAGTGTAATAAGCATTTATTTGGCTATCTGGTTTTTGTATTTCATCATGGTATACTCCATTTTACCTTCACATTGCCAAAAATGGCTTGTTCATATGAACAGCATAACTTTAAGAATAAGCAGCAATGTCTGCAAACCGTAGCATGAGTGTGTGATTTATATTCCAAGCCATTTCAAGCAGCTCTTTCCTAAACAGACGTTCCTTGTGCTTTATTACAATTTTGTTCCATTGAGTCATGCTCTCAGTGGGAAGTTTTGTCTATATTTTACTTAGCTCCTGCCATTAATTACCTTGTGGGCCTGTATCATGTCTCTCATTTATAATAAAGGCGCTTGCTCATACTGCCATAGTTAGGGATCTGCCAGTGTTTCCATTACAAACGTCATCTCTTTGGGGCACTTAACTTAGTTATAAAACTTTCTTGCTGGCTCAGATTCAAAATACATGGCCACCACTAACATATAAAGCCTTTTTCTTACTTTTTAACAACATTAGATGGTTGACAAGCTGACAAGATTTTAATCAAAGGATGACTCAACCTTACATTATTTAAACTCAGAAACAATTAGGTTTGTGTTTTTTTGTCAAGGTCAGTTTTGCAGGTTATGCTAAAGTCTTGCGGGAGTGTAACTGTAGAAGTGATACTGTTGCAAAACTGCTGTTACTGTACTTGCTTTCTTCTCAATCCTTAAATCCCTCAGTATGTCCAAAACCTATTTTAAGTGGTTTAAGGTCCTACCTGAAGCTGGATCTGTACTAAGCCAAGTCAGCCAGTTGAATTTTGGGTTTTACTGGGGATAGCAGATTAGATGTTTTTGTTCGCTCTGTGATGGAGACCGAGTTCATCCATTGGATGGATGAAACATCTGATGGTACACTTCTACATGTCTGGTCATATAAGCCCTATCCAGACATTCTAAATATAAACAGAATCAATGTATAACAATGAGTCAGTACATATAAACTTTTCCTATACAATTCAGGGTTCCAGACTGGGCATTTAGCCTGTGCACACAGAGCCAACTGATACATGGAAATTAGGGACAGAACCTACCACTGTGATACTTACTGATTCTGTGCCCCTTTTCTGAAAATTGGAATAGTACTAGCTGCCATTTTGGAGGTATGAGGGGGAAAGAACAAGACTTATAATTGCTAGTCCACCACAACATAGGGTAAGATACTGAGCAAGTTCTCTATTTGGGGTAGCTAGTGGCTATGGAGGATTGAGGGAATCAGGGAACAAAACTTTAGAAATACAACCTTCTTCATCTGTCGGACCATGGGACTATTCAGCATTTACTGCTAAGCATGGAATAGAAACACATTTTTTTCCCAATGGGGCAAAAATAAAGTGTCACTAAAAGCACTTGTTAGAATAAAAGCAATCATCAAGAATGAGATTGGGACACACAAAAACTGAAGCACTACTAAATCACAAAAAAGAACTGCAGTAAAGCAGAATTACTATCCCTATAAATCACCAGTCATTGTCATTAAGTATCATTTGTCTTAGATCAGTTCCCCAGGAGGCATCCTGATTAAGCTGATTTCCTGAGTAAGCACATCTCCGTTAAATGCTGTGCATTGCACAGTTTGGGAATTGAACTAGCTTCACTATTTTAAGACATAACTATCAGTTATATGTGGTGACTAAGTGAGCATAGGACAAGAAGTAGACCCAAACAGTTTGAGAATGGAATTAAGAAGAGCAGGTAAAACTGTTCTATATAAACCAACCTAAGATTGCAGAGTAAAAATTGGAGAGACAATGTAGGTCACAACCCAACCAAGATATTTCACTTTTAAGTTCCACGGATTTCAATGGGAGACATTAACACTTGTTTAAATCCTATATATTAAAATAATAGTAATGCTCTTGGATGTGTTTTCATAATGGATTCTTTCTATTTACATGCTGTATTTATCTCTTGCGGTGAAAAAAAAGTGTTTATTTTATTTCATTTAATTTATACACTATACCCTCTCCCCACAGGGGACTCAGATGGCTTACAACATTTAAAATCCAATAAATATAAATACAACTCAAGTAAATACAATAAGTATAAAACAATTAAAACAATAAAAAACATCAATTTAACAAGCCAATCTGAAGGATCAAAACAACTGGCTAGCTCCCTGATTTCTAATGCTAACCAAAGGTCACATGAAACAAAGCAGCCTTGCATGCCCTATGGCAGTGGTGGCGAACCTATGGCATGGGTGCCAGAGGTGGCACTCAGAGCCCTCTCTGTGGGCACGCGTGCCATCGCCCCAGCCAGCCCCAGACCATCATTAAAGCTTCGAATTCTCTGCCAAATAATTTTAAGTAAATGAAAGCACTTGGGATTGCTTTCCTTACTTTGTTTGGATCACCTTAAGTTAATGTATGAGTGGTTTTTTCTAAAGTATAACCTCAGTATTCAGGTTAAATTGCCATGTTGGCACTTTGCGATAAATAAGTGGGTTTTGGGTCGCAGTCTGGGCACTCGGTCTCTAAAAGGCTTGCCATCACTGCCCTATGGAATGCTGGAAGGTCCCACGGGGCATGAACTTCCCTGGGGAGCTGGTTCCAGAGAGTGAGGGGACAGCCACTGAATGTGCCCTTGCCCTGGAGGTTGACAGGTGGGCAGTTTGCAGGCCAGGCACCTGTAGAAGGCCTTGCACTGATGATCTAAGAAGGCGAAGGGCATCCATAAATTGTAACTGCCAAAATGAAAACACAAAAAGCAGGTAATTCCATGAATTAAACTGACTGAAACTCAGTTGGGAAAAGATCCAATAAGGGATATAATTAATGTATCTGGGTTTGATAATGCGATATGAATATATCTGTTAGTGAGCAAACATCTTCAGAAATAATCTCTGTGCATAGAAAATATGTATAAAGTAAAATGAAAGATTCACAGTAAATATTTAATACCTTACTGGCACCATAGCCAATGAGACTCACTCTGTAGCTATCAAATGCCTTGTTACAGTATAACTATGACGTAGTAAGTATGTTGAAGACTGCAGTCTGAGGCAGAATCTCACAATACACCAGCTGGGAGACAATAAACAGAGCTTCGATTCAATCTTCCTTCCTTGCCAAATGAATTTCTCCAAGAGGCCCGATCTGGGAGCAAAGCCAAATCTGGCTCCTGTTTCATGAATTATAGTACTAGCATTGGCTGCAATCCTATATTATTTTTATGATGCATTGAAAATCAATGAGAGCCACCACAAGTAAGAGCTGATTCATGTGATCAACCAAAGTGCTGAGAGTTTACTGTGTGATCAGTTGCTACATTTTTCACATGATCATGTACATCTATGACTTCGCTATCACAGTTAATTCTTTCCACTGTATTTCAACTAACCTTTTGAAGAAAATTCACTATCACATGAAAAGATGAGAGACATAATATTAAATGATCTTATGAATTGATCCTGAAAGCTGTTCCAATACTTTTCACTTTGTCTGCTGTGCCAGAAGCAGCCATGTAGTAGAACACCTACCATGGTATCATGCCTAGGTCTCGTGATTTTATACTTCTTCCCCATTTTGCTATAGGACAGAAGTACTATAGGATAGAACTACTTTTGCTATAGGACAGAATGACTTCTGAAATCATTGGATGCTGTGTTAAGAGCTATAGTGGCTCTTGGATTAATCTATCAACTGCAAAACACGTTGCCAGAGTAGTTACATATGAAGCTTTTTAATACTAATTCAGACCATTAGTCCATCTACCGTAGTATTTTTAAATGCCTTCCCTTCACTCCCAGAGTTGTGCTGACTTGGCGGCATGCCTCCATAAGTAAAAGGATTGAATTTTCAAATGCCTTCCCTTCACTCCCAGAGTCACACTGCAGCCATGGCATAACTCCATGACTGGAGGGAAGTTGAATGCTTTCTCCCTTCAGTTGCAGAAGTGTGCCACCAAGGCAGCATGACTCCAGGATGAAAAGAAGGCATTTCACCCTTCACTCACAGAGTTGTGCTGCCACAGCAGCATGCCTCCATGAGTGAAGGGAAATTAAATGCCTTCTCCCTTCACTTGTAGAGGCATGCTGCTGAGGAGGCATGACTCTGGGAGTGAAAGGAAGGCACCACCACAAAACCACACCCAACTTGACAATCTGTGAGCCGGCTATCAGAATAATAAAAAATAAGTACCACTTAGTTGGTGCCATGAACTCCAAGGAGGCTTTGGGTTTGTGAGCATCTACTGAAATTTAGGCAATGAAAAATTGGTCATAAAAAGCCATAACAAAAACTATAAAAAATAAGAAAAATCATGTCAAACATCTTTGTTTAGCTGCACACTTGGTGTACTTTTCATATCTTGCAAGCATTTAAAGAATATCATCACAATTTGTTTTCTGGCACAGTTCAAAGTGCTGGGTTTGAACTGTGAAGCTCCATAAACAGTCAAGGGCTATTCTGTCTTTTGCAAGAGATTCAGCATCACATGCCAACATAGAATGGTTATGTTGTAAAGACCATTTATCTGTTCTTGTCAGCTTATTCTAGTAGAACTGCAAATGAATGGTAAACAATGTTCTCCCTCAAGGACACCATCACATATCCCCACTCACTCTTCTTTGCATACACTTGGGCAGGATGTTCAGATATCTGTGGTGACTCCATTGTTCATTAACCTTGCACTCTCTCATGTGCTTACTCCTCTCCAATAAAGGTAAAGGTTTCCCTTGCTTGAAAGCTAGTCAAATCCAGCTCTAGGGGGCGATGCTCATCTCCATTTCCAAGACAAATAACCAGCGCTGTCCAAAGATATTTCTGTGGTCATGTGGCCGGCATGACTAAATGCTGAGGCATGTGGAACGCTGTTACCTTCCCACCGAAGCAGTACTTATTTATCTACTTGCAGTTTCTTGCTTTTGAACTGCTAGGTTGGCAGAAGCTGGGGCCAGAGATGGGAGCTCACTCCATCACATGGTGCTAGGGTCTTGAACTGCCGAACTACAGACCTTCCGGTCTGCAGCTCAGTGTCTTACCTCTGAGCCACCACAGCCCCTATACACCTCCAGTACCTCACATCATATCCTCGACTTCAGTGTGCTGTAGGTGATGGTGGTGATGGTGACTAAAGCAATAGGGGGTTAAGAAAATGAAATGGCTTGGTGGAAAATTGAGAAAACAATGAGTTCACTTTAACATAAACTTTCCAATCTCGGTCCCTTCATGAAAGTGGTTGTGGAAGAATGCGAGGCAGAAGACAAGCAAGAACCTAATTTAAAATGGCAAAGGAGCATATTTCTAATGGGAAATGTTGAGAAAACAATAGGAAACTGCACACTTGCCGAAAAACTCTGTGTACCATAATGAATTGCTTAAGGGAAATCTATAATAACGGACTTTTAAAACTAGTTCTAATATTGAACATAACACTACATTAAAACTGTATTGAAGGGACACCTTGAGTAACAATGTTTATTAAAATAGAAGAAATTGAGAAATGATAGAGTGTTAGTTTCAACTAGCAATGATTGTGAAGACTAACCTTTCCCCACACACTCCTGAATAATGACTTCAGGGACAGGCCCTCAGGGTTGCCTCAACTTCTGGTTACCACCTATGAAAAGCTGTCTAGAATTTGGTGGTCAGCTGCTACTAAAACAAAGGAGGTCCACCTTCCTCTTTTCTGTGTTAACTATTAACCTTTCTTTCTGAGAAGGCCTTTGGCCATTTCTTTTTTAAACAATTTATTTGGAGGAATTTTACCAAACACAAGATAAAAGCGAACTCTGCCCGCAGTCCTCTACCTGCACTTCTACTGCGGAGTAAATCTCACAAACACATGGGACTTAGTTAACCACACACACTTAAAAAAAAGCCTTAGGTTACCAATATCAGAAAGAAGAATCAAGATCCCATTAAGAAGAACCATCCAATAACAAAGTACTTGGAAGGGAGACCTCCAAGGAATACCAGGGCTGTATGCAGTGGCAGGCAATAGTAATTCACCTCTCTGAAACATTCAAGCCCCACTGGGGGTCTCTAGAAGTCAACTATGACTTCCAGGCATACACACACACACACACACAAAATACTCACAAAAAAATAGCTGTCCAATAACATGACAGTGGGTGGGAAGAATCTATAAAGGCCAGGCGAGTATAGCAAATATTATGAACATTATTCTGTGTTTTCATTTTAATTTTTATACTAATTTGATTGAGGTGGTTTCCACACAGGAACAGACTTGTATGGTTTCCCTTTTGCTGCTGCCAATACAGCCCAGCAATGATGGGGCTTCCATGTGGCATATTTCCCCATGGTTTCCCAGTCCCTGTCCTATAGCATGGCCATCACCCCTCTCACAGGCCACTGGGGCCTTTTCTTTGTTTTTGTTTTAATTGGTAATTTCATTTCTTTATATCAATATACAATTATAATAGTAAGTTTAATGGGTTCTGTGAATTTCCAGCTTTCATTTTTTTTAAAAAAGTTACTAGTTAACCTCTTCCATTGTACAACATACATCATTCTATCAATATAATATATATGAAATGGCTGCGACGAGGTCAAGGGAAATGGCTGTCAAGGAGGAGAAACTATCTAAACTTTCACACCCACATGGCAGTCATGCCAGCTTTACTGTAATCTTTCCCCAAGCTTTACAGCAAAGCAGATTGACATCTGATCCAACCTGTTTACATGGTATTTATGATTCTTCTGTTTTTAAAATGGTGTTTTAAAGTGTTTTAACCATACTTATTAAATTGTGATGTAAACCGCCCTGAGCTCGCTTGTGGGGAGGGTGGTATATAAATCAAATAAATAAATAAGATTGGAGAGAAGGAAGAGAAACCCTGGGAGTTGCATGGTACTACAATGCTGTGGGAAAGCAGGACAAAAACTCCGCTTACCAACAGGATTGAACCCGGACAGGTAATCTGTGTGGAAATGGCTAGAAGAACTTACTTTAATTTTGTGTTGACCTCCTCATGAAGAGGTTGGCATAGATACAGTTTTATAATCTAATTAATGGAATACTACTGTTTCCCATAGCAAAGGCAGCTGCTCTTTGGAGCTCCACAGAAATCCCCATCATTTGGTCCAGCTCAGTTTGTTTCAACACTTTGTCAAAATTACAAGTGAGTTAATTCCTATGACGTGAGGGTATCATTGTTCAAGCTTTGGACCCAACTCTTTGTGTTAGTTTTTAAGGTGCTCCTTTATCCTCTAGTGAAATGTTTGATTAATGATAAATGTACATTAGAATCTTCTAAGTTTTATCCCCAGATGGTTCATGAAAAAATAGAGACAAAGGATCCTTCTGTGAAAAATTTTACAGGGTTTACAGGGTTAGTTTAGAGTAGAGATCTACTCACATGTGATTAAAATTGCAGAAGGCCTCAGCAAACAGAGATCTGATGGTGATTCACATGAAATGGGGGAGCAGTGATTACTGTTCAAGTTATTTTCTTATTTTCTTTTTTTTTTGACAGTAGATGGCATACTTTTTAATACTAAACATTATGCCAATAGACTCATTAAGATCTGGTAATAATTTATATTGCAACTGGTTGAGCAGGGCTGAGATTCCAATGCAGGTTTCAAAGGGAATTCAATAACCACTGGAGTATTCAATGATTAATATATTTTTTGTAAAAGGAAGGATTGGGCAAAACCTCAATGCACGCTACTTCTGATGTGGGAAAACCATGATCGTATTTGTCACTTGTAACTTAGGGTGAGATCAAGCTAAACATAAAACTAGATTGCCTTTGACTTCAAAGAAGAGATATTGGGTTTATTTGAAAAGCTAATGTCATACAATTTTCCATAGCTGGCATGTCACTTGTCACTTTAAGGTAATGCCTATGTCCTTTGTATCAGCCAGTGCCAAGCAGAAGCAAATAGATGTATTCTGTATTCCTTCTTTGAACAGAATGATCTATCACAGACCTTGTTGCGAAGACTGATACACCATTCTCTTTCAAGTTGATTAGAGTTCAGCTGCAATGCACTACCTAGAAGAAGGAGAAAAAATGGGCAAGAGAACAGCCCACATGCAAGTGGGCCACATCACTTAATTGCTACTCGCAAAAGCAAGTATACATCTCTTCAGCTAAATACCAATTTTTATTGTCAGGAAGATGGTGACTCACATCATATTCTTTAAGGACTTGTTTAACGGTGGGCAGACACAGGCAGAATCTGTGTGAAAGAATTTTTTGTCATAACACTAGAGAGGGAGGACTGAATAAATATTTTAAATACCCACAGGTAGTTTATGAATGCAGTGAGTTAATGACTGCTCAAAACACAGAGGAAAAAGAAAGCGGCAAAGCCTGCCCTTCATTGTTTGCAGAACTCACTGAGTGTTCCAATTATTCTTCTAGATGTCTGGTGTGAATTATACATAGTTTGGCTATTCTGACTGCTGAAATAGTTTCTCTTAAACTTTTTTTGTTGGCTATTAGAAAGTATAACTGAAGTCAAGGCTAATTGCATGTGATGGTGTTAGATATGGGATCTTGTATTTAATCTAAAGGCAAAAAGGTGTGACTGTCTATAAAATACAGCCGAATTCACACAGTTAAAGGGCTGGATAAGTGACCTTTTCAAATTCAGACTGAAGGGAGGATACTGCATGCGCTTGATTCTCTCACAGGTAGCCATTTGTCATTTTGATCTGGAAACTTCACTATTTGCTGCAAGCCATTTTCTTTGGCAGTTTGCATTGGCAGGGTCAAATTGACCAACCATGCCGTGAGCAGTTAAATAGCAGATGGTCACCATGCAGGTTAGGTTCCAGCTTAGTTTTCAAGCGCCCACTAAACAGCACCTTTTAGGAGTGAATAAAACTTTAAAACACAAGTATATTAAAACAGAGGGGTACTTTCAGAATATCCACCAAGACAATGTAAGACTCTCTGCTAGCCACAAGACTGTTATGGTTGATAGCTGGTCATTCTTCATTGGTTAGCTATTAACCAATCACCAAGCTTGTTGGCTTGGGAAAAGGAAAAACAGTTATGCAACCCTTGCCCCTCCATAGCTATAACAGAGTTCTAATCAAAGAGCTGGACCCCACAATCGGTCTTCCTGTCTCTCTTCTCCCCAGAGCAGCCAAATCTGACTCCAGGAAATTTGTTCCTGGGTTTGCAGGGCTCACATGGAGTACTAGTTGTGTGGATCAGGAGGCTGCGTCCCCTCGAAGGGGAGAGTCCTGTGAATGTGGGGGTATATGATATGTGGTGGTCCAGACCTTATTTTGGGGTTCAGAGCTTTCCAACTCCCCTTAGTGTTTCTGAACGACTACACGAATAAGTAACGAATAAGGAATGAATAAGGAAGTGCGAATAAGGAACCAACTTCAGCCTCCTGCTGTAGGGAGGGAAGAGCTGGGAAGATCAGGAATCCTTGTGCAGACCACACACACAAGGTCCTTGCACTGGATTCAACTGATAGAAAAGAGGGTGGAAATATCTAACCCTTCATTCCTAGGCTATTTCTTCATTGAGGCAGGACGACCGCCCTCTGCTTTAAAATGGGATGAGCAGCACTCCATCATGAGTGGAAACATTTTTGTGCAATGTTATTTCTATATGTAGCTGAATACCCAGATCGTCTTTATAAATATTTTCTAGGTTTTGCTGTGGGAAACTTACATGGTTATCAGTTTTGATGCTCCTACTTGCAAATAGAAAGCAAGCAAAACAAACAAACCTAGGTGGATACTTACCATCAGAAATAGCCCTTAGCAAAAGTGGTTTTGTTCTAATTCAAATGCAGAGCTTTCAAAAAGGATTAAATCAACCACATTTGATTGCCAGGTTTACCTGCAGGGCAGACTGTCTTGTGAGTGTCCACACATACATTATTTTCCATTTTCAGATATCTGGAGATAGTTTTTGTATTCCTTATTCTTGAACATCTTTTAGTGAAATGGGAAAAAAATCCTGACTTTTTAAGGAAAAGCTAAGGGACATTCTCCATCTGCTCGGAGTTGGCTGACTTGAGCTGTTCTGGACAAAATTAACACATTAATGTCTGGAAGTTGGCAGTTAGCACTTGTTTGGGATTCTGCAGCTGTCCTGTGGAGACTTTTTTCACATTTAACTAACTAAAGGGCATGGTGGCACATAACTGAGATGCTGCTTAGCCCCAAGGCATTCAGTTGGCATTCTGTCTTTTTAATTCTGAACTAAGCTTTAGAAAAAAGGCCAGAAGTGCCTTCTATCTGTTTCATCTCATTTAAAAACTTTATACCCTTCTTGACTCTGCTGATCTGGCCATGCTTTTGTAACCTCCAGACTGGATTACAGTAATGTGGTTTATGTGGGATTGCCCTTGAAGGTAATCCAGAGACTTCAACTTGTGTGGGGCACTGCAGCTCACTAAACTTGTTTTAGTGAGATTTTGTTGGCTGAGTCCTAAATAAGATTTGGTGCATTTTTGTATGGGTTTGTTTCTAGCATAGGGTTGCCAGACCCCAGGTCCAGGCAGGGGTTCCCCCACTTCTGGGGGCTTCAATCCACCCTGGCCAGCTGGCTGGTGGAGAAAACCCCACCCCAAGTCCTGCCCCAAAAAGGACCACCCACCAGGCCACCCCTCTACCTCCCCTCCTGGCCAATTTAAGGGGCTTCAGATGATTGGCAGGGACCACGTGGCCTGCTGACTAGCAGGAGGGCCCTTTAAATCTAGCAGGAGGGAGGGAGAGGGGCAGTCGCAGGCTGCATGCTCGGCTCATGAAAAGACTCTTTAAAGATCATGTGCAACAAGCCCCACCCCCAAGAACAACCACCTGTGGTGATGGAGAGGGTGTTTAACATTGTACTATATGATTTGGGCAGATCTTTGCTTAAACATATAGATTTGTTGCTGTCAATTCTGGTTTACTCTAAAATCTACCTCTCTCAAACGTCATGTGCAACAAATCTTAAGCTTGTCATCAGCAAAGAAACGCTTTCATCATAATTGTAATGGGAGATGCACAAAAGTCTGATTCAGGCCTTAGAGAACATCATTACTAGTTTTTTCTTATTACTCTTCTCTGTGTGATTACTGATTTGCTGCAATAAAGCATCGATTTTTCATCTTTCCCATCCCCATCCTGAGGCTGGAATCAGCTCCTCCCAATGAGCCAGTAAGCAGGTTTCTTGCAGCCACCATGACAAATAATGGGAGAGCAGCAGAAGAAATGACTCAGTCCCACTAATTGTATCAGAATGGCTGTTTGGGAGAAAGCTTACCTCATCCAGTATCTGCCAATTGTTCTTCAAGGAATCTCAATGGTCAATCAATGTGCCTAGCTACACAAAGAACCTACCCAATTGTAATTCCCTGTAGAAAGCTTTCCCACCTTGTCCATTTCTTTCAAATCTGGGAAACAGAATAATATTCTGTTTGTGAGCTCAGCTGCTTGTCTTATAAACAGGGCACAGAATCTATGATTATGGACAGCTATATTCAGGGGTCATTTCGTAGAAAAAGAGCTAGGGGAACTCATTAGCATAACTCATTAGGATATGCCACACCCCCTGACATCAGGGGCCCGGCGGTGGACCTGCAAGGCCAACGGGAGTGCGAGGAAGCCCCGCCAAGGCCCTCCCTGGCCCCAGGCAGGCAGGGGTGGGGAGAGGCGGGGAGGAAGCAACTTACCCTCCCTCTTCTCCTGCCTCCTCCTGGCTGAATGAGGGCCGGAAGCGGGGCGGCCGGAAGCAGGGGCAGGGCTTCGTCATGTGCCCCGCCCCCCTGCACCTCACCCGGGGGAACTGCGTTCCCCC
>NW_015166418.1:1701873-1721471 GCF_001447785.1 Gekko japonicus | reverse complement strand
CAACCTCAGATATGCAGACGATACCACTCTAATGGCAGAAAGTTAAGAGGACATAAAGAACCTCTTGCGCAGAGTAAAAGAGGAGAGCACAAAAGTGGTCTTGAAGCTCAACATCAAAAAAACTAAGATCATGGCATCCGGCCCCATCACTCCTTGGCAAATAGAAGGGGAAGTCGTGGAAGTAGTGACAGATTTCACATTCCTGGGATCCCAGATCACCGCAGACTGTGACAGCAGCCATGAAATTAAAAGACGCCTGCTCCTTGGGAGGAAAGCGATGGTGAACCTAAACAGCATGATAAAAAGTAGAGACATCACCCTGCCAACAAAAGTCCACATGGTCAAAGCAATGGTATTCCCAGTAGTCATGTATGGCTGCAAGAGTTGGACTATAAGGAAGGCCGAGCGCCGAAGAATAGATTCTTTTGAACTATGGTGCTGGAGAAGACTCCTGAGAGTCCCTTGGACTGCAAGAAGATCAAATCAGTCAATCCTAAAAGAAATCAACCCTGACTGTTCCCTGGAAGGCCAGATACTGAAGCTGAAGCTCAAATACTTTGGCCACCAAATGAGAAGGGGGCACTCACTGGAGAAGACCCTGATGCTGGGAAAGATTGAAGGTAAAAGAAGAAGGGAACGGCAAAGGATGAGATGGTTAGACAGTGTTATCGATGCAACAAACATGAAATCAAGCAAACTCCGGATGGCGGGAGGGCCTGGTGTGATCTGGTCCATGGGGCCGCGAAGAGTCAGACTCGATCATGCAACTGAACAACAACAACAACAGACCTGTATAGATAGCAACCAGTCTCAAATGTTTCACCCTTGAACAAAGTGATTGAAGAGGTGGTAGCTCGACAACTTCAAGCTTTCTTGGATGAGGCAAACTGTTTAGATACATTCCAGTCTGTTTTTAGGCCTGGTTATAACTGAAACACCCTTGTTTGCCCTGGTGAATAACTTGTGCTGGCAGATGAACAGAAATGGTATGACTCTACTAATTCTTATGGAACTCTTAGTGGTATTTGATAACAGTAATCATGGTATCCTTCTGGACTCCCTATCTGGGCTGGGATTGAAAGGCACCATTTTGTAGTGGCTCTGGTCCTGGGAGACTGCTGCTCAGTCACTTGATCTTTGCCCTGTGGGGTCTTGCAAGGTTCCATCTTATGCCCTATGCTCTAACATCTACATTAAACTGTTGGGTGAGCTCATATAGTGATTTGGACTGGGTTGTCACCAATATGTAGATGAGACTCACCTCTGTCTTGTGCTTTGGGGTGATCCCAGGAAGGCTGTATAAACCCTGAATCCCAGCCTTAACAAGATGGAAATGCTACTGGTGAGTGGAAGGTCTGACCCATGATTTAAGGTATCACCCATTCTGTATGGGGTTGCACTCTCATGGAAAGAATGCATCCATAGTCTGTGGGGCTCTTGGATCCAGTACTATTGCTGGATAAGCTGGTGACAGCTGTGACCAAAGGGCCTTTTACCAGCAACTGGCTAGACAGCTATGACCTTTCCTAGGAGAAAAGATCTGGCAACTCTGGTACATGCCCTGGTTATATTTTGATTAGATTACTATAATGTGTTCTACATAGGGCTGCCCTTGAGAAATGTTCAGAAACTTCAGTTGGTACAGAATGCTGCCAACAGGATGTTGACTGAAGTGGGTTGTAAGGACCATATCACTCCAGTCTTGGCCCAACTACACTGGCTCCCAATTTGCTTCCAGGTGCAATTCAAGGTGCTGACCTATAAAGCCATATATGGTTTGAAATCAGCATACCTATCCAACCACTATAGCTATCTCCAGAGGCTCTGCTGGGCTCTTTGTACATTGCACTGGTTCTGCTGAGCTTGCAAAAATGCCCCATACCTGCAGGTTCTGCTGACGATGTTCCTTCCTTCCTTCCTTTCTTTTTTCTTTCCTTTCTTCTTTCCTTCTCTTTCTTTCCCTTTTTTCTTCCCTTTTCTTTCTTCCTTCCTTCCTTCCTTCCTTCCTTCCTTCCTTCCTTCCTTCCTTCCTTCCTTCCTTCCTTCCTTTCTTTCTTTCTTTCTTTTTTTTTTGCTTTTTTCCCTCCTCCATTGGAAACAATGGAGGATGGGGCACCTTCTTTAGGGAGCAGTAACTCAGACCTCATAAATCCAATCGTCACCAAACTTGGAGGACAGGTAGAGGAGAATCAGCCAGAGATCCCTGACAAGTTTATTGTCTCTGCCATGCCAGGGGGCATTCTATCGCATCATGAACCTTACAACCTGAACAAGTTAATTTGGCTCTTTAAAGTGCATGGTGGTTCATGAACTAGGCATGCCACGAACTATGAACCATCATGAACCACATTTTCGTGGTTCATGTCCATCCCTATTGATATCTTTTTATTTGATCATGCTCCATGTTCACCCTGCCCTGAGAATAAGATCACAGTTGCTAAGTGACATATAGCAAGTAGGAATAAGGGTGTGCATTTGGCTATATCTGTACCCAAAAAAACCCCTGAAAAATACCTTATCAGTATTTTCCGGCTATTCCTTCAACAGGATATATATTCAGGATTTTTCAGGACCTCTCGATTGTTGAATTTAAAGTGTGTTTAAAGGATTACAGTCCCATTAAATGCCTTTTGGGTGAACTCAACGCTTGGAGAAGGTGTTTAATGGGTCTGCAAGCCCATTAAATGCCTTCAGAAATCACTCACAGCTTGGAGAAAGCGACTTCAATCCTTTTAAACAACTTTTTCTCCATTGAAAGCAATGGAGGATGGAGGCATCTTGTTTGGGGGCACATAGAATTGGATCCCCTGATCCAATCTTTTTGAAACTTGGGAGAGTTTTGGAGAGGCACCAAATTGGCAGCATGGTTGCTGGTGCCTCTACCTAAAAAAACAGCCACCCAAAAGCCCCAGATACCCCTGGATTGACTCTCCATTATACCCTATCGGGACCATTGACTATAATGGTCCCCATAGGTTATAATGGGAGCTCAGAAAATGGGATTTCCAAAAAATCCTGAATCTGAATACCATGCAATGCCAAATAGCAATAAAATCATTACAACCTAACATAATTCTAAAACAACTGAACTAAATCAACCAGCGGAATCCTCATACACATACACACAAACCCTAGCATATTGGCATTTTCCAGCTCTCCCATTGGCTGTGCTGTGTGCTCCATCAGCCATTGGCCCACCAACAACTATTCAAGAGTACTCGTGTGCCATTGGCTGGGTGCTGGATCAGATCATCACCCCCACCCACTGCCGGCTTGGCCACTCTTCCCTGTCAGAATAAACTGCCAAAACAGCAGTCTCTCCTGATGAAGGCACTTCTCCTGCTTGGCTTCTCTGTGGCTGGCTGGCTACTGAGGTGAGCCACCAGCCATCAAACCATTCTCTTCTCCTCCTGCTGTGGGGCTTTCCCTCTCAGAGTCTGTTGCTAGGCAACCAAGCTTGGTTCTGTCAGTAAAAAGACAGGGGCAGGACACCCTTTCCAGGCCTATTTTGGCCTTTGTGAGGAACTCATTGGGGCCAGTCCTGACTAGGGTTGTCAGCTCCAGGCTGGGAAATTCCTGGAGATTTTGTGGTGGAGTCTATAGACGCCAGAGTTTGGGGAGGGAAGAGGCCTCAGCTGAACAGAATTCCATAGAGTCCACTCTCTAAAAGCAGTTATTTTCTCCAGGGGGAGAGAGATCTGTTGTCGAGAGATTAGTTGTGTTACCAGCCGATCTTCAGGCTCCACCTGAAGGCTGGTTACCCTATGCCTGGCAGCACCCTCTGGGTGACTTGATGACACCTAACTGGCATGACTTAACTAGGCATGGCTGCTTGCTCCTGTTCACCAGCAGCAGCCCCCCTATGACAGCCAGTGTGGCGCAGCACTTAGCGCTTCAGAGCAGGGTGTGCCAGACCCAGGTTCTTGCTGTGGAAGGTGAGTGTGTGATTTCAGACAGTCACAGACTTTCACCCTAACCTATGTCACAGGGTTGTTGTGCAGATCAAAAGGGAGAGAGGAGAATGATGTAAGCTGCTTTGGTCTCCACTGCAAATAAAGATTATACTTTTCCTAGGTAGAGGTGCAGGGAGAGGGTAGGAGATGGAAACTTGAAGTCAGAAGGACAGGTAAAGGTAGGTTGATGGTTGGCTGGGAAGGAGATAGGGTTGCCACCTCCAGGTTGGGAAATTCCTGGAAATTTGAGGGGTGGAGCCTGGAGAGGGTGGGGTTTGAGGAGGGGTGGGAACTCAAATAGGTACAATGCCATAGACTCCACCCTCCAAACCAGCCATTTCCTCCTAGGGAACCATTGCTACCAATCTCCAAGTGAGGGCTGGAGATCACTCAGAATTACAACTCTATTCAGATGGAAGAGATCAGTTTCCCTGGAGAAAATGGTGGACTCTGTGTCCACCACAGCAAATTGACACTGAGTGTTCAAGGCCAGAGCACCTGCCCAGACCATCTTTCTAGAGCTCATTGTATTTATTTCTACAATGGGCCTTATTCCTAGTTACCAAATAATGCCCAACAGAGAGCTTTGTCTTTCAAGATACCCACAGAGCCAATGGCTGTTCTAATGAGTTCCAAACATTAATCTTCTCACCTCCTATCCCACAACACTGGCAAGGCCACACACACACAAAGCCAACAAGCAGGCGGAAGCAGAACAAAACAGTTGTGGGGGGTCAGAATGATGGAAAGGCAATTGAGGGGGGGACAGGAGGAGAAAAAGAGGGTTTGTTTACCAGTCTTATTCACTGATATTCATGTCTCCAGATAATTACCAAACAGGCACAGCTGTAATTAGATTTCTTTGCTTGTGTTATCATCTTGTCCATCTTGTCCAAAGTATATACAAGAGCACTGATAAAACATGATAGAGGAAAATCCTTTGCTTCATTCTCATATGCATGGAAAATCAACAAAAAAACCCCAGATGCTCTCCTCTGGTTCTCAGATGTGTACTAATTAGACTAAGTTGCAAGCAGAAGAGTGATGGCTCAGTACCAGTTACAAGGGACAATTTGGAAGCACTGTGTCCTGACCAAATAGCATTTGATTCCACTTCACTGGCTAGGCATCTCCTACTGCAAAGCTTCTTGAGCCAGTCTTTGAGAAGTGACAATATATGGTGAAGCAGACTCAGGAAGTGCCATTAGGGGCCAGACCAGAGTAGTAGGTCCCAGACAGGAAATATAATTTGTTGGCAGACTGAAGATTAACTGTTTCTGAAATAGAAGGAGGAAAGTTCAGAGAGAAGGGGATTCTAAAGTCTGGGTTAAAGGAAATTGAAGCATTGGGTGGTTTTTGGAGGTGAAATTAATCACAGCTGTCTGTACATAGGTGAGTAGATGGTGAAGCAGACATAATAAATGTAACATTTCTGCCGCATTCCAGACAGAACAGCTGTTTTAATGCTTGTCTTATAATGTACAAATTGAATACTGTTGCATTGAACTTCTCTTGGTTTGGAAATACGTGTGAAAAGCTAAGTAGCAAACAGTCTATTTTCTGATGATGTTTAGGTTAAGCAGTTCATTTTCAACTGGGGACTTACAAGGAAGCTAGGGGGCTGGATGTCTTTGGCCTTCAGATATATACTCTCTAGTTTCAGGGTAAGAGGCCTTTGGTTCTGATTTTACACAAGCATTCACTTAGAATGATATCTGTGGTGAAATCATGTGAACACCGAGAGGGAGACAGTAGCTGGTTCATTCTTTTTCAATCTTTATTACTGAACATATAAAAACAACAGAAAGAAAAATGAGGGGAAAACAGGTGAACCGAGAAGGCCATATACTAAATTTGGGGACACATTAAGCTACGAGTAACTGGATGGCATATAAAATAACACAAACATTTTGTGGAGAAGCATTTCACCAAGTAAATCACAAAATGCTCAGTGAAAAACATCAGAACTCTTGTCTGGTACTAGTTATAAGCATACAGGATACCCCTGATAAGAGAGAGAGGTTGGTGGAGGAAGCAAGAATTGGTTCTTCCTTTGATCACAGCTTAAAGAGGGTGATGCTCAGTGTGAGGACCAGGGAGGTTGGCCTTAGGAAAGGAAGGGAGAGGTTTGGGAGGAGAGATGGAGCAGATTGACAGAACAGAAAGTTTCAAATGTTGCTTAGTCCTGCAGGGCAAATGACCAAAGCAGCAAGGGAAGGATCCAGGAACTGGGGGAGAGGTGTCTGTCTTTAGAGTTTCAGCAATGAAGGAGCAATCATGGGGGTGGGACTGAACCCAGTTTCCCATTTCCCATTCAAGGGTACCAGTTTACTGCCCTTTTCTTCCTGGGCATTTACTATTGGGGCCAAAAGTCATTTGCTGCAAGTCTGTATCCACTTTTTCATTGGGCCAATTCAAGAATTCAGGAGCTCATAGGGGAATTTGAAGTTGCTCTGTGATTGGTGAAATATTGGGATCCATGCTATCATGGGGGGGGGGGATCTGAGAATATTTGGAATATTTGAATTTTTCTATTTGAGAGATGCTACTGTAAGATGTGTCTGTAGGTGAGGTAATAGGAGAGGAAGATGGGCCTGGCTGAAATGACTGAACAACCTGTGTAGCAGGCATGACTAATACTTGGCAACATGGGGTCAAGAGATGGTCCTGACCATCCATTTGATAAGGTGTCCAGACAAGTCTATATAGCAGAGGTCATTTCCTGCAGGAGCACACAGGAGCAGAGCTCCGGCAGTAAAAAGCCCAGGGGTGGGCACATGCAACAAGCCCCACCCCCTGCTCTCAGCAGCCCTCAGTCAGGCCATGAGGAGCAAGAAGCAGCCAGATAAGTTGCAGAGCACACCCCAGCTCGCCTTCCCTGGCCTGCGCCAAGGCGCAGGGCCCAGGGAAGGCCTCCGGAGCACCCTACAGAGCCCCTCTGGAGCACCTACAGAGCCCCCAGCCACCTTTCCTGGCCCGCCCACCTCAGCGGACAGCCTGAGAAAGACATACAGTCCAAAACAGTCCAGTGGCACCTTTAAGACCACGTTTTATTCAGGTACAAGCTCTCCCTCCTCTGCGAGAACAGATCTGCACATTCCCCCCCCCCCAATAGCTAGCAATCCAAAACAGTCCAGTGGAGCCTGAGCTGTGGGTGTTGCCTTCTGACACACTTCCAGTGATGTCAGTGGGTATGGCATATGCAAATAAGTTATGCTAATATGTTATGCTAATGAGCTCCTGCACCTCTTTTTCTACAAAATAACCCATGCTATATAGTAAGGGAGATTCCTAGGTGCTCTGAGAGGGTTGATGAGTTTCAGTGGGGCATAGAATAGACCAATTGATTAAGATGGGCAGCTAATAGGAATTAGGCTGCCGTCTCTGACAACAGCCTCTCTATTGCACATATCCAAATCTTAATTCCCTTGCTTTTATATCAAAACATGGCCCTTCTCTGCATCTTAGAAACTGTGGGCTCCAAGAAGTCAACAGCCAAAAACAGGTTTCCTGACCTTGGGGGTGCTGAGGGTATCATCATAGCATACTTGTTCAAAAACACCATCCATGCCGAATGTGCCTATCTACCATACAGCTCACCCAAAGCAGGTACAGTACTATCTTGTAATTTGGCCCAGTCTGAAATCAGATTCAGCCAGCTCACTTACATCCAGTTACGTATGTGCAAGGGCTTGTGTGTTTATGAATGCATTTAGACATACATACCTGGGTAGTTCAGGCTATCCCAATCTCATCAGATCTCAGAAGCTAAGCAGGGTCAGCCCTAGTGAGTATTTGGATGGGAGACCATCAAGGAATACCAAGGTTGCTATGCAGAGGCTGGCATTGGCAAACCACCACTGAAATCTCTTGCCTTGAAAACCCTGTGGGGTCACCATAAGTCATCTACAGCTTAACAGCAAAAAAAAAAATACAAGGAGTGCAGTTGAGTTCGATATTGCTGACCTGAGAAGAAGCCCAAGTATCAAACTGGAAATAACAATACCACTCGTGCCTCTCCAAAACAATTCCTGATTCTGATGTTACTGCTTTTGATAATATCAGAATCAGGGAGGCAGCAGTGGCTAGGGAGGAAGAATGCTCCCCAGCTGGTTGGTGGTTCATCTACCAGCAAACTCTAAAAAGCCATTTTTTTCAATAGGAAGGCCAGGTATATCCCCATTGAAAATAATGGCTGTTTAAAGTTGAAAGGGCAGATACACCACCTATCATCTGGGGTGTGCTCTAAATATTGGTCAGTAGATCTAGCCTCTAGAGTCAGGGCCCTTTACATTTTACAGAACAATTATTTCCTATGGAGTAGACCTGGCCTTTGGAGTTCTGAGGACAGGTCTGCTCCATAGGAAATAGTGGGCCTTTAACATTTAAAGGGCTCATGTAACATCAATCAGTTGGGGATCCTTCCTTTCCCTCCCTCCCACATTTTAATTCTGCATATGGAACTAAACTGATAATTGTGCTAGTGTGCACTCCTAATACACAATTGGCAGAAGGAATCATATGAAGAAACATATGTTGTGGAGTTTCAGTGGAATAGGTCGGTCCCAGGGTATGGCTGGAAGTTCCTGACTAGGGATGGGCATGAATTGGAAAAATGGAGGTTCGTGAAAGTACATGCTTTGGGGGTTTTCATGAATCCCAAACCAAAAACTTCCATGAACTTCTCCATTGCACAAACCGGTTCATGGTTCAGGAGTTCATGGGGCTCCCCACCCAGAAATGAGCTCCAAAGGCACTTAAATGCCCTCAGAGCCCACTTCAGCTGACCTGAGTGAGCTCTGAAGACATTTAAATGCCTTTGGAACTGACTTCCAGATCAAGCCACCCAACCGGAAGCAAGTCCCAAAGGCATTTAAATGCCTTTGGCGCCCACCTCCAGGTTGGGCAGTCTCAACTGAGCTCCAAGATTGAGGTCCAAAACTGAGCTCCAAGACTGAGGCCTTAAATTCATGGGAGAAAGGTGGGATATAAAATGAAACAGATAAATACAAATTAGTAAATCTCAGACAGTAGGTTTTGGAATAGCTTCATAGTACAGCAAATTGTCATCTATGTAATTTCTTATCATGCTTTTACTCTACTGGGGATAAGGTGTCATTTGTATTTTCTGCATTGAACTGTAATCCCATGCATGTTTACATCATGCAGGGTTGCCAACCTTCAGGTGGGTCCTGGAGTTCTCCTGGAATTACAACTGATCTCCAGATGACAGAGAAGAAAATGGCAACTTCTGAGGGCAAACTCTATGATGTACCATTGATTGTAAGTAAAATCCCTCACCAGAGTCCTCCTCTCTAGGCACTGCCTCCAAATCTCCAGGAATTTCTCAGGTCAGAGTTGGCAACCCTGTGTGTGAGCAAGCCCACTGAAACCAGGAGTTACTTCTGAGTCAGCATCTCTTTGATATTCTGTTAGGCCCCAAAATGAGTTTGGTCATCTCTGTACACAACAGAGCAGAGATGTCAGCTGCTGAGAGGGGACAGAGTTTCCCAAGAATAATGAGAATACATGAAAATATGCAGTGATAAAGGTTTATAGGGAGTAAAGTGCACACAGCTGCAAAGAGTTCAGAAATAAATCAGCAGATATCATTTCCTTCACATTTTATTGTAAGGATCTATGCTTTGCTGAAGCAAGGCCTATTTGTCATCCATGTGAATGAAATCTCTTGTCCTGGCATATTTGTCTGGGAGCAGAAAGTCTTTTCAGCAGCCAAAGTTTTCCTCAGTGTGACTTTGACAGAGCATAGCTTTTCACGCACAGTCAACCTACAACATCTCCGCAAATTATCCTCAAAAGTTGCCAATTAGTAACAGCTATTGTAGTGTTTTTAATGTGTGCATTTGTATACCAAGTGGTGAAATGAGCATCCCCAAACGCATTTCATTTTGACCACAGAACAGCAACTGCATACTAATACCTATTAAGCATGCTGGGCTGATGTGAGCAGAGAAGAGAGAGCTAGACAAGAAAACTATTGGTGGAATCCTAAACAGAGTTATGCCCTTCTAAGTCCCAAAAAGCAAATGGCTTTAGAAGGTTGTAACTCTGTTTAGGATTGCATTGTGTGTTGTGAAAGCCAGGAGCAATCAACTAGCTGCCATATCAGAGGCTGAACACCACCTCATGGAGTTAGTTAACACATACATTTTCACAGTTCTATGAATTCTATTCAATACATTTCTTACTAAGCTAACTTCAAACAGAAAATGTTTCCCCCCTTGGAAAACTGAATTAATATGGAAAAACAAGAACTACCAAATAAACTATGAAATAGCAATGCATACACACAGCATACACACAGCATATGATTTGTTAGCTATATAATGGATTATATTTTCCTCAAAGGATGAAAAAGTTTCAACAAACTCTAATTAAAATGCCTTTTCTTGCTTAGGATCATGAATGTCTCAACTCAATACCCTTGAATAGTCCCACCTATCTTACTCACTTCTGTTCATTTGCTCACTATGCAGAAAGGATTATTGGAGAATGAACATACTCATCTGGTACTTTATTGCACATCTGGATTTTCATATTCTGTTTTATAGGCTTCCTGTTATTTAATTGCATATTAGTACAATTGCAATTCGACTCTTCATATTTAGCCAGAATAACTATAGTATGTATCAAGGTCAATCCTATGGTCACTTATTTGAGATTAAGTTGATTTACTCAATGGCACAATGCATTCAGGGTCAGGCATTCAGACCTCATATAGGATCGGATCTTTTTAAAAACTAGTAAGTAATTTAACTCTTTTATCCCTGAAAGGTTTCACCAACTCAAACAAACACACACAGAGCCCATGCTGTTATTACTCTCAGAAGGAAAAAAGACAGTCAACCCATCATTGGTTTCAATTTCAGAAATCATTTGGGATGGAAGAATTAAATCTGTTCTTGCCCTCCTCTACCCCAAAGATTGGGATCCCCAAGCAAATAGTCTTTAAAAAATATCAGGAAGATCCAATCACAGATTTCTTATCTAGTTTGGCCTTTAATCTCACTGAGATTGATAGAATTAAGCACACTTTATTTCATATTGCATTGTAGAAATTAACATGAAATAACAAGAAAAGTGTACACTAATACTTTATGTGAAATACCCTTTGATCCACTTTTTGTATATGTGAATCTGCCAGCCTCATACTATTGAGTCTCTTCAAATTTTAACACAACACTATTTAGTTACACTACAGAACTGTAGGCAGTTCTATTTTAAAACCCTCTTTGGTCATAAATGCTATTGCATGTTGTTCTACATCAACAATATTGCCAGACATCATTAGACCTAAAGGACCAAGTATAGACAAGTTTTTAGTCTGCAACCATCTTAAAGTTTAATGGAAGAAGAAACAGTAGAATATGCTGCCTAGATGCCATTAAATTAAAATTTGACCCCAGAGTCCTTTTAGTAGTATTACTTCATTAATAGTAATGAGGCAATTATTTGGTGTTCATTTCAATCGGGTGTGTGTTTCAGTACCATACCCAGTGAACTCAATAATGCGACACTAATATTCCTTTGAACAATGCAATAAAATTATGCAGGTTAACACAAATAACATTTTAAAATCTGCTTAGATTAAAATATAGCAGGATCATATAAAACACTTAGCCCAGTTCTGTTGTGCTGTTGCCATTTGTATTTAACATATTTCTGTGCACTGGAAATATTTTCTCTCTAATATAAACTCATGAAGAATCTTATTAAAATCAAGCTCCCAAAAATCACAGCACAAAATACATTTTGTCTTATGCTAAATCAGGTCACTGGTCCATCAGTATGGTTTATTCTGATTGGCTGCAGCTCCTTGGGATCTCAGACAGAAAAGGGTTTTCCCATCAACAGCTACTTGAGATGCTTTACTTGGAACATGCAAAGCATACTGTGCCACTTTGTCCAGTTCTCTACTTCATTTTCTGACATGGGGCCATCAGAGCTGCCATGGTATTCCAAATACAGCCACATAGATGTATATAAAGGCATTATAATACCAGCCCTCTTATTTTCAGCAATCAATATTTATAATCCTCAACATGGCCAAAAGGCAGGGAGAAGGGGCAGGGCCCTTTCCAGGGCTGTTTTGGCCTTTAATGGAGGACTCATTGGGCCAAAACTGGCAGCAACTACAGTCAATTTGATACCACATGACTTAGATGATTCACCTAGGACTGGCTGCTTGCTACTTTTTAACAGCACTCATCCCAAAAAGGCCACTGTGGTGTAATTGTTACAATTTCAGACTAGGATCTTGGAGACCCAGTTTTGAATCCCCACTCTACCATGGTTGACATTAAACCAGTCTCACCCTCATAGCCTCACACGGTTGTTGTGAGGATAAAATGGAGGAGAGGAGAATGATGTGAGCAACTTTGGGTCCCCATTGTGGAGAAAGGTGAGGTATAAATAAAGTAAATAAAGAATAAATATAGCTGGAGATGGGGGGAAATAAAACATAGGTTGGTTTGTGAATAGGAAGGAAAGAAGGAAGCAAGGGAAGAGGAGGATATGAGGATTGCCTGGAGAAGGGAAAGAAGAAATAGCATGGGATAAAAGGCAAGTGCAAGTCCTTACAGGTTCTCCATTGTGCAACTGGCCCTAGTGGCTAGCACCATGCACCTCAGCCATAATTTTCCTGGGTAGAGGCTAGGGTTGCCAAGTGCTTTTTGAGCCACAGCGGGGGACTCCCGGCTGGCAGCTGGAGTGCACGCGCACGCGCAAAGCATGTTTCAGGACCATTGAACCAGGGGGTCCAATTCTACGGGCCCCCAAACAGGTTGCCCCCATTGTTCTCTATGGTGGGAGGGGATAGGGGCAACCTGTTTGGGGGCCCGTAGAATTGGACTCCCTGGTCCAATGTTCTTCAAACTTGGTTAGTATTTTAGGAAGAGGCTCCAGCAGCTACCCTGCGATTTTGGCACCTCTCCTACAAACCCCCTCCCCTCCAGCCACCAGAATATACCCTATGTTTTCGCCATTGAGTTCAATGGCCCATAGGATATAATGGGGCCGAAACTGATATTCGGCTGGCCCTTTTTCAGGCTCGGTGTTCTAGCGCGAAGCCTGAAAAAGGAGGGGGCCGGCTCTGCAGGCCATTTTTCAGGCCCGGCACTTTGGCGCAGAGCCTGAAAAAGGCGGGGAGGGCAGCTCAGCAGTCCCCCCACCCCCTGCGGTGGTTACAGCTGCGGCCGAAAGCAGCAGCGGCCATAACTTTTTAAAGAGCCCCTAAGGACAGCGGGGGGAGCCAGAATGACCTCTCACACGAGAGGTGGAATTTGCCCCTACAACTCCAAGGCCACCACCTCGGGGCTCAGGGAGGCAAGGGAACGTTTCACCCCGACCCCGCAGGCGTCACAGCTGCCAGCAAGAACAGCAGTGGCGGCCATAACCTTTTAAAGAGCTCCTAACGAGAGCTGGGGGAGCCAGAATGACCTCTCACGCAAGAGGTGGAATTTGGCCCTACGAGTCCAAGGCCACCACCCCGGAGGAGGCAGAACTTTCCTCATGCAAACAATAAGTATTGAACCTTTTCAGAGCTTGCAGAAGACTGACCCAGGTTTGGAAAGTAGAACTGAGTCATCTGCATAAAGTAAGAGAAGGACTGAAACATCCAGAAACTTAGGTGAGTGCAGAAAAGGGTTGGGGAAAAAACTGGCAAATCAGATAAATACAAACTAAATAAAGATGGGGCTAAAAGGCGCCTGTCAAACTGCCCAGACAATGGGGGAGAGTAGTTAAAGTGACCATCACTACTACTACACCACACTTGGGCACTAGAATCAATATAGAGATTTTTAATTAACCACAACAATCTTCTGTCAGTTGTAGTTTGCTTCATTTTTGCCCATAGCTGGGTCCTAGATATGGAATCAAATACATAGGAAAAATCATATAAAAAGTTTTTCCTTGAAATAGCATATTTACTAATCAGAAGGAATAACACTTGACAATGATCAAGCGTACCAGGGCTCTTTTTGTAGCAGAAACTCCTTTGCATATTAGGCAACACACCCCTAATGTAGCCAATCCTTCAAGAGCTTACAGAGCTCTTCGTACAGGGGCTACTGTAAGCTCTTGTCCCTCACAAAATCCCACTTGCTCTGGGCCAATGCTCTTAGAATTGGCCATCCAGAACTGAAGTCTGCTCAACAAAAATGCTGTGTATATTTTACCTATGACTGACAACAATCTAATACACTGAAAGTTCTTAGGATTGTCCTTATCTCCAGCTTTACAGACTGGGACAATCATACTGGAACACCATGCAGGAGGAATTACACCAGTGGAGTTCACTCTAGTAAAAAGATTAGCCAAAAGAGGCACCCACCAGTCCATGTTATTAACAATAAATTCTGCTGGAATACCATCAAGGCCCATGCCCTTTTGAGTACAGAGCACTTTAGTAAGGTTCGCTATCTCTGAACGTAGGACTGGCTGCCATTCTGGAAGATCAAGAGATTGTGGCATCTATATTGTCATAATTCAATTTAGAATACAATGATGAAAAATGCGATACCCAAGTCTGAGCAGTAATGCCATGCGGGAGATTACCTCTAGTTTTTAAAGAAGAGGAGACAATCGACCTGATTAGCATCTTTAGCTTTCTTTTCCTTCTAAATTTACTTATAAGCACCTTAGCAGCCAGGAGTCCTTTCACCAAACTATCAGTCCGAAGCTGTCTCATAAGTCACAATTTATGAGATACCAAAAGTTTAGTGGCCCTACAAGCTCTGTCAAACCAATTATTTCTTGGAACTGTTTTACAAACAGACGTCTTAAATAAAAACAGAGAGAAAATTTCCATCAATCTAGAAAAGAGACCAATCTCTTTCCTATGGTCAGTGATACTCGTTATCAGCGTATAATGTCTTACATTCTTTTGAGTCCAATACTACTTTCAAAAGGGAACCTGGGGGTGGAAACCAGAGAATGGCTCTAAAACCCTTCCCTTGTGCTTCCAAAAAAAGCCTTTTGCTAGATAAAGGGGATTAGATAGGTAGAGAGTAGCTATTAGAAGGAAATGGTTACTTCCCAAGAAGAGCAGCAAAATTGACTAAACAATAATCTATAATACTACATCTTCTTATAGAAATAAAAGTAAACTCTCCAAGGGAATCAAGACTCAGCCATCTATTTACCATTACTAAACCAAACTGAATAATCAGTTTGAATAATAGAGTACCTACTTTATGGTGTCAAAGGCTTTCATGGCCAGAGTTCATTAGTTGAAGATTTTCCAGGCTATGGTCTTGGCATTGTAGTACCTGATGTTGCGCCAGCAGCTGTGACTGGCATCCTCAGAGGTATAACACAGAAAGAGGGAGTACTCTCTGTGTCAAAGTGAGAAGAAAAATGGTAGCAGGTAATTTATATCTACTCTGGAAGGTGGGGTAGGGCTGAGTCATTTTCTTATAGGAGTTTCCCAGGCTGTGACATGCTAATGGAGGAGCTTTCCTGAAGAGGTTCTTTTGCATATGTATTGGCTGTTGAAATTCTAATCTTCTCTGTAGTGCTGTTGTAAGATGTAGAGCATTTTGTGTGTTTCAGGACTGGAAACCATGCCCTATTTATTTTTAAACTCTCTTATTTCCTGTTGAAATTATGTTTATGAATTTCAGTGGCTTCCCTGTGTAATCTGACATGGTAATTGGATGTGTTGTCCAGCATTTCAGTGTCTTGGAATAAGATACTGTGTCCTGTTTGAGTTAGGCTATGTTCAGCCACTGCTGATTTTTCAGGTTGGCCAAGTCTGCAGTGTCTTTCATGTTCTTTTATTCTTGTCTGGATGCTACATTGTGTGATGTAAACCTGTCCACAACTGCAGGGTATGTGGTATACTCCTGCAGATGTGAAGGGGTCTCTTCTGTCTTTTTGCCAATCATAGCATCTGTTGTATTTGTTTCCCACAGGGAAAGTGTTTTTGCCATATATCAAAAGAATCACTGATCAGATGGGAAAACGTATGAAAAAACACAACCTATTCAGACCCACCAGACAAATACAACAGGTTGCAAAGACTGCATTGCCTAGTGATATCCTATCTCTTAAAGTATTTAATAAACCTTCATATATTTTACAAAGGTCTGGTTTCTTGTGTGCACATAACCTTGAGGACCCACAGGTCTGAGCATGGCTTGCTTGCCCAAGGGGCAGTGACTCACAGGACCCAGGCTTGGGTCCTTGACACCTTTGTTAGCCCGAAGTTATGTAGGACCTTTACGCATTCATGATTCAGCTGCCCTTTTTCAATGGTATTGCTGGGTCGTCTGCTAAGGATCCCTTTTTCAGATCAGCTATATCTCTGCCCCCTCCAGTCAGTGGACTCTCTTGTATATATTGTCCTGCAATGTCCTTTTAGGCTAAAATGGATTGTGCCAAGCCTTGATAAATGGACTATGCTTCCTCTAGTGTTGTTGTTCAGTCGCACAGTCGAGTCCGACTCTTCGCGACCCCATGGACCAGATCACGCCAGGCCTTCTGGTCTTCCGCCGTCCTCTGAAATTTGCTCAACTTCATGTTCGTTGCATCTATGTGACATTAGAGCAAAAGGTTCAATTCTTTTTAAAGGATTCTGATTTCCAATGTATTTATTTTGTTGCTCGATTTCTAGAGGTTGCAGAGAAGTACCTACTTGGTTGATCTTTTGATCTCTAGTTCTTCTTTCAAAACACCCCTGTAAGTTAAGGTCAGCAGATAACTCTGGGATTCTACCAAGGAGAGTCTCAGTCGAGGGACCTACCCTAATGTTAACACACACACCCAACAAACTTATCTCTAGGGAATTTCATGAAGGGTCTTTCAAGTAGGCAGTGTAATTCTGCCCAATTAGAATAGAGAGCTTGGATATAGATAGAAATAAACACAAAGAACAGACCATTAATAATTAAAAGAACTGGTAAAGCCAAGGATGACTGACAATCAATTCCTAAAACATTGGTGTCAAGGAAAGTAGCCACCAAGCATGCCAGCCCATCTCTCCTAATCCCTACAATAACTGGATGTGTAATCATATTATATCCAGAAAAGTAAAAAGGATACTGCTCCCAAGTTTCCTGCAGGAGGATCACCTGAATTCCCTTAGCCTATCTACAACCTCTAAGTCCAACAAGCAACCCTTCCAACTCGCTTGGTTCCAAGAGAGTACCCTCAGAACCCCATTCTCATTTTTCAGTAGTCAACTGTCTTGGCAGGTTGACTAAGTTAGACACTTAAGAGAAGGCACTTGTGAGGGTAGAGGCAGACCAGCTGCTGGGGGTCAGTGGGTCAACTAGATTAAATGAGCACTAAGGAGGGACCCCTAGCAGGGATGTAATCAAATCAGCTGCTAATTCAGAAACACTGATCAGTTGATAAGGGATCATATCTAAGACATGTTTTCAACCCAATTCCTTCTCCTCACTTGGCTTGAGAATTTCACAAGTTGGAACAATTTGGGGAGTAAAAAAAGAATCAGGGCTAGGTGACTTCCTTTGTGCACGTATGGGAGGAGTACTAACATCCAAAGGAGCTGGCTTCTTCTTTTTCAAGGCTTTATAAAGTGGCCCAAACACCTTTACCTGGAATTATTCCTTACTCGAATAACCTGTTTTCCCTTTTCCTCAATCGACTGCATAGAAGAAAAATGAAAAACTGAAGGCTTCGTTTCTATAGATTGCACATTTGAGGAGTTTGGAGGAGCACCCTGCATCTCTGCTTCTGCTGACAGAGTACTTAAAAGTACCTTTTTCATTCTATCAAATCTTAGAATGATATTCTGCTGTTCAGTCAGCAGGAGATAGCTGTTTACATGAGTGGTACAGCCTTAATTCTGAAGAGTCTAGTTTCAGTTTGCTCTCTCTCAACTTAATGGGCTGAGGCAACTTCTTAGACTCTGATCTAGCCCAAGCTGTCCAATCAGGCAAGTGGTTTTTACTGCATGTTAATAGGGGGAGATTCCTTCCTGCTTAAAAACACAAATCATGTACACCCCATGATTAAATAATCTCTTTTTCTTAGCCCAGATAGCTCTAGGTATTTCTGTGGAATAAAAGATAGTAAAGATCTCATCACTCCTAATGGGCTAGGTAGAAACACCACAGATTTCAGGTCAATGGCATCTATGGCTATGTCTTAACAACTGACTCAAGTTAGCTTTAGCAAGGCCTAGAGCAGGGTGACAAACATGCAGTCCACCGGCTGAAAGTGGCCTACCCAGGGCTTTGATCCAGACCATGGCTCCCCTCCCCTTCCCTTCCCATCTTCAACATTCTGAGCTGCCACTGAGTGCTGGGACCAGAGGGCAGGGCTGCCAAGCTTCCCAGCTCCCAGCCACGTGGCTCGGCTAGAGCTGTTTATTTAAGTCTGCTGTGCAAAGGGGAGGGAGCTCGGTGGTTAACCTGTGCTTCTGAGTGTTTGTGTTAACTTGGATTGAGGCTGCAGCAAGTGAGTCTGCTAGAGCTGTTTTATATTTTTTTAATCTGCTGTGCAAAGGGGAGGGAGCTTGTTGCTGTGCTTCCAGGTGCTTCTCTGTTGTGTTAACTGAGCTTCAGGCTGCATCAAGTGAGTCTGCTAGATAGAACTGTTTATTGCTTTAAGTCTGCTGTGTGAGGGGGAGGGAATTTGGTTGCAAACGTTGTGCATCTTGATAGAGGCTTTTCTCTTGTGTTTATTGAGACTTGACACAGAAGCCACCTAGGTTTGCTAGTGTTGCCAATACACTAAAGGCGCTAAGGTTCTTTGACTTGTGTGGCTAGCCAATAAACTACACAGTGAAAACAATCATCCAGGCAGTAAAAGGTAATAAAAAGTATTTATTCGAATAAGGAATACCCTGCAGCTTAATTCAGCCTGAATGTTCAATTTGTTACAACCGGGAGGTTGCTTATATGCTCTGCTTGCTCCTTCTCATTTTACATCATCACTGACATCATGTAGACATGCTCAGTTCAGTTTACTTTGTCTGGTCAGTCATCAATCACATATTTGGCAAACAGGATGTTACTTGGCCGCTTCTCAATTTTACAATGCAGATGCTCTGCTCATTAAAAATGATTGATGTATCCTCTTGCTATTTTCTCAAACTTCACCTTTGAATGAACTTGCAAGCTGAGTTCATTTTTAGTACAAAACTTTAGTACAAAAGTTTTCATTACAAAAAATGGTTCTTTTACATTTATACAGGCATATATGTACAAAAACACCCTTGCTGGCATTTTGTGATCTCTATTAAAGAATATATGGATACATTGAATTTCTAGAAAAATACAGTATTATGGCACTATTTTCACAATTAAACTCTTATATATACACTTTTCTGATATTATAAAGTAGCCTATGGCATGAAGCTTCTGTAGATACATTGAATTATACATTATTCTTCATTTTTTATTCATCAGGGAATTTTTACAGAATATTTAAACCTTTTAAATTTCCTTATTTCGTCAAGATATGTTATTTTACTTTAACCAGAAGGAGTTACCCTTTTATAATACAAGTTCTACATTTTTAATTGACTTCCAGGTGTGCATGATCTATTATTTTGTTTTCATAAACCTTCTGCTTCTTAAATCTATTTTGTATGGAAGACACACCTGAACTTCTTAATTGGCATCTTTAACTGACCAATGCCCATGATTAATA
>NW_015166418.1:1677336-1700671 GCF_001447785.1 Gekko japonicus | reverse complement strand
AGGCTGTGTCTTATTATGAGAAAGACTTCAGCCTGAGACCCTGGAGAGCCACTGCTAACTCTGAGTAGACCTGGAAGAGGAGAGAAGCTTATGATGCTCAGCCATTTCACATTATCCCTTTGGTCCTAGCCTCAGAGTACTGCCCATGAGAGCAGGCTGGGGAAAGTAAAATAGCATTGTCTGCACAAGCTGAGACACTGCGGCTGCCAGCCTTCAAGGTGGGTGGTTAGGCTGGGGAAGGTTCAGCAATGGGGAGGATATGGGATTCCCCCCTGTGACTTTTGTAGCCCCCCCCGTGGGTTTTGTAGGGGATATGGGATTCCCCTCTGTGAGTTTTGTAGGTGTTTTTACCCACATTAAACACACTTTCAATACACTTTGCAACTGGATTTTACTGTGTGAAATGGCAAAATCCACTTGCAAATGGTAGCTGAAGAGGACTGAAACTGCATTTTAGCATGTGTGAAAGCTCCCTTATCTGCCAACTCCAGGTTGGGAAATACTAGGAGATTTGGGGTGTGGGGCCCAGGGATGGCACACTTAGGGGAGGAAGTGGGACATCAACAAGGTCTAATTCCATGCACCCCATCCTCCAAAGCAGCCATTTTCTCAAGGGGAGCTGTAAGGTCAGTTGTGATTCCAGTTCCCCAGGCCCCACCTGAAGGTTGGCAACCCTATTTACAGCCCAGCCTGACAAAGTCCCATTTATGTCATATCCAGCCCTCATAACAAATGAGTTTGACACCCCGGGTTTAGAGTATGCCAAGGGGGAATAAAACCATTGAAGGGATAAGCATTCAAAATAATCTGAGTTGGCTTAAAGCCCTTTCATTTAGCACTGCATTTAACTAATTTAGTTTCTAGTCAACTGGCAGTGCTAAATGAGATTTTAAATTGAGGTCTTTTAGGTGTTGTGTTTTTTAAATTAATTATTTAATTTACATGGTAAGATGCCTTGAGTTCCACAAGGTAGAAAGGTGGCTAATAAAAATTTTAAATAAATAAAACAGTAAACAGTAAATAGGATTTACAAGAGATGTGGCATTTAGCCAGAACTACTGTATCTGGCATGAAGATGCAAAATTCAGAATACCCCAACCATCCGTGTTTAGATGTTGAGGTGTTTACATCAAAATAGCCACTAGGCAGATTCTCACTACAGCTACATAAGCCACACTTAGTTTATTTAAATAGCTGCTCAATGGGTAACATCATAAGAGATAAACATCTACAGGAGTTTTTCTGACAATCCCAGGAGGGACAGCAGTCATACAATGTTAATGTAGTACTCCTTATTGCCAAACATGCAGTACAGAGCGGGATGTACCTTCGAAAGTGGCAGACACTGAAACAATCTTTCCAAGTGTCCTTTGTTTGGGGTTTCTAACACTGAGGAACAGCACCTTCCATTTCTGTAAAACCAGCAGTGTTGTGTAGGATGAGATGCATGGCAGGACAAGCCAAGTGCTGCAAATTTAGTTCCCATTGTTCCTTTCTTTTGTCTAGGGACATTATAGTTGTCTATAAGGGTGAGATTCAGTACTGCTAAAATGTGATGAGGCTTAGAAATGTAAGGTACAGCATGTATTTTTGGGGGAAAATGGACAGGCATCCAGGCAGGGAAGTCATTGAAGCTTTTCAACTGGTGACCTGGGGTGTTGTAGTATATTATATTATACAAGGGGGAGTCCAAGAAACTCATGGGGGGCAATCGATCTAGGCCTAACCACTCAACTCAGGGTGCAGCCATGGCAGTGTCTGGGAGCTCCTCTGAGCCCCAAGTGGCTCCCAGCATGTGCCACCACCACAACCAAGCCCTGAGCAGCTCCCAGCATCTGCCACTGCCACCAGGTCCAGAGTGGCTCCTGATGTCAGCCACCACAATTGGGTTCCAGGGCTCTACTGCAGCTGCTGCCAGGCTCCAAAGCAGCTCCCAGCCACCACAGAAACAAAGTAAGTTTATTGTCTGTGTATGTGTGACACTGCTTTCTAGTTTTTTATTAAAAAAATTAGTTTGAGGGAACTTGAAATATTTCTGATTTTTTCCGCAAACCTGGGGAGTGCTCCAAGTTTGCTGAAAAATCGGTGTGGCCCCAGTCATGTATTTAGGTATCCACAGATGGGGGTAACACACCGTTAATAGTATATAGACAAGTAGCGACCCACAATGCTCCTGGGGGAATCCCTTCCCCCCCTTAACTTTAATCCCCCTGTCAGTGCAAGATGAGAAATGGAAGGGATACCCCCATTATTATCATGGCTCCTACCCTCTCACTCTTGCAGCCACTGCTGCCAGGCCATTGTGCTAGCCGCCTCTAACCCACCCACCCCACTACTGACATTGATGCCAATGAGCCCAGTGCAACTCCAGGCCACCGGTGAGCCTGCTGTGGCTTCCAAAACCCTCCAGCCCTAAAGTTTCTTCTGCCAGGCTGCAACCCTCCCCCCCCCCGTTAAAAGGATACAAGACTGCATCCAGACTGCCATGCTCCCCCCGCACCACCACCAATGATGCCTCCACTGCTGGGCCTGCTGCAGCTCCCAAAGCCCTCCAGCATTAAAAATTCTGCCACTGAGTTGCCATGCTCCCCCCCCCAACCCTCCCCACTGGCATCAATGCAGATGAGCCCAGAGCCACTCCAGGTTTTACCCACCATAGTTCCCCCACCCATTGTCACCATTGAAACTCTAGCAGAGGTAGGTGTATTGAATGCACATGCACATAATGTGCTTTTGTTGGGAGGGGATTTACCCCTCCATGTAATTTTTTTTACTGATTTCAGATTTTTCTGCAAACCTGGGGGTCCCCCCAAGTTTGGAGAAAAATCTCCTTTATCTCAATGTGTCCCCAATCTGTTTATTTAGATATCTGCAAAGCTATCCACAGTTGAAAAATAGATATATAGATACTGGTGGGGATGCATTACATTTATCATCCTACAACTCTCCTAAAGTTGCCAATCTTCAGATGGGTTTTGGAGTTCTCTTGGAATTTCAAGAGGTCTCCACACTAGAGAGATAAATTCCCCCAGAGGAAATGGAAGCTTCAGAAGACGGGCACTTGCACCACGTCCCCACTGAGCTCCCTTCCATTCCCCAACTCTGCACTCCCTCAGGCACTGCCCCCAAATCTCCAGGAATTCCTCAAACTCAGTTGGCAACCCTAAAATAAGGCAACTTTGATGACCTAAATCATAAGGCTATAATTTGAAATTGTCTACTGTAATGCACGGCCACTCGATCTTGCACGTAGTCTAGGGGGCATAGTTCAGTGACAGAGCATCTGCTTTGCATGCCAAAAGTCCTAGGTTCAGTCCCTGGCATCTCCACATAAAAGGATCAGAGCGCTGGTGATTTGAAAGACCTCAACCAGAGACCCTGGATAATTGCCGCTAGAACAGAGAATACAGTCCTGTAACAACCAGTGAACTGGCTCAGCATGAAGTTGTTTCTTATGTTCACATATGTGTGGGTGTGGTTAATTTTTCATCCCTGCTGTTTTGATCCAATAGTCCATTTTGATTTTGCTTCTCCATTGTGCAAACTGAACCCCATCATTCCTGATTTTGTGCCACTTTTTGTTTCCTCAAATCCATTTTCCCCACAAAACAGATGCATTCCTTTGTGCATCTTATATATATATAAATGAGGTCATATATACGTAGAAATAACATATGAATTGCACATGCAAGCAATAGAACATTCATACACAATAGAAACTCTGCGGATCCAATAGCAAAAAATCCCCCAAAAAACGAGAACCAGAACTGCTGACAAAAATATAAATGAAGATTAAAAGAAACAAAGTGAGGAAAATCTGCTAATTCCTAGTGTCATTGTCCCTATCCTTCTCCTCCTAAGGACAACCTAGAGCTCTAGCAGCACACATGCTAAGTTATTGCATTTTAAAAGTATCTTACTGCTTCCCACAGTACATCGTAATGCTGTGGCAGTGATCTCATCATAATTTGACCAGTAAGTGAATAAAAGTTATCAAAATGGAAATGGCTACAAACAGATTTGGTTCCAATAAGAGTCCTGGACTTATATAAAGTTATTTCTGTAGCTTCTAAATAACTTCTACCACTAACAGCAAACATTTGCCTCTTAACTGGTCAGAGTTTGGGCACATCCCATACAACACAGATACCTGTAGTTGTCTGCCCTTGATTGTTCTGGCTTAATCCTGTCCAGCCTGTGAACAGAGCCAAATTCTGCTTTTATCTCATTAACAAAACACTACCTGCTGCTCTGTAGGCTTTTATAGATTTTCATCAAACCATTTTCACTCTTAACCCATTATTCTCTTATATCTCTAAAAAGTTATCTCAGAAGTGAGAACAAACCTCTGTTAGTGTCAAGTGTAAGTAATAGGTAAAACATAGTAATCCAGACAATGTGAGATACCCTTAAATTTCACCAGTTTTACTTCACATTAATCTGATTGGGAATATTGGACAAGAAAACCTTCTAAGCATTGCAGGACTGTTAATACATTGATGTTAGCCATAAATATCCAGGACTCTGAGGCTGTCACCTATCAGAAATTGCAGACAGGCCATATTCCTTGCAGGGAACGTGTTGTGCGTTGGCATATACAAGCTTTAGCTAATTGAACTTTCACCTTCAAGGTTATATTGACTACAAATGATATAGAAGGATTATAGAAAATCAGCCTCCCTTCAGGGAATGCCAGCTTGGCTTTAACTGTGCTAGTGGAAGCATATGTTTGTTTTCCTAAAATATTGGAAGAAACTGTACATTTTATTCAGGTCAGATAACCCAGCCCTATGGGAGTGTGTGAATAAATCTGGATCAACTCAGTCCATGACCTTGGAAAGAAATAAATTCTCATGATGTAAGTAGTGAACTAATGTAAAAATTGTCAGTCTGATTCTTTGGCTCCATGGGATGGATCCAGAGTAAACTGGCAGTTTCTTCCATTTTCCCCTTCCTTCTGCAGACTCCCCTCACGCGGTTCCCCAGGGCGCCCTATCCCTCAGGAGTAGCATTTCATGGAGATCAGAGGACTGCAGTGGGAGGGGAGAGGCAGGAAACTTCCATTCTGCCATCAGAAAATTTAGTCTGGATCCAACCCCATGAATACTGTGGGTGATGAGGCACATATATAGTGTGTTCAAAGAAACCTTTACAACTTGGAATGACAATAAACACTGAATGAAAATATGTATAGTAATGAAGTTTCCTTTATTGAATAGAACACATCCCACAGTTTATTTCTACATACAGTTATCCAAATTCCATTTCAACATGATCCCTCTTTGTCACCTGGAGGATATTAAATCAATACTTGCATGCTTACATCTACTGTTGCAAGTTATCTGTGATCTGTTGTAGTTCAGTTATCAACAGTCACCTGGAACACAGGGTTTTTGTGGGGTTTTTGCTGTAATACATTTTCTGAGTTGCTTTACCATATGCAAAAATTGTGTTGCATTATATCACCCCATTTGGAAGCTGTATGTATTTATAGTTGTAAATATTTCATGTGGACATCCTGTATTTTGCAACTTCTTTCTCCTCCTCTTTGCGGAGTTCTGTGAACTTTACAGGAATACCTAACTGTTGTGTCTTTCAGACATATAAAGCTGCCATTTACAGATTCATCGGGCCTGCTGTTGTCTACTCTAACTGACAAGGGTTCTCCAGGGTTTCAAACAGAAGTGTTCCAAACCCATCTTTCAGAGATGCCAGGGGTCAAAATCTTTCTTCATGTAAAGCATGCTAAGCCGTAACCACACACCAGTCCTAGTCTCTGAATCTGGGTCAGTTTTGATCCCTACAGCTTAGACAATTCAGTAAGTTAGTTATAAAATGTGGATGCCATCTCCCCAGATCTGCCCAAGGCAACCCACAACTGAAAACAGAACAGTATATAGGTCTCAGGATCTCATGCCTAGAATAAAAGGCTTTAACTATTTTGGCTTTTCCAAATATAACTTGTCAATGCTGCTAAGAGACTATGGTAGGGAAACAATCTGGGAAGAAAGCAATAGAAGTCTAAGTACCAAAGAAATCTGTGGGTCAAATGTCCATTTATGTGGCACTAAGTTCCAGTGAAATCAGCAGGATTGCCTTCATGAAAATACATTCAGCATTGGAATACTGGTCCCATTTGTTCCAATGGAATATAGCCATGCACTACCTTTTACTGACTAGAAGTGAGTGAGGAAATGTCAAACATACCAGAAAGGTCTACGGCTGGTGAAGGAAGACAATGATAAAGGGGGGTGGACAGATCCCCCCAGGGAGGAAGTTCCACAGTTTTTGCTGTCACAACTGAGAAGTTCCTTTCTTGGGTGACCACCTGTCTAACCTCAGATGGTAGGGGCACCAGAAGCATGGCCTCTGATGGTAACTAGAGTGATCGTGGTTTTATGGTATCTATAGGGCTTTCAAAGTCAGCACAACACCTTTAAGTGGGCCGGAAAGCAAATTGTGAGCCCTTGTAAGCAATGCTCCCTCTAAGCTGTCGAGACTTGTGAGCAAAAATTCTACTTTGTGAACTACTGGCATTAAAGTTGTGAGCAAGTGATTTGGCTTCTGCATAAATTAGTTTGCTCTGGAGTCATCCTTCCTGAGCTAAGACAAAAATGTGTGAGTCAGAGGCTTAAAAACCATGAGCTAACTCACACTAACTCAGCTTAGAGGGAACACTGCTTTTAAGTAGACCAAGCCTAGAATAATATGATCCCTGCATTGCAGGACAGTTCCCAGTTGCAGGATGTGGGTGCTGTTGTCAAGGTCCCTAGCCTGGGTCCCCCTAAGCCACTACCTCTTGGGCAAGCAGGCAGTGCTCAGAAATAGAGGAAAACCATTCCAGTGTGTTCCCCCAGAAAAAAAGCCCTGCTCTAGAAAATGATGACACCGTTCCTGCCTCCCCCCTCCCATCTGGCTATAAAGTTGACCACAGGTTCCCATGATTAGCCAATTACCACATTCCTGAATCTGGCTTAGAAAGAGATAAGGATGGAATAGGCAGGAAGGCCCAATAATGGACACCTGCAAGATGAAGTAGGCCCACTAGTATTAACATTAACCCTTGTGAGGAAATTGGGGTGCTTTGCCTCACAGCTGTGTAACTGATGTACCTTATGGCCACTGACTGATGGAAGTTGTTAGCCAAATTGCCTTATTTTATTAATAAATGTGGGGAATTATGAGTATTAAATGGCAAAAGGCGTTAATTATAGGATCATAACCTGTGTATACAGGCATTAGAGTTCCCAGGACCCAGGAATAGATGCTGAGGCTAGATTGCTAAAGCAGTGATTTCTTTACTGAAAGTTCTTCAAGCATCCAAACATAAAATCAAGCATTCACTCACACAATACAGAGCTAACAATATAGAATAGAAAAATACAGAGACATTTGCATGAGCAGGAATTATCATTGGTTGGGTGATACTTTACCTGTCCAGAGAGACGAGTTGACTCTGCAGCAAAAATGGGATGAAAGAAGGAAAGGGCCATGAGTTGAGCAGCAACACATGTGGAAAGGTCCCAAACTGTGCAGGAATGGAACCAACATGATCAGGTGGGGTTAGGAGAGGCAAGAGCAAGGGAGCAAGCCCAGAGCGGGCTCTTCTTATATATCTGAAAATGTGATCTGAGGCAGGGGCTCATTTGGTTACAAGGAGATATTACCAAAACAAACTAAGAATGGGGCAGAAAAGGGATTAATGGTTGGGCAATTGTGAACTTAATGTCCAGCAAAGAGTGACACCTCTGGGGGAAGGGGGGGTGAGACAAAGGAGAGAATTAGAAGAGCCAATCACGTTGCAGGTCTGGTGCTTTGGATTAATTTGACAGCAGCATTATCTTGATGGGTGGCAGGAAGGCTTGATTGCTGGCTATTGTCTATAGTTGGGCACATCCTTTTGTCTTAGGCTGGAGAGGAATGTGTGTTTCTCCTAGTAATGTTAACACATGAAGGTGGGGGGGATGTGTGATGGAGAAGGGAGTTTCTTATGGCTTCTGTGCAGGAACATCTTGTCCTTTTTACAGAGCATGGCTTCCTTCTGTGATCGGCTGCTGTTTCTGCATGTATGGAGGTCAGAGCTGCTGGTCTGCATCCTGATGCTGGCATGGCTGCAGAGGTGCAGGGGCAGGAGGCTTCTGTAGTTGAGGATCCACATCTGGCTTGGCATGCTTCTTAGGCACAAGGCTCCCCTTGGCCATAGTTCATTCCATAGTCCAGTGTAAGGGCAGTTCTCTGGGAACACAGTTCTTGTCCATTGCTCTGACACAATCTTTTCACAGTTCAGCAAAGCAGTCATATTTTAGAGTCTTTAATAATGCCATCTGCAGAGGCTGCATGGCAACAGAGTTGGTCTCTTGTTCTTGAAACAATATTTAAGAGTCTTTAATAATGCCATCTGCAGAGTTGGTCTCTTGTTCTTGAAACAGAGCTTGAAGAATTTGACCCCTCTTAGCTGAAGGGAATGGGAGCAGTGGTTTGAGTGTGGAGGGAACACAAACAGAGAGAGACCAAGCTCTGAGCTGGCTGAAGCTTATTAGGATACACAGTCTCTCTCTTGCTCTCTCTGTCTCACTCTCTCTAGGGATCTGATGTGGGGGAACAGAACTGCTGCCTTTGTAGGAGAGTTCTTTCCCTCCATCTGTGTTCTACTTTTGTATCTGTAAATAAAGCCATTGTGACAAAGAACACCATAAATATCCTTTGCTGTCTCATCCAAGGAAAACCAGACATGGTGTTCCCTGGAACTTCTGAACATTTGGGCAAATGCGGAACACGGAATAGGATATCAAAGGGAGTGTGTCACTCATTTTAATCCAAAGAGGAGTGCTTCTGAGAAACACCTGTCTAGGAAACGTTATCTATTCGGTTGGAATGCATCCCAAGAAATGGAAGTTGAATCTGTTTCTTTCATTTTGCACTGGGGTGTGAGGCAGGATGATCAACTGTGTCAGTCCAGAGAGCAGAGACAAGAAAACAAGCCATTTAAAAGGGGGGATGGGCCAGGGATTTCTTTGGGCTGAGAACATCCTGCAGTTAATTGCTCACATAAGAAGAATAAACTGGTGGTTCTGTAATTGAATTTTTATGGAAATAAACAGGTGGCTGATTTAGTTTGGCTGCAGGGATACCAGGGGGTGAAATGCTCAGCCACATCAACCTGTTTAAGCCTCAATATTCCTCTCACCCCTCCAAAAAAATAATAATCCCTGTGTTGCTAGTTTGGTGAGCTGGGTGCCAATTCTAAATAGCTACAATTACTCTAGTATGCCAGTGCACCGATTGGAAATACGGCACTGTGCCAGTTTCCATCTCTTTGTCATGTTTATTAATGAAGCTGCAGGAAGTTTGAGAAACAAAAGTTTTGGTCCAGCACAAAAGAAACAAAACATCATGCAAGGTACAAACGTTAGAACTAGTAAGTGTCTCTTCAAGCAGAGATCTTGCTTGAGGTGGCCCGTCTTGCCAGCTGAGAGATAACTGAATGTGAATTTTGCATTATGCTGTCCCCTGGTGTTGAAACATTGCCAAGGCATCTGCAGCAAAAAATATCTGAATGCAGTCTTGTATTCTTTTAATGACCAATCTAAGGTTTGTTTTTTTAAGTAGGCACATCTATTATCAGGCAATGTCCTGTTTCACTTACTCAACTATTGCCCAGATGCTCAAACAAATGGAAAAATTGTATGTAAGCAGGTTAACATTTTTAAAGGAGGTTCAGATTGGCATCCCAGATATTGTCTGTCGTGGATACTCCACAAACAACCACCCCATGCTTCCTCCTTTGAAATGGTTTCTTTGCTCCTGCTCCTTAGAAGCCCCACAAGTCATATGGAGACATGCTGTGTTCTGCATGGTTAAAAATCTCCATAAAGAGTTATTGTTTAATAAAGATATTTCCCCCCTTTAATATTAAAAAATACATCTCCAAGGATTTTTTTCAGTGCTATTAAATACATTAAAAGTATTTGAAATAGACAAGAACCACATTGTATTTTGTAAATATTTCACTTCTGACAAAAAAAACACACTAGGTCATAAAAATTCAATGTAAGAACTCTGAGGTTTTGACAGGCTAGTGGTAGTTAGTAGAGCGCCCGTGTGGCAAAGTGGTTAAAGCACTGGACTAGGGTCTGGCTGACCCAGTTTCAAAACTCCATTCTGTCATGGAGGCTTGCTTGGGTGACTTTGAGATCATTTATTTCTCTCTGCGAGAGGGAAGGTAGCATGGTGAATCTTGTCAGACCTCAAAAACTAACCAAGGTCAGTACTTGGATGGGAGACCCCCTGAGGGGGGTCTACTGAGTCTACTGAGGAAGGCAGTGGTAAACCACCTCCGCTTCTCACTTGCCTTGAAAGCCCCTTGCTGGGGTAGCCAGCAAGTTAGTTGTGACCTGATGGTGCTTGCATACATATTTCTCTGTGTGTCAGCCTAACAGAATTGTTGTGAGGAATAAATGGAAGAAGGGAGAATTTCGTAAGCTGCTGTGGGTTCCCTTTGGGGAGAAAAGGAGGTACAAACTCCATTGGGGGGGGGGACCTGCATCTCTGACTTTACATATATTTGAATCTCCCTAATCCATCAGGATTTGAAAGTCTGGGGGTTTTATCTGTCATGGCCAAACAATCCTTATATTCATCACCGTCAAAATGCCTTAGTAAGTTAGGTAAAATTACCAGACCAATGAAACAACGAGATATCTGGACAGACGTGGATCTGTCACTGAATATTGGACAGCCCATATGAGGTAATCTTCCGCAGCAGCCTTCCAACCTGGAGAGGTGACTGCAAAGGCTTTTAGGATGCATACTATTTCAATCATTTTGGAGAAATCACAATACTGTTCTGATGCCATCTGTTTTAGGGGTTACATCTGTACCAATGATGCCACCTTGTGGTCGATAGCATCATAAAAGCAATACATAAAACATGAGCTCAGGCTACTAGGAACAGACACTACTAGGAATAAAGAGACATTGATGAGCATGTCAGAGTTTTAATAGATTGTTATATAAAATGCAAACCAATAAACAAATGGCAGAACAGAAATGTATGAGAAAATGTAATATAATTGTGAAGAGTTTATCCTGTATCCAGAAATGTTCCTCTATGGGAGCTATTCTAGATTGACTATTTAAGACAAGTATATGATAAATAGAATCATAGAATAGAATTATAGAGTTGGAAGGGGCCATACAGACCATCTTGTCCAACCTCCTGCCCAATGCAGGACCAGCCTAAAGCATCTCTGACAAATATTCGTCTAGCCTCTTCTTGAAAGCTGTCAGTGAAGGGGAACTAAAAAGAGAAAAGGGGGGGAAAACTGAACCTAAAACCTAGAATTCAGAACCTAAAAAGGTTAGTCAAGAATAGAAGAGGGCCAACTCTAAAAATCTAATTATGAAACATACAAAAATATACATGTATTTATTCAACACAAATTAAAATAACAAATAAGGGCCCATTCATACCTCATATACAAATATAAAAACATACAAAGGCTAGGCAGCTGATTCCACCTTTGAACTACTCTGTCGGTGAAATGTTCTTCCTAATATCCAACCAATACCTTTCTGCATGTAATTTAAACCTGTTGCTTCGGATCCTATCCTCTGCTGCCAACTGGAACAACCCCTTGCCCTCCTCCAAATGACAGCCTTTCAAATATTTAAAGAGAGCAATCATGTCCCCCCTCAATCTCCTCTTCTCCAAAATAAATTGGGTTTAATATTCTTGAAGTAGTATTCTAATTAGACACAGTAATAATTTAATATATTAAGCAGTCTGTTTGAATGACCACTACATTGACAAAGGAATGAATTCAAAATAAAAATGTTGCATATCGTAACAGTAATAAACACTGTCAATGGAACTGAGGTGGGGGGAGGAATATCCTGTCAGCTTGTTGGCAAAAAAAGCTCGTAGTATCTGAGTTCTATCCGGGTTATGTCTGGCTTCATTTCTTCACACATGAAAAAAAGCCTGGTATGGTTGCTGACCCCACCTTGAAAAATTCTTGGAGATACAGGGGTGGCAGAGTTTGGGGAGGGGATGGAGTTCCATGTGATGATCTCTGAAGCAGCCATCTCCTTAGGGAAATTGATCTCTGTAGTAAGGAAATCGCTTCTGGTTTAAGGTGAATTCCAAGCCCTACCTGGAGGTTGGTAGTCCCTGCACATGGGTAGCACCCAAGCCGGGGCAGAGCCAGAGGCACAAGCCCTTGGGCTCAAGATTAAGGGTTCTTGGCCTATGGTCTGGGGCCTGCATTAGGCAGCCATGTCCATAAAGGTCAGCCCAGGGACTGTCCATTTCTTTTTGTTTCATTGTATTTGTTTAACTTGTTAAATTGCATTTTGCTATCTGTCTGTGAGCCACTTTGAGTGCCTTTGCGGGAAATGATGGCATACAAATGTCATGAATGGATGGGTGGATGGATGGATGGGGGGATGGATGGATGGATGGATGGATGGATGGATGGATGAATACAGCAATTAAATATAATCTGTTATTAATCAAATCTTATACAAGCCAGTTAATTTAATTATCAGAACGACCATGACACTGTGGGATGCTCCCTGTTCTCTGTTAAATGGCATTATGTTGTTCTTGGCCCTAGCGAGCTGCAATGCCTGAGTGGCTACTGAGCAGGATGAAAGCTGTTCAGCATGGTACTGTGCCCATAACAAATTTTGCCAGAGAACATTGAGATGAACCGGTCACGAACTCACCTTGCTTGTAGCTGAGGGCTTTGAACAAGTTATGTTTGCCTGGAGAGCGTGTCCATGTGGATGTTCGCAGCATTCTACTTACAAGATCACTTGGAGCCAGCCATCTCTCCTCAGCACAACACAGATCACAATTTTAAATGAGTTCCCAGGTAAGCATAAGGCTGACCTGTCAGTCTTCTCTCTTAGGTCACTAGGTTCTTCCGTCTTTTCCAATTTCCACAGTTTCCTTCCTAACTGATCGCTGAAGCTTTCCTTTGGCCTGGATTCTAAAGTGATTTCCATAGGTTCAGTGGGAGTTCATCTGATGGAACAGCATTTCTGTTTATGGAGGGGGAAAGGATGATTTGTAGTGATTTTCCTCCTGCTGCTACAGAATCTCACAATGCCCCCTAGACTGTTTCTTCAGTCATGGCTCTACTCATGTTGCTTGGAATCTAAGCCGAAGCTATTATTTTGTCTTTCATTCCTCTAATAGTTTTCTATTTTTTTTCCAATTTGCTACTGAAACCATAACATTTTACTCCGATAGTTGCCACTACTTTCCTTACTCTCACACTTCATTTCCTATGTCCTGTTTCTTTTTTTGGTTCTTTGGTTATATCTTTTCTTTGGTTACATTTTTTTCTTTGGTTATATTCTTCCAGTCTTGTATTTGGCTTCTTTCAGCTTGGTTTCCTTTTTGGGGTTTTTTCTCATCTTTGTTTTTTCTCTCCCTTTCTCCATCCTTTGCAGTCAAAGTCAAAGGTATTGTTGCTAGGTGTGTGAGAGTTCTACTGAATGTATACAAATCAAGAATCAAAATTTACAAGGAGAAAGAGAAGGCCTAGGCCTCACTAGGGTTACCAACCTCCAGATGGGGCCTGAAGATCTCCTGGAATTTTAGCTGATCTCCAGGTGACAGAAATCTGTTCTCTTGGAGATAATGGATGCTCTGAGAAGTGGTCTCTATGGCATTGTACCCTGCTGAGATCCCTACACTCCCCAAACTCTGCCCTCCACAGGTTCCACCCCCAAAATATCCAAGAATTTCCCAACCCAGGGTTGGCAACCCTAGCCTCATCACCATTGTCACAAAGGAAGTGACATCATCATGCCAGCAATGTCTGGGCAACACTTTGGTATTTGGGCAAAAATTATATGGTAAAACCAGCTACTACCATAGTTTTTGCCCAAATACCAGAATGCCACCTGGGTATCACTGGTGTGATGATGTCACTTTCTGTGCAATGCTGGCAAGGGGCCTAGGACTTCTCCTTTCTGCTGGTAAGTCGTCCCCCCCCGGCCAGCTGATCGGTGGCTGAGGGGTAGGGCCTGGTGATGGGAGACCCCTACCTCCACCAGGGGGTTTAGCAACCCTTGCCCAGCTCTGTCAAGTAAGAATCAGTGGTGAGAGAACTTGATGGGTGGCTGAGGGAGTGAGCGTACTCTGTTTTACAGCTGTAGTTGCCCAAACCACACGTAGGTTTGCTGCAGAATAATTGTTCAAGGATTCCCTTTGCAACAGTAATAGTGTAAACTTTGGGGAAGAGAACTTCATTCAGTTTGTCTAGGTAGGTTTAAAATTCCTTTTCTGGAGCAGAGCTGGAAAAGCTGAAATATTCTGCACGACTGAAGTAGTAGGGGGAAAAGGGATTCATTCTGAATGGTAGCTGATATGTTCATTTGATTAAATATGAGACTTTGCTGGGGAACAGGCAACAGCTACTCCCAGACATGTTCCTGGAGTGGTTTATGGTGCTGTAGTGACCAAAGAGGGTGTGAGTGTAGAGTTGCCACCTTCAGGTTGAGAAATACCTGGAGATTTGGGGGGTGGAGTCTGAGGAGGTTGGGGTTTGCGGAAAGAAGGAACTTCAATGGGGTATAATACCATAGAGTTCACCCTCCAAAGCAGCCATTTTCTTCAGGTGACCTGATCATTCTCACCTGGAGATAAGCTGCAATAGTGGGAGATCTCCAGCCATCACCTGGAGACTGGCAACTCTATGTGCGGGGGGGAAACAGAAATCAAGATTCTGCCCTGGATAAGAGTTCCAAACCAAATCCAAGAATTTAGAGGCAATAAAATGAGAATCGAAACCTATTATCTGGTCATGCTGGAAACAGAAAAGAATATTCTAGCATACACATCGTAACGGGTGTTGGGTTTTTTGTGAGGCTAGGACATTTTCCCTAAACTTATAATTTTCCTATAAATAAATGACTGAAAACCACCATTCATGAAGTATCAATTCCTCTAAGTATAAAGTGTGGAAAAGGCTGCACATATCAGCTTGTGGTAAAATAGATATATATTGTATGGTCCACACCTAATGGTTTTCATGAAAGTATCTCTGCGTGGAGAAATGGTCTGTATGAAGCCATCAAACTTTAATGGCATCAGTGTGGAAAAGACACTCATACTGCAAACATGTCAACAGACTTGCAGTAACTGCAGCTCCTGTGCAACCAGCTAAAGGGAGAATGTTTAGAATATTTATTGGGTTTTTAATACATGGTAAGCAAATGTCTGAGCACTAAAAACACTACGCAGTTCATATAAGAGCCAAGAACTGATTAAAATATTTTCAGCACATCTCTTGGAAGTGGTGAATTTTGGAGAGCTTTGGTACTACTCAGTGCATTCAGTGAACAGAGGTTTCCATCTAATCTTACCCTATGTGTTAATGTGTTTTCACACACTTGCCTGGTAAGACCTCAGTCCCAGTGGGAGGAAATCCAAGTTGCTACACAGAGGCTTAATCATGATCAATCAGTACACAAAAGGGACTATAGCTACCACCCTCAGACACAGTCAATTTTCCACTAATACTGCTTCATTCCTGCTTGTTTCTCTTTGGGGGGCTCCATTATCAACAGTAATCCTTGCTGGAAGGGAAAAAATGGCTAGAGAAAGAGGCATCAGGAGAAACTGTGAAAGGGGAAAGGTCTGAGTGTCCATCAGCCTATTCTGTGCATTAAATCATTTCCCTGACCCAGACTCTTTATATGGGCTGTGCCATAATAATGGATTATGCCACTGTATGCCACTGTAATGTCTTGTTTGCCCCTGTGTTTCTATATCTAATGTAGGGTTCCTTTCAGTGTCGTTTATTAGAGAATGCTCTGATTTCATCCAGATGTAGATAGAGCTGCCACCAGCCACCTTGGGCTCCCAGATTCCCTCTAGGTTCCCTCTTCACATTTCTCAGCTACAACCCAAACCTCATATGAATGGAAATAACATGACTGCACCAGACCCATGGGAATCCAGGATGAACACACACACACACACCAAGATTTTTGTCATCCTACTCCTCACCATGGCCCTGAAAACAGAAGTGTAATTTCTGGAACTCAGCTTCTCCAATTCCTTAGTGCCTCTGCATGATCTTGTATGTACTGGTTCTCAGCATGCATTTGTGACCCTGGTACATGGCCTGAAAGCATCTTGTAGATATTAAACATGCTGGTGTCTGGTTAGTGCCCTAGATATGGAGATACCAGGAAATTCTAGGGGCACTGTTTTGAGCTCTGTGGAAGAAAAGCAGGATAGAAATAGAAATAAACAACATGGAAGGAAATTGATCAGTTATGGTTGACCAGGAGGGGCTAACAGTGCAATCCTAGGCAGAGTTTCTCCCTTCTAAGCCATCTGAAATCAGTGGTCAGACTGTGAAGTATCTCTGCATAACATTGCTAAATAAACCTGCCCTTCACCTTTCCATTGGTGTCCTAAATGTGCCTCTTTAGTGAAGGTTTTTTCCCTCAGCTTAAATGAAGGGGGGATGAAGGGCAGCCATTGAGGATACTGTTGTGCCTCCAAAGATTGGATCCCTCCAGGGAAGGATACAAGAGGTACACAAATCCACTGCACCCCTTAAGCATCTTTGCAGTATAGATTCCTGCTCTCCATATATTTTCTGCCCATCATCATGAGAGATCTTTCGCTAGCGCATCATAAATCCCAACCTCCTTGGATCTGCAGAAGCTAGTTGTCCGATGCATATAGTTATTACCAATTCTAAAACTATAGCACCAATCTCCGAGCATCTTTGATTGCAGGCAGTCATTCATCTTGTTGTATACCTATCCCTTTTCTGATCTTGTGCAGTTTGAAACATAACACAGTGGAAGGAGATTGGACTATATTTCATACACATATATGGCTGGCACTAAGGGATGTTCCATCTGTTATTTGCTCTCTCCTTTGCTTATGGATAAAATGGGAAGGACAGCTTGTTGATGAGTTTTGTGAAGCAAAAGCTTTCTTTCCTACAGTTAAAGTCCATAAATTATTATTTCTGGCAATCTGCATCTCTTACATGAAGACGCAAATTGTTTCTAGTAAGCTTGCATTAGTTATGCTATCCCATTTTTTTACTACCAATAATTTTTGACAGAGTTATAGCTGTGTACCTTTTTCAAAAAGCCCCTAAATATATTGAACTGGAATCTTTTGATTATTGCATTCTCTTCTTTTAGCAGGGATTTAAAGTGTATGTGTACATTTCTTGTTGTGTCATTGAGATATTTTCCATATAAAATGGGTATGAGGAATGTTGAAGGCTAAATTATCACCACCAACAGCAGTAGAAAAGTAATGGAAAGTGATAGATGTACAGGACCTGTAATGGAAGCCTGAAGACAAGGAGCAGGCGACAAGCACAGCCACCAACACAGAGCCACCTGTTTCCTGCAGGTTTTAATTCTGGTGGCATTGCAGTGTTGTTATTATTAGGCACATGTTACAAAACCCGTCAGTCCTAAATGCAAGGGGGTACCACAGGGTTAAAATCCACAAAAATGAGAGTCAAACTTGTTGGAAGCAACCTTACTGAATAATCACACCACCATCAAGATACTAACAACGAATAATATAAATATCAACAAAACAGCTGGTTAAATCATCAATTAAGCATTGGTAAAACAGTGAACAATAAAAGCAACAGATAAGAAATGCCTGGATGAATGAAACAATTTTGACTTGGAAAATAAAACTTAGCAAGCTACCCGTGAGCTATTGTGGGGGGTACACTGAACAATCAAGACGCCACCACAGAAAAGGTTCAGTTCCTGGTCAACATGCATTTTGCTTCAGGAAGTAGAGACACAGATTTATTTATTTATTGTTCAATTTATATCCCGCCTTCCCCGCCAAGGCAGGCTCAGGGATCTCGATGTTGCTGTCCATATTTTCTTCATCTTTGCTTTTATGGAGGACACCCCACTATCCTATGACAATTTCTTTATTTCTTTTGTTCAATTTATATCCCGCCTTCCCCGCCAAGGCAGGCTCAGGGCGGCTTACATGAGAGATAAAACACATAAATAACAATTATGACAATCATAAAACCATCTAAAAATAATTCAGTAAATAAGACATTCAATATCATAAAGTGATAGCAGTATCTGTATTAGTACAATTACTTGGTGATGGCGGTAGCAGTCATATGAATGCATTCGGTGACCTGTCTAGATAATCAGCTCATTGATCTGTCCCTGATATATGCAGCAGGCACAGGCAGTAGGTGGCAAAACCAAGGGGCAGGGCTCTATATCTTCCAGTTGTTGTTGGTGGTGGTGGCTCCTTAATTGAAGGCCTGGTGGATCAGGGCCTAGGATGTCAGTCTAAATGGTGTGCAGGTTCATATAAGAATAGTCTGTTTCACACATTTAGGGTTTTAAAGATGGGAACCAATTCTTTTAAGTGTGCCCAGAAAGGAATTGACAGCCTGTGAAGTTCCTTTAAGATTGGCATGGAGTAAAAAGCAGTTGTGAAATTCAACTTCAGTAATTTGTTATCATAAAATAGTTGGAATATACTTCTTGCTGGCAAATTAGGAATTAGTATTTAACTGACAGTAAGGACATGCAGCAACATACAACATGACTGAAAAATGGTGAGAGAGAGAGAGAGAGAGAGAGAGAGAGAGAGAGAGAGAGAGAGATCTACAAACTCCTGAAGAAGTGAGTCCCTTGGACCAGATGTTGATTATTCACTTTCAGAATATTTTGTTAGGTCTGTTGATGCTGCTTTGCTTTTACTTTTTGGTTTTCTGCATGCAACGGCTTTGTTACCACCTGTAGGACATGCTCAATAGAGACTACTTAGCAAGCAGCAGGACTGTGTGGCAACTCTTTGCAGCATATATGCTATATTCCTTCCTTCATCTCATTTACAGAACAAACAGCACACATTTACAATCAATCCACTCTGGGGAGTTCTGAGTCTGATCTGCCTTCTGTTATTTTGCTTACCAGAAGGCAGTTTACGGTTCATTCTTTAGCAGAAGCCATGTTCAAATTAGAAGGATTGTATCATCAGAATTTGACCAGACCAATCCACAATGGTTCAATAACCTCCCACCCCCCTCCCGGGTTCAGTATAGATATCAGTGGAGCATATAATGACTGATGTTCTCAATCACTTCACAAATGCATAGATGTTGGTTTAACCAGGATTGTCTAAAATCATCCCTCAAGATACTGAGTAGCCATGATTTGGAATCTCCAGAGCAAAGCAAAACTAAACTAAAAATGCCCTGCACAAAGCAGAGGATCTTAATCATGACAATAGCTTTCAAAAACTTGTTCCGCTTGAATGAAAAGACAGAGAGAAAATAAGGGAAGAGCAAATTGATTTGGTATCGTAATTAGAAAAAGGTCTTCTTAATTTTGTTTTGATGTATTTAACCTCATCTAATTTTTTTAAATTGAGAGTTAAGTTACTTTTTATCTAACAAAGAGAAATATATTACTGTCAAGGTTGCAAGATTTGCCACAGTTGCACAGAAAATGAACAAAACATACTTCAATAAAGGGCATCAATTTTAAAAAAATATTGTTTATAATATTGTGGTGTGTCTATAAGTACCCTGTTCATCTTATTTTAATTTTGGTCATTTGCTTAATATTTGTTTTACCTGTTTTTACCTTATAGGATTCTATATCACATGTAATGTGATAAAACTTTCTAATTTGGTTGATCTATTGATATATTCATTTTTCTGAAAATATCATAGCATCTTGGTTTATGGTGTGAGCTGAGGACACTTCTGCTAAAGCTACACCTCAGCTGTCCTCTTACTCAAGGCCAAACGAGACACGAGGTAGGCTTACCTACCTCCAAGTGGGGTCTGAAGAGCTCCTGGAATTAGGGATGCCAGTCCCCTGGTAGGGGTGGAGGATCCCCCAATTTTGTGGGGTCCTGTTTGCCACTGGCCAGCAAGACAGTGGGGAAGCCCTGCCCCCAAGCCCCACCCTCAAAAGTGATCACCAGTGGCCACCCCTCTCCCTCCCCTCCTGCAAGATTTAAAGGGCCTGCCAAACAGCTGGGGGGCCCTTTAAAACTGGCAGGAGAGGAGAGAGAGGGTTCTTTTAGATGCTTTTTACAAATGGGGGCTGTTTGCACCTTCCTAACATGATGATGCTGTGTGACACCATCACCTTGGGGGTGTTCCCGTCCCCTCCAGGGACAGCCCCCCCCCCCAAGTCCCTCACCAGCAAGTGGACAGGACCTGGCAACCCCACCTGGAATTACAACTGATCTCCAGACAATAGACATAGGTTCCCTTGGGGGGGGAGGCTGCTTTGAAGGGTGGACTCTTTTGGAGGTCCCTCCTTTCCCCAAACCCTGCCCTCCCCAGTTTCCATTCCAAAATCTCCAGGAATTTCCCAGCCCAAAGATGGCAACCAAAACATGATGGTGATAGTGAAATAATTGGGTCAATGGCATTCACAGGTCCAACAATTTTAAATTGATTTAAAATGCCATGAGAGCCCGAACCAGCCACTGCAGCTGTTTTGACACTTGAAAGGGGAGGGGCGAAGAGTGCTCCAGGCCCTCACAGAATTTCAATACCTTTAACATGGTGCTAGCATCCATGGGTTGAACTTGTGGACTCTGCCATGTGTAGTTTGGCCCTAAGATAACTCATACTGCAAGATGGATAGTTGTGTTAGTCTGTCTGTAGCAGTAGAAAAGAGCAAGAGTCCAGTAGCACCTTAGAGACTAACAAAATTTGTGGCAGGGTATGATCTTCTTCAGACACAGCTAGAGTGGGAGTCCATCTGTCCTTGTATCTTGGAAAGTGGAGTGATTTCAGTAGGCCTAGGAGCAAGCAGGAGGCACTCAGTGCTTCTCTTCTCAGTCTCCTTGCTAGCAGCCTGCAGGAGTACAGGGCCTAAGAAACTGTAGAAGCGGACCAGGACAACCCTGGCCTAGAGCTCTAGAAACAGCTTCATTAAGTGTTGTTATTCCTTATTCCAATAGCCAAGTTTCCTGCCTTATGGTTAAGAGGTCTTCAGCCAAGTGGAAATGGGTGTTTGTTGTTCGCTCCACTACACAAAATGTGATGATGAGCAAAAAATCCCTGCTACTAAAACACACAGGAAGCTGTGGAAATAAGTTGAGATCAGAGCAGCTTTTTCCTTACCTTCCACATTGGTGCTGACTCACTACAGAAAAGGCTGCACTTGGTCACATAGAAGAATTCGATGTTAAGTCAACCTGCCCATTGGAACTATTATACAGAAAGACTATCTTACTATATACAAGCTAATAGGATGGAAAGGGCAGAACAAAAAGCATGTGATTTTATTGTCTGTCTGTGGAGCAAAAACTTTTGCTAATGTTTGTTCTCTAATGGCACCTTCTGCATCAAGTACAAAATCTTATGATGAACTGATAGCTCTACTGAAGACACATTTTTGCCCAACACCATCTGTTACTCTACAGAGGTTCTGGGGGTTTTTTAAGCTTGATCTGTGAGCTAATGAAAATATAGAAGAATACACTGCAGAGCTCTGCAACCTTGCTGAACATTGTGAATTTGGGGATCTTCTGGAAGCCTAGCTTGTAGGATCTTGAGCATGACCTTGCTAGCGTGTGATATGAGTGCAATTGTGCGATAGTTTGAACATCCCTTGGCATTGCCCTTCTTTGGGATTGGAATGTATACTGACCTTTTCCAATCCTGTGACCACTGTTGCATTTTCCAAATTTGCTGGCAAAGAGTGCAGCACTTTAACAGCATCATCTTTTAAGACTTTGAATTCAAAGTGACAAGGCTGCAGATACCCAAACCATTATTATACGGAGGGGCTTTTTGTGTGAAATACCTTCAATTTGGAATTTCAGTGGCACCAGGAATCTTTCAGCGCTTTATGGAAATTTTATTAGCAGGTATTCCTGGGGTTGTGCCTTACTTCAGTGATGTGTTAATTATGGCCTCCCCTAAGAAGCAACTCGTGAATTGACTCAAAAAAGTTCTGCAGACATTTGATCTTTCAGGCATCACAGTTAAGGAAGAGAGATGCCAGCTAGGAGTTCTCAGTATCAGATTCCTGGGATACCAGATCGATGCAGTTGGTATACACAGGATAAGGTAAAGGCAATACATGATATCCCTAGACCAAAATGCAAGAAAGATCTTCAGGCATTTCTGGAACTCTTAAATATTTATCACATTTTCTTAAAAAACAAAGCCACTATAGCAGAACCCCTTCATCGTCAGTTAAAGGTGCTCAGTGGAAGTAGACTCCCAAATGTGAAGAAGCTTTTCTGGTCATAGACTCTGCACTCGCTCATTATGATGAACCATTGCTATGATGTCAATTGCATGTAATGCCTCACCAATTGTAGTTGGGGCTGTCCTCAGTCACATACTACCAGATGGTAGAGAAGCACCAATTGCTTTTTATTCTAGGCTAATGACCTCAACTGAAAGGAACTATGCTCAGGTTGATAAAGAGAAGAAGAATAATTGGATTTATACCCTGCCCTTCACTCAGCGTCTCAGAGCAGTTTACAATCTCCTTCCTCTCCCCACAACAGACACTGTGTGAGGTAGGTGGGGCTGAGAGAGCTCTAAGATGGGTGTCAAACATATGGCCTGTGGGCCAGATGCAGCCCCTGCAAGCTTCCAATCCAGCCTGAGAGCTACTGACTCTGTGCCGCTTCCTGCTTCCTGTTTCTAACATTGCAGCTCCTTTTCCCCAGTCTCTCCTATTTCCTGCTTTAAAGGAGAGAGAGAAAGCCTTCCCTCGATTGGCTGAGGGCTCCTCCCCCCTTCTCTGGGGAGGGAGTGGCACACAGAGAGGTGAGAGCAGGGGGAAATGGCATCTTGTGGCACTTTTAAGAAGACCAGCAACATATAAGCTTTTGTGTACAAGCACACTTTTTCTTCAGAGAGGGAAGGAGGGAGGGAAAGACCCAGTGAAAGTACAGTGGGTGGGGGGGTTAGAGCTGTGTTTAAAACCAAAAAAGTTTTATTCCAGATATGAGAGAGAGAGAGAGAGTCTCCTGTGTTCTTTTAAATTAAATTTTATTAATTTCAAAATCTTACAAATTAATTACAAGCTTTTTTACAAGAAATAAAATTAACATTCTTTAATAATAATCTACTACAAGTTGCCAACTCTATTCTGCTTCTACTTCATTTGTAAATTATAGTCATTAATTAAGTCTGATAGAAATTGGCACGCCTAAATAAATATTTCTGCCTCTCAAAATTACTCCAGTACAAATGCAATTATCTATATATGTAATAGCCACTCTGTGCAGATACTTATTTCCAACAACAGGGGGCTCACTCTCCCCCAACAGCTTTTCCTGCATAGTCAGGAG
>NW_015166418.1:1554597-1676999 GCF_001447785.1 Gekko japonicus | reverse complement strand
CCCCCCGGATTTGCATGACTCAGCTAGGCCCGGCTGCTTGCTACCGTTCATCATCAGCCACCCTATGAAAGTCAGTGAGGTGCAGCAGTTAGAGCTTCAAAGTAGGGTCTGCAAGACCCAGGTTCAAATCCCCATCTTGCAGTGGAAACTGACTGTGTGATTTTGGACCAGTCACATATTTCAGCCTAACCACCTTCACAGGGTTGTTGTGCAGATAAAAAGGAGGAGAGAGTAATGTAAGCTGTTTTGGTCCCCACTGTGACGAAAGACTGTAATTTTCCTAGGTAGAGGCTGTGGGAGATGGGGGTGGAGGCAGAAAGCAGAAGACAGAGAGGCAGATAAAGTGAGTGGGAAGTGGCTATTGGGTGGGAGGAAAATAGGGTTGCCAACTCCAGGTTGGGAAATTCCTGGGCATTTGAGGGGTGAAGCCTGAAGAGGGTGGGATTTGAGGAGGGGAGGAACTTCAGACTGGTGTAATGCCATAGACTCCACCCTCCAAATTAGCCATTTCCTCCACAAGAACCACCATTGCCAGCCTCCAGGTGAGGGCTGGAGATCACCTGGAATTACAAATGCTGTCCAGGTGACAAAGATCAGTTCCCCTGGATAAAATGGCTGTTTTGGAGGCTTGAGTCTATGGCATTATACCCTGCTGAGGCTGCTTGCCTCCCCAAGCCTCACTGTCCCAAGGCTCCACCCCCAAATCTCCAAGAATTTCCCAACCTGGAGCTGGCAGCCCTAAGGCGAATTGATCTCTGTAGCTGGGAGATCCATTGTGATTCCTAGAGTGCTGCCACTGCTGCTACGGGGGGAGTGGAAGTAGGTCGGTGGCTGGGAGCACGGCCACTACTGCTGCTGCTGCTATGCAGGGTGGGGGAGAATTCAGACAGAAGGCTAGGAGAGTGATGGGGGCAGAAAGAGAGAGTGATGGGTGTTAACTTCATCCAACTTATTAATAATATCAGTGATGCTATTTCTTATCTCTTCTTTTAAATCTTGTTTTAGGTCTGTAAGCATCTCCTGTAAATGCTTTTTAGTTAAGGAGTCCCCTCTTTTCCTTTTACTTGCCCAGGCTTCTGTTCCCTCCATTTCCAATGGGGGGGGGGAGTCCTCGTCCAAAGAATTTTGGCTTTCTTGCATTGCTCTAGGTATTAGTTTGGAGTGATTCTTACCACCTTTTGATCCCTTAGTTTCCCCCATTGTTTTGGTAAAGCTGTGATATTTAATTTGCAGTCCATTTTTTAATTTTAGTTCTTTTGTAGGAGCTCGACATGGAGGCAGTGTTGGGTGTGACTGTGCAGTCCCGCTGTCTCTCTGCCCCCGAGTCTCCTGTGTTTAAGAACAAAAATGTTTTTTTCCAGGTATAAGAAAGAGGGAGAGTTTCCTGTGTTTAAGACCAAAAATGTTTTATTCCAGGTGTGTGTGTGTGTGTGTGTGTGTGTGTGTGTGAGAGAGAGAGAGAGAGAGAGAGAGAGAGAGAGATGTACACTTCTTCTTCAGAGGGGGGGAGGGGGAGCGAAAGACCCAGAGAGAGCATGCTGGGGGGAGGAGTCCCATTGCCCTTTCTGTTTCTAACAGATGGGGAGACCTAACAGCAAAGCTTGCATTCCTTATTAGTGAAAGGGAGCAGAAGTACAGTATCAGCTTAATGACTAACAAAATTTGTGGCAGGGCATGAGCTTTCATGAATCACTGCTCATTTCTTCAGATACAGCTGGAATGTGAGTCCATCTGTCCTTATATCTTGGAGAGTAAAGTAATTTCAGACAAATGACAATAGTAGACACTGGTAATAAGATAAGAAACCTAAGTCTCAATTCAGTCCAGGAGTTTGCATTGTCTTGACCTTCATTATCAGTTGCAATTCAGCAGTCTCTCTTTCTAATCTCCCTTTGAAATTCCTTTGTAAGAGAACTCTTAGGTCACCAACTGAATACCCTGGAAGGTTAAAATGTTCCCCCATTGGTTTTTGAATGTTGTGGTTTCTAGTAGTAGTAGAAAGAGCCTAGTAGCACCTTTAAAGTATGTGCTTTTGTGAGTCACTGCTCCCTTCTTCAGACTTATTTCCATGTATTCTTTGCATCCTCCTGGACTGAATCCTCCTGTACCAAATTGAGACCTAGGTTTCCTGTCTCATTACCGATGCTGATATCTCCACACCTCTGTATATCACACCAATGCTGATATCCCCACCCATCTGCATATCACACCTAATCCATTCATGGCTGCTGTTACCATTTGGCATCTGAAATCATCTTTATAAAGTTTATATCACCAGTACCTTGTGTTACATTTTATGGCACACATGACCCAGCCTGACAAAGTTACATTTATGTCAGATCCAGCCCTTGTAACAAATGGGTGACACCTCTGCTCTGAGAGAATTATGACTGACCCAAGGTCACCCAGCTAGCTGCATGTGGAGGAGTGGGGAATCAACCCCGGTTTTCCAGATTAGAGTCCGCCGCTCTTAACCACTACACCAAAGATGCATTGGCTATTGTGGCAGGAGTTAAAAATTTTCATCTTTATGTATATGGTCATCCTTTTAAAATCCAAATAGATCACAAGCCACTTCTTGGAATTTTTGCCAAAGACAAACCAACACCTCCCATTTTATCTCCCCATATGCAACGCTAGAGTATCATGCTGAATGCTTATTATTATAATCTCACTCATAGGCCAGGGAAAGAAATTGCAAAAGCAGATACCTTAAGCCATCTACCTCTGCAGATACCTGACTGTGCCATTCCTCCACCAGTGGAAGTCCTGATGCTGGAATCCATGCCAGAACCTCCTTTTTAGGCTCCAAAGACTGCTAGAATGTCAACAAAAGATCCTATTTTGGCATGTGTTCTTAACTGGGTATGGAGGGTGTAATGTATTCAGCCTGACATGCCCGGACTTGCCCGGGCTGGCCAGGCACATGTACTCTGTAGCTTCAGTCTTTTAGACAAAGGATCCGAAGGATCCTAGCTGGCCCACTCAATGGGGCTAGCTTCCCAGCCGGGAGGCCAATGGTCGCCCGGTTACTGTAAATAGCCTATCGGGAGTAGGGGGTGTGTTTAGGGTTTTGGTGGCGGGTTTTCCGAACAGATATAAACCAGCCTGCGAGCTGGTCCCATTGTCTTTTGTTCCTGGCTAAATAAAGGTATGCTTAGCTGAAATCACTCTCCGTCTGCATACTTTTCAGAGGGGTTGGACCACAGAAAAAACTGGCTGAATTATTCAGACCATTTTCATCCTGTCAGTATGAATTGTCAGCTCATAAGGGTTGTCTATTATGGGGAAACAGGGTGGTCATTCCAGAAGCAGGACACTGAGTCATACTAAAAACTCTAAATGCAGCACACCTAGGTATAGAGCAAATGAAGGCACTGGCCAGAAGTTACGTGTGGTGACCTGGAGTAGATGCTGATATTGAAAGGGCTGTGAGAGAATGCAACACGCTCCAGTTTTCCCTTGGGAAATGACAAAGAAGCCTTGGTCTCGTCTCCACATAGACTTTGCTGGCCCCTTCCAGGGCAAAACCTTCCTAATTATTGTGGGTTCATTTTCAAAATGGTTTGACGTAGCCATTGTCCCAGCTGTAACCTCGAATGCTTCCATCACAGTTCTCCATCAACTTTTTGCAACTCACGGAGTGCCAGACACAATCGTTTCAGATAATGGCATGGCTTTCACCTCTGCAATTTTCCAAGACGTTGCTAATAAAAATCTCATTAGGGCTATCACAGTGGCACCATGTAGACCCCAGGCAAATGGGCAAGCAGAGCATATGGTACAGACTAAGAAAGATGTGCTGAAAAGGATCGTTTTTGGGGACTGCACAACCAGATTAGCAAGATTCATGTTGGTACAACATGTGACACCCTGCCCTTCAACTAGGTCCAGCCCAGTCAAGTTGCTTATAGGACATTGTCTCAGGACATCCCTAGATCATGTCCACCCTGATATTGCAAGCAATTTGTAGTCTAAAAAAGAACAGGAGCTATATTCTGTTTTCACATCAAGGACTCTGTGTTATCTTCCCTCCTCAGGAACCAATATGGGCTCAGAACTATGGAAATGGTTCACACTAGGTTCCCTCTAAAATAGTGGAAGTCAAAGGGCTTATCTCATATAGAGTGCAGGCCACAGATGGACTGTTATGGAGATGTCATATGGACCACTGTGTGGTCACATGAACACTCCTACTTCTTCAGTGGAACCTTCTAGTTTGGTGTAGTGGTTAAGTGTGCAGACTCTAATCTGGAAGAACCGGGTTTGATTCCCCACTCCTCCCCTTGCACCTGCTGATGTGACCTTGGGTCAGTCACAAGCTCTGGCACAGCTGTCCTTGAAAAAGAGCAGTTTGTGTCAGAGTTCTCTCAGCCCCATCCACCTCACAGGGTGTCTGTTGTGGGAAGGGGAAGGGAAAGGAGTTTCTAAGCCGCTCTGAGACTCCAAGTGAAGGGCGGGGTATAAATCCAATCTCTTCTTCTTCTTCTTCTCTTCTAAGTGAATCAACCCACCAACATCAGGTTCAGAATTAATTGGAGGAGGCCATCCTGATCCTGCCTGCCAATAAGGAACACCCTCCTTCATCGCAAGGAAGTGGGGATCTGATTACTGAGTTACCTGTGGAAGAGGTTTCCTCTGATGAAACTGCAGATGAATCAAGACAAAGGGGAAGACCACAGCAGCAGCAAAAATGTCCAGCCTGGATGGCTGAATATTCTAATACAAATATTTATTATGGTGTACACATTAGTAAAAGGTAAAATAGGTTAAAAGAAATGATCCAAATATCAGACTCTTAAAACTTTTTACACACAGAGCTGAAAGTTATACATATACAACTGATGGATATATCTTATGACCAGTAGATCATACACATTTTGGCCCCTTAGGTCAAAAGATATACACATCAATTGTATATGTGTAACTTTTTATACATTTCTTTTAACCTGTTTTACTTTTTACTAACGTGTACACCATAATAAATATTTGTATTTTTATAGTAACTTATTTTGTTAGCTTGACATTCATATATCACAGACATATCTTGGGTTGAGTGTCCCCCCCCCCGCCACCTCTTTCTCAGTTTTTGGCTGAATATTCTACCGAAGGAAGAGGAGTGTTGTGTACTGCCTCCTTAATAGGCTGTCCCACTAAGAGCAAGCAGGAGAGCAGGAAGGACTCAGTGGTTTTCTTCTCGATCTCCTAGCAGCCTGCAGGAGTGCAGGACCTACTAAGCATCTGAAGAACCAGCTTTAGAAACAGCTTAGTTAAGCATTGTTGTTCCTTATTCCCATAGCCAAGTTACCTGCCCTACAGTTACTGTTAATAAAAAGTCCTTCAGCCAAACAGAACTGGGTATTTGTTGTTTGCTCCACTACATAACACATTCCTCCACTAAAGGCAGTCTTCCTCTGCTGCAAAAGAGTCTTCTGTTCCAGTGGAAAAGCTTCTTCCATCTGAGGAGGGTTAGGGTTATTAGATGTGCCGGGTGGTAGGATACAACCCATTAATACTGGCCTACCTGAAATAAAAGCTGGATTTGAGTAGCACCTTGGAGACCAACAAGATCTGGGGAGGGGGTATCAGCTTTCAAGAGTCAAAGCTCCCTTCATCAGATACCTGACTCTCGAGAGCGTTGTCTCTTAAAAGCTTACAGCCCAAAATATCGTTGATTTCTCGAGAGCGTTGTCTCTTAAAAGCTTACAGCCCAAAATATCGTTGATTTCTGAAATTCTACTGGACTCAAATCTAGCCATTTGACTGTAGACCAACATAATGACCCTCTGAAACTACCTGAAATAATGTACATGAAGCACTTGGGAATCTTTAAAAATATGCTATTAATGGATGAGCATTATTAAAATACGGAAACCTGGTAATATAGTCATTGTGGGGTGGACCTAATTAAAATCAATACTTGAATAAGACCACATTCTCAGTGTTTGATTTCTGAATTCTTGTGATTGCTTGAGGTGGGTTTCTCTCCTTACTTCTAATTAATTATCATATGGCATTTTGTGTACAATAGCCAGGAGATCCAAAGATTGTATGGCAGCTGCAAGTTCTAGCTCTTAGTGTTATGCTGGTGGTAAGCTAGACTTGTTTTTAGGAGCTGAGAGAGCTCTGAATGAACCGTGACTGGTCCAGTGTCACCCAGCTGGCTTCATGTGGAGAAGTGGAGAATCGAACCTGGTTCTCCAGTCGGCTACTCTTAGCCACTACATCAAACTGTTCTAATACAATGAAACCCAGTGGCCAATGAGCCATCATTTCTTGTGAGCCTTTTATCTCAAGTCACATATCCCATGAAAGACAAATTACACACAATGACAGAAAATGTGAAAACCTGCTTCTAAGCCGTCACTTTACCACCTCAACAGGTATACAGGAAAAGGAACCTGGAATGGAGGCAGTTAAATCTGCTATTTTGGAAACAAGTAGGGTCCTTTCAACCCATGTGACTGTGTTTTTTACTACTGTCCTTCAGACATCAGGAAAGTAAGTGAAGAGTAAGAGAATATTTAGTACAAAGAATTAAGATGTCTAAATGAGCTGTAAGTAACTTCACAAGAAAAGCATGTTTAGAAACTTCAGTCTTGAAGGCTGTGTCATAGACATGTGGTGTGTCTCTCAACCGCAGAAAAAATTAAACTGCAGGTGATTGTTTTTATCCATGCATGAAATTGTTCTGCTGGTTCATTGCCCTGAAATATCAGAAGTAAATCATCAATGAATCTGAAGTAGATCAGCATATTTTTTAAACCAGGTTTATGATGTATTTTAACAGTCTTCAAAATAGCCTCACACTCTTCTGCCTTTATAGCATGCGTATATAAAACTGGTGTCACCCAAGATGTACAAGCCTCAGGGAGGGACCCAAACAACAAACTGAACCTTTTGCATTTAACATCCTGCACAAGTATGCTGTCCACATGAATGATGTGGGAGGCACATTTGGGCCTCACCACCCATGAAGAGAGATGGGTGCTAACAGGGCCAGCCCCAGCTTTTTTTTTGCATACTAGGCGAGGATACCTTCTGGCACCCGTCCCCCCCTCCCCGTGAGCCCACCAATTTTCAAACATAAATGCATTTTAGCCCAGGAGGATACAAAGAATAAATGGAAACAAGTCTGAAGAAGTGAGCAGTGACTCATAAAAGCACGTCCCTACCACAATTGTGTTAGTCCTTAAAGGTGCTACTGGAGTCTTACTTTTTCTACTGCTATTACAAACCACAACATTAAAAAACCAGTGGGAGGACATTTTAACCTTCTAGGATAATCAGTTGCTGACCTAAGAGTAGCAGTTCTCTTACAAAGGAATTTCAAAGGGAGATTAGAGACTGCTGAATTGCAACAGAATTGTATTTTAAGCTCCCCCCCCCTCCCGTTTTGACCCACCTTCAAATGAGACTTTTTGGCTACTTTTAAAAAATTCATGAATTGTTTGCAGCTATTCATATGTTTATTTATTTATTTATACTTTCAATTTCTATAGTGCTCAATCCCGGAGGCTCTGAGCGGTTTACAAGCATTTTACATTTCCTAACCAGGGCCACATACAATGTATATATATATATAGGGAAGTGGGTGCCTACTAGGCACCCCGCCGGCGTGTGTGTTCTTTTTCCTTCTGCAGCTTCCTTATGCTGGGATCTTGTCTCAGCGGGCTCCGCAGCAGCTCCTTCTGGGGAAGCTCCCATATTCTGCAACTGTGCGACGACTTCCTGTGCTGGCCTCTGTCCAATTGAATCGTAGCTCTTCCCCTTCCCCTATCCCTTCCTCCAGCCGTCTCTCCAGACTGCCTGCAAAACTGCTGGGTGTAGCAGAGAGGCACCCGCACTCACTTTCTCCCCATACCGGCTGGCTGGGATTTTCTCACCCACTTTGTTTCCACTGCAAAGGAAGCCATGTAGACTACATTGCCCAGCATGCCCTTGTGGCTCCTTACTAAGTGGATGGGACTGACTGGGCTGGAGCAGCTAGGACTGAATCGCTCCTTCCCTCCCCTCTTTTACAGCCAGTTGAATTTTTTACTAACCTTTCCAAACCAGCTAGAAGGGAGAGTGTGAGAGAAGCCTTGCCTTGCACGTCCGGGAGCTCATCATTTAAAAGGGCCATGTGCTACTGCTGCTTCTGAATCCAGGCTCTGCAGTGACCCCAGCAACAAAAATTTCTGCCTCTTCCCCCCCACCCCCACTGCCCTTATTTGCAAAGGCCAGATGGCAGCCAGGTACCTGCAAGCCGTGGCTTGATGCTCCTCTCTGGGTGCTGCAGGCCAGCTGACTTGGGGAGGCTGTGGGCAAGCTCAGCATGCTCTGACCCCCTCCCAAACAAACCCACCCCAGAGCGGCTTGGTCGCCCATAGTGGTTGCAAGAAGTTTTTTAAAAGTTAAAAAAAAATAAGAAACAAAGTTTGAGTCCAGTGGCACTCGGCCCCCACTCCACCAGAGTCCCTGCCAATCACCACACAGGAGCATACCGTGGCCCCCATCCCACCCCCAAAACAAGCAAACTTACCCTTGCAGTGGCCAGAAGATGCTGCAAGTGCAGCCCCCGCTCAGCTTGTCCCAGCCCGACTGAGGGCTCCTGGAAGCTGGGGGCGGGGCTTCTGCCAGTGTGCAGACCCCGGCAGGCTGGCCAGCCACCTACCCAACTAGTTTGTTTAAAAAAGATTTTTAAAAGGCTTACTGATAGGGTTTTTTAAAAACCCAACAACGGCCCCTGCCACACAGCAGGGGAAAACTCGCTCAAAGCACGGCTTCTAAAAGCCGCACCAAAGTTGAGACGCCGCGGCGAGATCCCATGGATCCCCTGAGCTGCGGCGCCTTTTCTCCCCGGCATGATCAGATGCCGGAGAGAAAGCTACGGTGGGAAGGGGAGGCTGGCAACCTGTGCATGCTCACACATGCGCAGTTCAGCCAGGGGCCGGGGATGCGCCGGTGCAAGGACGTGCCGGCGATCCCACGGCCGGTCTTGGGGCACACTTCTCGGACGAACCACCAAGGTAGGTGGTTCTGTTTTGGTGTGGGGTTTTGGGTGGAAGGGGCGGATCGGGGAAGCAAGCAGCATGATTCCCAGATGTTGCTGTGGGATCGTGCACGTTTGCTGTGTCCCCGTTCCGTCCCTCTACCGGCCCAAAACCTCTCGTGTGACCGGGGCCAACAGCATTCTTTTGAGTGATGTTTTTATTGTTCCCATAATTTTTATGAGGAGGAGGTCGGCTGCAGCTGGAAAATAAAGAGAGAGAGAGTGCATAATGCACTGCACTGAACAGGGGGAATGGGGGGAATGAGGTAACCCCTCGTAGCCCCCCCCCTGTGCTGAGGCTTTTGCGATCCCCACTGTGACGCTGTCTTAAAAAAAAAGAGTCCTGAGCCAAGCCAAGGAACCATGACAGCAGTGATGGGTTCATGGCACTGTGTAGCAATGGGCACGTGCGCACCATGCAACTTGTGAGCACAGTGGGGCTTGAGCACCTGGCGAGTGTCCCTGGCGGGTGTGGGATCACAGCCCGAGGGAGGGAGGGTGGTCTCCCAACAACAACCATGTGAGTTATGTTAGACTGAGAGTTAGCCCAAGATTCTATGGCAAACTGGATCATCATGCTCCCTTACAGGGTGATACATAAGAATATAAGAAGAAACCTACTGAATCAGATTAGTGGTCCTTAGGCATAGGCACGAACCCACAAACACACCCTGGTTCAAGCATGGAGTATCCTGAGGTTCGGGAAGGGTTCGTGCAGGCTCCAAACCCAACCAGCTCAGAGACTGAGCTCCAAAGGCCTGTAATGACCATCAGAGCTCACTATTAGAGCTCAGTCAGGCCCACCTGACCTGGAGATGGGCTCCGAAGGCATTGAAACCTGAAGGTATTTAAAGGCATTTAAACTTCCAGGTGGGCCAAACTCCCCGAACCATTAACCACAAACTGGTTTGTGCAATGGAGGAGCTAATTGGAAGTTTGTGGTTCAGGGTTCATGAAAACCCTGAACCATGAATCTCCAATGAACCTCCATTTTCCCAGTTCACACCCACCCCTAGTGGTCCATCTAGTCAAGTAACCTGTTTCATGCAGCAGCCAACCATTTACCTTGGAGGACCAACAGGCAGGGCATAGAGGCCATGGCTTTTCTCTGCTTCTGCCTCCTGGCACTGGTATCCAGAGGTTTGCTCCCTTTAGTCATAATAGTTAGTAGCCACTGAGAGACCTATCCTCCATGGATCTGTCTAGCCACATTTTAAAGCCATCCATGCTCATGCCCATCACAAAATCCACTGGCAATGAATTCCACAATTGATTTACTCATAAAATAAAGAAGTATTTATTTTTGTTTGTCCTCAAGCTATCACCCATCAATGTCCTCAAGCTATCACCCATCAATTTCATTGGGTGCCCCTGAGTGCATGTCCCAGACTCTTTAGCATTTCCTTACAGGAAAAGTGCTTCAACATTTTAATCATCTTGGTCACCCCCTTGGTATAATGTAGATAGTCTGTTTTCAAGAGCTTAAAACTTTGGGGCCCTAATTCACAGGTCTGTACAGAGCCTGTACTGAAGTTTCTGTGGACTAGGGCCTGGAGATAAATTCACAGATATAAATGTACTCCCAGTATAATTTTCTAAGTTACATATTTGTTAAGCTTTCTTTTAGAAACAATCCTTATTGATATTAAACCTTACCTTAAATTGTTGTAGTCTATAAATAGTATAATCATATGAACATGCATTCCAGTCTAAGTCCATTGAAATCAGCAGGTTTAGACTGGAGTAATTCTGCACAGGATTGCACTGAAAATCTTCTTAACCATCTGAGTTTCATGATAAAATGATGTGAAAACACTTTTACATCTGTTTTACTACAAACCCTTAAGGTTAGTTTCCATATTTGCAGGAGCTCTAAGTATGTATCAAATAAGGATGTCTCAAATGTCTTAAGCTTGTCTATTTTGATAGTGTGTATGACACATCTAGGACATATGTTGAAAGGTGCACTCACCACCTCAGAGTTTCCAAGGACAGTTGCCTGAGGTAGGAGCAGACAATATGCACTGAGGCAAAAGTAGCATTTCTCCCCACTCTGAGGCAAAAGTAGCAGTGCATGGTTGCTCTCCATCCCAAACCCCACCTTGTTCAAATTTCATCCTCAAATATCCAGGAATTATCCCATCTGGAGTTTGCAACCCTAGTATTCTGTGCTTTTAGTATTTACTCCTAGTCTGGCAAACTAGTGCTTCATACAAACTGCCAATCACAGAGGTTTATACACCAGTCTTGGGGGTCTTCTTTTCTTCTGTGTATTCTGAGGATACTGGACCTGACCACAAAAGGTTTTTTTGTGAGGTTAGGCCCCTAATCAGTGCCCAAGAATCCCTAACATTGTGTTCCAACAATCTTACATCGAGGGAAGAATTTTTCTTCATAGACACGCTCAACCATTTTCCATATTGTGCTTATCTGAGGGCACAATTTTGATTTTCCGCATACAACGAGCTAGCTAAAGTCCTCATACCAGGCTAACAGAATAGATGCAATCCAAAAACACCTTCTTGGGAGTAAGCCCCACAGAATAGACTTCAGTAGGATTTTCAGTAGGCCTGTTCAGAACTGCTTTCTTCATCTGTGTTACCAAATATGGATTAAACCCTAGGAAAGGGCATCTGTCCTAAAAATACAAGCCTGAAGAACGTATCAGGGTGAAAATGTCATTATAAAACTTGACAGAGAAATAAGCCCTATGCATTGACTGGAGGAGGTGATCTCTTACTGGAGGTTCTAATAAGGAGGGGGGGGGATCAACTGAAACAGGTGTACTGTCCACATATTCCCATTATAAATTATAAATTTAAAGCTACTATCTCTTTCAGCATCTGCTGGCTGAGAAAGGTACAATCTTCAGCCTCTGCAGTCTTCATACTTCACTATTCCCATTTCCCTTGAAGCAAGGCAATATGCCTCTATCACACTTTTAACCCTAGAGTCTCTCCTCAGCTCATGATTAGGAACTGAAATTGATAAATTGGCCCGCAGGTCTCTGCACTGTGACCAGTTCGGCATGTGTTATTGATTGTTGAAAACCCTGTTGAGACCTTCTAACCTCGGCTATGAACTGACTACATGTCACAAGGCAAGCCATTCTGTCAGCCCCCTATGTGTAATACAGGGCTGTTGTGAGGATTCTTGATATGGCATAACACTTTTTTGATTGCTAGCATATGCATATTCAGATCATTTTATTAATGTGTCATAGTAGTATTCCAAGGAGCTGTGTTACGTATTACAGTTTCTTGTAAGTACAGGTAGTGGCCTTGGAGAGTAAAGACCTTTTTGGCTACAGGGAATTCATTTTCCACAACCTGTGTACAATTATTACTAATTTATTATGGAGGAATTTGCCACAGTAGTGCTGATAGATTGTATCTCTGAACATTGAAAGAACAATAGTTCTGTCCCCTACCTAAGCTGATGTATCCACTGCAGTTTGGTGTGCTGTGTAAAAAGTGGCTGTGTCAGTACTACTGAATGTTTTTTGCCAAGTGACTTTCCCACCTATGCCAGGTCATTCTTTATTCTTTTTAATCCTTTTAAGAGACTCGCCTATTTGGGCCCACCTGTATAGTGGTGCAGCTGACGGTAGCAATAGCATTGTGCAAGTACTGCACATCAGGGCCGTAGCCAGCAGTGGGGCTTTAGGGGCTCAGCCCCTTATTAGATAGACAGTGAGTTGGCTCTCAGAGAGCTCTGGGAGAACCGATTCGCTGGCTCACTGCATCTGAGCCAGCCAGCGAATCAGCTCTCCCAGAGCTCTCTGACAGCTGACTCACTGGCTCAGCTGGCTGGCGCAGACGCAACGAGGCATGGGGGCCAGCCATTCTCTAATGGCCCGCCTCTGTGCCTCACTGCATCCGTAACAGCCAGTGTGTCAGCTCTCCAAGAGCTCTCTGAGAGCTCTCAGAGAGTTCTTGGAGAACCAACTCACTGGCTGCCTGCTTGGAGAGCTGAGGAGGTAGTCAAGCAGCAGGGCAGTGAGCACTTCTCACTGCCTTGCCACCTGGCTGCCTCCTCTTCAGCTCTCCTTAGATGAGAGTCAAACGTGGTGATGTCACTAGTGACGTCACAGGGGCACAATGCCCCCCCATCCCAAAGTCCCCCACTGGGGAATTTCCTGGCTATGGGCCTGCTGCACACACATGAGCCTGTGAAGGAGGTGAAACCCTTTTAAACACCACACCCACCTCTGGAGTCCTCAGAAATAAATCTCATTTCATACAGTGGTGCTTATTTCCAGGAGAGTGCTCTTGGGGCTGCAGCACCTGCTTCAGATCTGCAAAGTTGGTTATCCAAATGAGCAACAACTGCACAGAGTATCAACAGCTCATATGGCTAAGTAATTGGTTTAACTGCCCCTCGACTACTATTTTAGGTATGCTGAGAAATCTGTTTCCTAACCTATGAATTACTTAATGTTTAACTGAGATCTTGTTGTTTTAACTGAAACACGTAAGCAATTAAGGCTCTTAATGCCAACAGTCATCCAGAGGGCAATACAACATGACCACACCATTCAAAATTTGTTGCGGCTTGGTAAGCACCTCTCAGTAACCTTGTAGGGCGGAGGGGTCTGTCAGGACCATCACTGCGGCCTTGCGGCCAGGGATGAGATGGGCAGACTGCCTTTTGGAGTGCCTTTGATGGATACTCTACACAGGCCGTGTGGCTGTGGATGAGGGACCGTCATGGCATACTCCGAGGCTGGGCTGCCTGGGTGTGAGCCGCTTGCAGCGGGCTACGTCCTGGGGGCCAGGTGCGTTGCCCGTCCTATGGCAAAGGTGGGGTTTGAGTTTGAGTGACCCCAGGCCTTGACCATGCCGCTTCATACTGTTAGCCAGGGGTCATTTCCTGTGGGAGCACACAGGAGCAGAGCTCCGGCAGTAAAGAGCCCAGGGGGCGGGCCCATGCAACAAGCCCCACCCCCTACTCCCAGAAGCCCTCAGTCAGAGCAAGAAGCAGCCAGGTAAGTTGCAGGGGGGGGCCCTGGTCCAAAACAGTCCAGTGGCACCTTTAAGACCAAGTTTTATTCAGGTACAAGCTCTCCCTCCTCTGCGAGGACAGATCTGCACGTTTCCCCCCACCAGCAATAGCTAGCAATCCAAAACAGTCCAGGGGAGCCTGAGCGGTGGGTGTTGCCTTCTGACACACTTCCGGTGATATCAGGGGGTGTGGTATATGCAAATGAGTTATGCTAATGAGTTATGCTAATGAGCTTCTGCACCTCTTTTCCTATGAAAAGACCCCTGCTTTTAGCCCTTGCCATTGTATCATAAATAAAGGGGCCTTTAGTTTCCCAACTACTGTTGTATGACTCTTTTTTCCATCTATGGAAGTAAATCTCATTTCATACAGTGGTGCTTATTTCCAGGAGAGTGCTCTTGGGGCTGCAGCACCTGCTTCAGATCTGCAAAGTTGGTTATCCAAATGAGCAACAACTGCACAGAGTATCAACAGCTCATATGGCTAAGTAATTGGTTTAACTGCCCCTCAACTATTATTTTAGGTATGCTGAGAAATCTGTTTCCTAGCCTATGAATTACTTAATGTTTAACTGAGATCATGTTGTGTTTAACTGAAATACATAAGCAATTAAGGCTCTTAATGCCAGCAGTCATCCAGAGGGCAATACAACACGACCACACCATTCCTGGTTTTAAAGCCAACACTAACCTTGGCCCTATCCATGTGTGTAGTTACCCATGGCTTAAATTTATGGCAGTGAAATGAAAAGTAGTGGTGATGCTGAATCAGCAAGAGATATCTGCTGTTTGGGCAGAAGAGTGCCTTGGCTCTTTCTGACGGAAGAGCATGTCATCTCAATTAATACAGTGGAATTGCCTCATAAGTCATCCCTACAGCTTGGTTGTGCTGTACCAGTGAGAAGACCAGAGTTCAATACAGTGCTCATTTTGCAGATTTGATACCTATTCATCTAGCTTGGAGCTTCATATCATTTCATGCAGTCAAGCTATAATGAGTCAGATTAAGAGCCCTGCTTGAAGAGCACACTTCCAGGCCATTAAAACAGCCGTAAAACTTGAGCAAACCCTTTCTGAAGCCTCCTTAAGGCAAGTAGCACCTTTAGGCACCACAGTACTTTAGCAAATAAGCCACAACCAGCCTCACAAGTGAGAATGTCCAGAATTATTTATGTTTTACCAAAAAAAAAATGGAGGTGGGCAATAAAATTAATCATCCCTTCAAAAACATCCCTGAATTCCTTATTGGCTCAGGAATAATTGCTCCATTCTTTAGAATCACTCTACAGAAAAGAGAGCATTCACTCTAAAAACACGTCATCCCAGCAGATGTGTTTCATCATTAAATCTACACATTACTGCACAAGAGGCTGTTATAAAGGTGTTGCATTTCCTGCAAAGCATATGGCAGAGACCCAGTGAGAAAGCGGAGTCTATCTATTAAGCTGATGTTTGCTTGACTCAACTGTATTCTCAAGGGAAAACACCATCGGTATTGCTCAGTTGATAAATGCATCAGTAGACAGAATCAGCTCTACTAGAGAAGGGGATGAGGGAAAGTTGAGACCTGGGTGGGTCTACACTGTCTTTTATAAGCTGCCAGTGGTCAAGGCTCTAAGGGTTCATATAAACACTGGCCAAAGAGAAAAGAAGGCTCAAGCCAAAAAAACTCTGTGGGCTTGGTATGGTAGATCTGAATGGGAAAGCTGAAGCAATCCCAACTCCTTTTCTGTGAGGCTCTTTGTAGGAAAAATTAGGCAAACTTGTAGTTAATCCTACTTTATTACTAAGTTCCCACAAAATGTGCACATACCATACCTTAATTAGACTCCCTTCTGCCAAGTTCGATCCAATTATTCCATTCCACTCCTTCCACACAGAAAGGCTTTAGCCAGTGAAGGATGTATTTTGCTGCTGAACAAAGGCAGAGGCAGAAGAGAATAATTGGATGCCATTTTTGTGAATAGTCCGAAGTATAGCCAGATGGGCCATGTGGCTATCAAAGTCAGACTGAGGTGGTAGACAGCTGTGCCTAAAAAGAGAGCTAGAGGTTTGGTTCTCCAGACAAGTGCTTGTAATCCATTGCTGGGAGATATAATTTGAAAACAAAGGCTCGTTCAGTAGCCTGAAATGTAGCAGGCAGAAATAACTGGTATTTGACCTTGCAATGGTAGGTGACCAAATCCCTGTTGTTCATACCAGACTTGGTTGATCTAGGGATCATACTGCCAGCCAATCACAGGAGCTACTATTTCACTTCTCTATCCTATATCTAATGCTGAACTTGGCTCCCCTGTGGATCAATAAACCCAGACCATGAGGCCATGCTCAGATGGGGATATTCTTCTGCCATGAGGGAGGGGGAGCTGCCATGTGAACTAAGCAGCTTTTGGCAGTGGATCCACCCATGTCTTAAAGGTCCTTGCTTGTTCACTGCTATGCCCAAAAAGTAGTCTGAAGCTGAACACATGTAGTCTAAAGCATGCTACTGGGTTAGAGTGCAGCATCAGATCCTAGGGCTCCTGGTTGAAGGCCAAGAGTCCCTGACTAAAATAAGTCTGCCTCTTTCTCTCTCCCCCTCAAGTAGTTTGGCAACATGTTGCCATCTTCTATGAGATGGTGAAGGTGAAGTCTATGATGAGTTACTGCAAAACTTGTAAATAAGGTTGACTTTAAAAAGGTTTAGAAGCTGCAGGTAGCTGGCCTTTTGGAAGAATATATGTAAAGGGCAGAATATACTTTTGTTTCCTTGGTTGATTGACTGCTGATTAGCGTCCTGATATGAATCAAGATGCTGATGTTGACCTTGAAAGCAGATGTGCTCAAACGTGCTCTTCAGATCACAGTTTGTTTTCAGATTGTGAGCAATGCCTTCAAACAATAGAAAAAATAGGACATTAGAATTCTATGTGTATGATTATTCCTACACTATTCCCCCTCCCCTTTGGTCCTGCTATAGAAGGAGGGGGATGGCTTGTTACTCTCCTCTTGTTGTTGTTGTTCATTTGCACAGTTGAATCCAACTCTTTGCAACCCCATGGACCACATCACGCCAGGCCCTCCTGTCTTCTGTTGTGCTCCGGAGTTAGCTTAATTTCAAATTCGTCGCCTTGATAACACTGTCTAACCATCTCATCCTTTCTCATCCCCTTCTTCTTTGACCTTCAATCTTTCCCAGCATCAGGGTCTTCTCCAGTGAGTGCTCCCTTCTCATTTGGTGGCCAAAGTATTTGAGCTTCAGCTTCAGTGTCTGGCCTTCCAATGAACAGTCAGGGTTGATTTCTTTTAGAATTGACTGATTTGATCTTCTTGCAGTCCAGTGGAGTCTCAAGAGTCTTCTCCAGCACCATAATTCCAAATAATCTATTCTTTGGTGCTCAACCTTCCTTATAGTCCAACTCTCACAGCCATACAGTACAACTGGGAATACCATTGCTTTGACTATACAGACTTTTATTGGCAGGTTGATTTCTCTACTTTTTAATATGCTGGTTAGGTTTGCCATCGTTTTCCTCCCAAGGAGCAGGCATCTTTTAATTTCATGGCTGCAGTCACCATCTGTAGTGATCATGGATCCCAGGAACATGAAGTCTGTCACTGTTTCCACGACTTCTCCTTCTATTTGCCAAGGAGTGATGGGGCCGGATGCCATGATCTTAGTTTTTTTGATGTTGAGTTTCAAGCCAATCTTTGCGCTCTCCTCTTTTACCCCTAGCAAGAGGCTCTTTAGGTTCTCTTCACTTTCTGCCATTAGAGTGGTATCGTCTGCATATCTGAGGTTGTTGATCTTTCCTCCAGCAGTCTTAATTCCGGCTTGTGATTCATCCAGGCTGGCATTTCGCATGATGTACACTGCATATAAATTAAATAAGCAAGGGGACAATATACATCCTTGTCGTACTCCTTTTCCTATGCTAAACTACTCTCATCTAGTCTTGCCCATTTCATCTGAGTGTTTATTTATGGAAGTATGCACTCACACCATTTTCCCCATAGCTGTCCCCCTCCCCATCTGTCCACCCAATGCACCCAACAGAAAATATAATTTACAAAACAGGCTGTTTCCGTTGTTGCCTTGGGGTGTGGGAAAGTGCATGCACTGTCTCTCTAGTGTTTCAGGCTTAACTATTTTTGTCTCCCTGCCTCTTTTGTGAATTTTCAGTCATCACTACTACTTAAAAGCCTTGAATACCTAGGCCCTCCAAACCACATGCATGCAGAAAACAGACAGGTTTTCTTTCTTTCTAGCAGCAGCCTCTCACTCATCACCATGGGTCCTAAACCTTTTTTTAGCCTAAGGAGACTTCCTCCAGCATAAACATCTCTTCAGCGAGAGGAAAAACTGCATACATTGGAAGAAGCTATTTATTTATTTATTTATTTATTTTCAGCTTGCTACCCCGCTCTAACCCCCAAGGGGGTCTCTGAGCGGCTACAGTTATCTGTTATCCCTACCCTATGGCCACACAGTATATCAGGGGTGGGGACATCCCTACCAGCACCCAATGGGGGATGATCTTCTTCCTTGGGTCGGCTTCCTTTTTCCCGGCATCTTCAGCTGCGGCTTTCTGGCTCTGTTCTGTCTGCCGTTCCGCCCTCCAACAACCCCCAGGATGGGGGAGGGTGCCCCCTACCATCTAAGGTAGGTCCCCATTAATCTACTCGCGCATAGTGATATTAGTGGCGCTTTCGAACCGCTGGGTTGGCGGGAGCTGGGACAACGGGCCAGGCGCTCAATCTGGCCGCGGTGGGGTATCGAACAGCTGGGCAGCTGTTCGAGAGATGTTGTTAATAGCAGGCGATTTACTGCCTGCGCCACAGCTATCTTAGGCTGAAGGAAGATTTCAGACTTCTCTGACTGGAGTGGTAGAATACCAGCCATTATCTGGAGCATATGATGGAGCCACTCCTTCCTAGCTGAAGTGTAGGAGACCCTGATTTCTCCCAGAACCATTCCAGACTTTCTGCAGAATTAGATGGCTGTAAGTTTCTTGGTAAGAGAAGCATTAATTAATTATTTAAGTATTTATATCCCACTTTTCTTCCCAAAGCAGGTCATAACAACAATAAAATCAATATAAATAAATGAAAGAGAACAACATGTTTCATTGTATATATTTCATGTGTTTAGTAGTTTTCTGGTTTCAAGCTTTAGTGTCTGCTATTTTTGATGGAACGGTGAAGAAGCAAGACATCACTGCGCTGATCCCCTGAAAATTAGAGGGTTACCACCCAAATAAGCAGCTCAAAAGGCACAGTTCTGTGCTGGTTCCAGTCTTATTGTTACCCAAAGAGCTGGTCTCCTAATTAGTTGGGGGAATTAGCTTAAAAGAGACAAAGCAAGAAGGGGTGGTGTCTGCATGGACGTTGAAATCCCCCAGAACTATCAGTCTGGGATACCTCGAGACCCACTCCAGTATCAGCTGGTGTACTTTTAACCTAAGGAACATTTTATTTGGAACATTTGGCTGTACAACCTCATATGAATATACAGTTGACCAGAGAGAAGTACCACTGGACATGTGATTTCACTGGAGGCTTCATTTGTATTTCTGTATTTCTTTTCCTTGCCCAGTGGTTAAACTTTGGAACAATTGATTTCTGCTCTTCATTCCATATTTTGTATATGTAGAATTGTATGTATTTTTGCATATCACCCAGTATGTTCTGTATGTATTAGACCTCTGAGGAAGGCCTGTAAAGGCCGAAACACGTTAGGTCTATCTTATTAGGTCTATCTTATTAGCCCTTGTATGTTTTTATAGTTTTATATGAGGTATGAATGGGCCCTTGTTTGTTATTTTAATTTATGTTGAATAAATACACATATATATTTTTGTATATTTTATGATTAGATTTTTAGAGTTGGCCCTTTTCTATTCCTGACTAACCTTTTTAGGTTCTGAATTCTAGGCAGTTGGTACACCAGCAACATAGCCACAATCTCCTCAGCATCCCACACCAGACTTACACTATCAGTGCCAGAGATCTCCAGGGTGGGGATTGCCCTGTAGGAGAAAGACTCCTGAATGAGCACTGCCACCCCTTCGCCAGCCCTTTGTCCAAGACCGATAAAGGACTGAGAAACCTGAGGGGGGGGAGTTCTTTCAGAATGACTGTCTCTCCTTCCCTCACCCAGGTCTTGGTCATGCATACCAGGTCCACTCCTTGAGTCACAAAATAACTCTGTAGTGTCACAGTCTTATTATTAATGGACCTGACATTACACAGCATCAGTGTTGGAGATGGGCTAGAATTCCTAGCTCCACTACCAACATGTCTTGGGATGGATCGTAGTAGACAGTCAGCCACTCTTATTCACCTTCCAAAAATACTGGCCCAGGCAGTGTCCTGTACTTATGATTTATTGAGAAGATCTCTTAAGAAAGGTGTTTCTGCCTCTCTAAGTTATAAACTGCCCCACTGTGAGAGGAGGGCTCTGACTGCTAACACTATCTGGAGGATGGGTTTCATAAGATGGTACTGGGACTCTGCTATTCAGCCCCTTGGCCTTTGGCCTTTCAGGTTCCACAAGGTTCCATCTTGTCCACTGTACATTTTAAGATCTACATGAATCCACTGGGTGACAACATCCAGAGATTTGGGCTAGGTTGTCACCAATATGCAGATGACACTAAGCTCTATCTTGCACTTCCAGCTGATCCCAGGCAGGCTGTAGAAACCCTGAACCAGTGCCTGGAGGCAGTTTTGGAGTGGATGCAGGCTAATAAACTGAAGTTTAATCCCAGCAAAACAGAAGTCCTACTGATGGGTGGAATGTTTGGTGTCACTCATTCTGGATGGGTTTGCGCTCCCCTTTAAGGAACATGTCCATAATCTGGGGGTGCTCTTGGATTTGGGCATATTGCTGGGTAAGCAGGTGGCAGCTGTGGCCAAGAATGCCTTTTACCATCTTTGACTTTGCTGGGCAGAAAAGATCTGGCCACTATGGTGCATGCCTTGGTTACATTTAGGCTAGATAACCACAGTGTGCTCTACTTGGGGCTGCCCTTGAAAAGTGTTGGGAAACTGTGCAGACAGGATGTTGACTGGAGTAGGGACCACAGCACTCAAGTCGTGGCACACCTACACTGGCTTCCAATTTGTTTGTGGGCACAATTCAAGGTGCTTCTCTTTACCTTCAAAGCCCTATATGGTTTGGGAGCAACATATTTGAAGGACCTTCTACTCCCTTATGAGCCCACCCAAACATTACAGTCATCTTTGGTGGTCCTCCTTCGGGTGGCTCTGCCTTCTCAGACTAGGTGAGTGGCAACCAAAGGATGGCCTTCTCGGTCATGGCACCAAATCTCTGGACCTCTCTCCCTAGGGAGATCCATCTTTTCCGTCTGTTACTGTCTTCCACCAGCAGGGGAAGACTTTTTTTGTTTGTTTGCTTTTTCATTTGGTATTCCCTCATTGATCCCTCCTTCCTAACCAATGTTTGATGTTTGCATATATTTTAACTATTTTATATTATTTTATCTCTGTTTTTAAAACTCATTTAAAAGTTGTTTTGATGAGGTATGTTTGGGAGGGGGGATTATTTTAGTGGTTTTATGAGAAGAGGAGGAAAAAGAGTTGGAGTCTCAAAGCAGCTTTTGATCACCTTCCCTTCCTCTTCCCACAACAGGCACCTGTTAAAATAGGTGGGGCTGGGAGAGTTCTGAGAGAACTGTGACTGGCCCAAGGTCACCCTGCAGGCTTCAGGTGGAGGAGTGGGGAACCAAACCCAGTTCTCCAGATCAGAGTCCAGCACTCTTAATGACTACACCGCAGGCTCTCTATAATGTATTTTATCATGAATGTTTTAAATTGTTTGCCCGTTTGGCATTCCTTGTAGGGCAGAAAGGTGGGATATAAATTTTGTAAATACAAATGTAAATATAAATAAATAAATGCCCCCTTACATATGCAGAACACTACACATGATGCTATATTATGATAATTGGATGGTTTTATGACTGTTTTATTATTGGCTTTAATTGGCCCCGGTCACACGGGCCGGATATCGTGGGGGGGGGAGGCGTGGCTGTTTGCCTCGCAGCGAAATAACGCATGACTGCGTGATCAGGCATCTCCTCGCAGTCCCGTCGAGGTCCCATGGTTAGAGGGGAGGTGCCGATCACACGACGTGCCAAAGAAGTGGCGCGGCGTGGCAAACGGGGTTGTGTTGTTGTTTTTTTAACCTGAAGTATGCGCATGCCCCGTTGGGTGCCTGTGCGCATCCCTGCAGACTTTGAAGAAAAAAAAACCTTTTCACAATGGGGCATGTGCAGGCACCGGATGCCACCAGAAATGCGATCAGACGCCCGCCCTTGCCCCACGGTTTCCGGAAACTAGTACCTCCTAGGTACTAGTTTTTTTACCGCGCGTCTTCGGCAGGAAGCCTCGGGTGAGCCACAGGAGCTCTACGCTTCCCAGATGTGGCGGTGAGATTGCGCCTGGAAAATCTGCCTATCTTCCGTCCCTCTAGTGTGGCTAATGCTCCGTGTGACTGGGGCCATTGTTATTTATATGTTGAATTTTTATGTAATCTACCTTGAGCCTGCTTTGACTGGAAGGGAGGGGTATAAATTGAACTAATAAATAAATATGGGTCCAGGCTAAACTTCTGAGTATATAGAACCAGGCTTTTGGTGATTGTTGTAATTTAGAGACCCATCCTTATAGGAACCTAAAGAATGGGAGTTTATAGAGGATCCCTGTTGGTTAGGTGGGAGAAGGGGGCCAGAGAGCATTCAGGGAAGCCAGGAGAATACTGTGTTTGTTTGGCAATGAACTATTACATTTGCTTTCATTTTGGTGTGCCTCTCACATGAATGACTTATTACAGGAGTGCTGAAACTGTGAACAGTCTTCCAGTGTTTTCATATGTGCAAAGTTTAATTTGGCTATTGTTTGAGTATTGGCTAGAAAATATTGAAAGGGCCTATGGAGCAATGCTTTGTGAAGAGAAATTTCTGTCATGGGTAAGCTAAAAGTCTGCCTCAAAGAAAGCCCCACAGCAAAGAACAGGAAAATCAGGTTTTTAGCAAGTGAATTAAAATGATACTGAAGTTATCTGACATAAAAACAACCAGAAGCCATACTCAAGATTTTTAACATTATCAGCTAGTAAACACTGATATGCTGAAGGCCAAGGAGGAAAAAAATGAAGAAATATTACTAGGTTTCTTGACCCATATCAGGTGAACATGAATTGTTGTTTAGAAAACCTATTAAATGTGGCACATAGTTATTTATAGCAAAACCAGCTCAAACAGAGTTGCAGTAATCAATTCCTACAATAACAGACTCATAAATCAAAACAGCAGCAGTGCCATGATACAAATCGGGACTATGTTTTGTTAATGAAGAAAATGGAGTTTCTATGAAATAGGATGTTAATGTAAAATCCATAATTGAGTTTACCTCACAGACCACAGTTACTGGAATGGGGTCCCTTGATCTCCTTAGAATGCTGCCAAAGATGTGAGGCAATTAAACTCATCTTTATGTTGGATTTTCCCCCCCTGAAAACATTACAAGTTTCAGTTGATTTTAATTCTGCAGTATTTCATTTCTGGTTCTCTCAAAGGCAAACAGCCTCCACACAAGGCATTCAAACCAAGGAAAAGATGCAATGAATCCACTCCTGGCTGCTTTCACAGCATGGGTAATAAGGTTTGCTTTATGATTAAGAACCAGAATTTGGATAGAGCAAGTACATTTCTATTTAGGCATTTTTAAAATTAAAATTAAAAACACTACAGTAGTGCCCATCTCTCTTCCATAAACCAAACCCTGCAAATGTAGATAAACTAAAATAACATAGCAGAAAAAGACAAGGAGGAGGAGGAGAAATGAACTGCAAGAGATACCTGGAAAAAGGAATCTGGATTCTAAGAACTCTGTGTATTCAAGCCAATTGAGACTGTTGCAACACTCAGTGTTAATAGCCACCATTCAATTCAAGCCAATTGAGACTGTTGCAACACTCACCTCAGTGTTAATAGCCACCATTCAAATGGGGAATTCCAAGGTCTAAACATTTCTGTGTCTAGATTTGGGTGCAGTACAACAAAATCTTTATCTCAGAATTTATTGAAGGTCCCTGATCCACGAACTGTCTGACTTGTGTCAACAAGAGTAAGGGCCTTCTCAGTAGTGGCCCCCAGCTTGTAGAACCAGCTGCCTGAAGAAGTACATGCCTTGTGGGACCTCCCTAGGTTCCACAGGGCATGCAAGGCTGCTGTTTTCCAGGTGGCCTTTGGTTGACTGTGATCCACCAGGCAGCTGGTATGCTTCATCATCCCTTTCAAACTGCACCACTTTTTTCTGGCAGTGGAAGTGGCCACCCCACCCCACCCCCACATCACAGCTTCTGTGTTTTGTTTTGTTTTTTTAAAAGTGGCACTAAAATATTGTAATATCAATCTAACATTGTAATGGTAGGTTTAGCAGGCTCTCTGAATTTCTTTTGAATCCCTTGCTCAATCTGTTGCTGTGCTAAACGTATGCTTGAGAACATTTTCTTTTTAATAAATACTTCATAACTTTGGATGCTGGTAGTGGTTTTCAGTACCACATAGGCCTCCACTGTCTTGGACATGCTATTTTAAAAGTGAGCACAAGGTGGGAAGGCAGGCAGTTGGCACGTGGCTATTCCTCCAGGTGTGCACAAGGCAGTAAACTGTCCCCATGGTGACCAGGCACTGGGCAGAGGGAGACACAGAGGCAAGGCCACAAAACTTGGAAGGAAGTCTGGGAGTCTTGCTCGTCTCAGTGGGCAATTCCTACCAAGTTCAGGTGATAGTGGCAGGCTACCTAAGAGAGAAAGAAAAGCATCTCCAGTGGTTGGGAAAACCATGTAGGGCAGGGTGGAATAGGGCCTTCAGGCCAGAGCAGGCCTGTTCCACCACACATGTGGACCAAGGAGACTCACAATTGGCTTTCAGAAAAAGATCAGGATAAAAGTGGTCTCAAGAGAACTGGGGGGGGGGAGAACAGAAAATACCCCCCCAAAAAAACTGAAGGCATAAAAATATGTGTGGAAATAAGCAGTATGGGGGCAGAACCAACCAAAAAAAGTTTGGTGACACTGACAGTAATGACATCCTTGAAAGTATCACAATCTGCCTCTATTCTTGAAAACTGGATGAAATTGACAAGATGCTTATATACTATCTACCTACAAGGGGGCACTTTCATAAGGAAATGTAAATACAGGACTCTTAAAACACACAGTGACTTTTTAATGTGTAAACTTCAGGGTGCTTTCACACACACTAAATAGCACACTTTCAATTCACTTTCAGTACACTTTGCAACTGGATTTTGCTGTGTGAAGTGGTAAAATCTACTTGCAAGTGGTCGGTGAAATGGATTGAAACTGCATGTGTGAAAGAGCCCAACATTCATCATTGCCAAAACCAGTTTCTATCTGGTATAAGCAGTGCTATTTTGTGGCGGGAACACACAGGAACAGAGTTCTGGCTGGTTTCAGAGTTGGCCACTCCCACTACAGCCAAAACCTCTGCATGTGTGGCTACAGAGGGAAGGCCTGGAGAGTGACCCCCCTGGAGACTCCGAGACAGATGGGCCAGAGGGGAGCCTGGAAGGATTGGGGAGGCATTTAAATACCTCCCCATGCCTTCCCTGGCCTGTCCAAGGGCTGGCTTGCTGGGGCTCCCTGCAGCCACGGGGCACCCAGGCAAGCCAAGGGAAGGCATGGGGTGTGGCCTAATATGCTAATTATCTGTGTTGTCATGGGTGTGGCCTAATATGCTAATGAGCTTTTGATGTTGGGTGTGACCTGTTATGCTAATGAGTTACTGCTGAGCTTTTTCTACAAATAAAGCCCTGGGTATAAGCATACACGGCAAATCAGACCATGGAGCAAAACTAGCCAGAGAGTACAGAATATGCAGAAGCAATATGGAGAGCCCCTTGACCCACATCCTAGTGAGAGTCCCATCCTAAAGACAGTTCATGTGAGTAACTAGCAGTAGGGTGTAGAAGAATCCTCACTTAGAACAAGCTGTGAAACAATCCAAGCTTTTACTGAATAACATATCTGCTGGAGTGGGTTCGGATGAATGGGATCATCAGACTTCCTGTTCTAGCAGGATTGCTGTGACTTTGGAAGCTGTGTGACAGACAGCTAGGTGGCGTTCTCTGTCCCTGCATCTCCATGTGTTGGGAATGGTTCCTTTTTATAAGTGCACTGTGGTTCTAGTTTCACCCAGTAGTTCAAAAGCTCAAGCTTGACTAATTCTACCACTGGGTAGAACATCAAAGACTATAGCAGCAGCATCTCAGAAACCACAAGAAGATGCTTCAGGGCACATTCATTGATAATAACACTTTTACTTGAAAGTTAGATGGTGAAGGTTTCCAGCTGCAGTATCATTATTCCTTTCCTGCAGAGAGTAGGCTTCAACCCAGAATTAGTGTACAGAATTGTTCTAGTTGTACACCTGCAAAGTATTTTCTCTCATCTACATTTTCTTTTCAGCTAAAGAGATGTTTTATAAGACACCTGAGGATTTTGTTTTATTTCTGAATTTAAGTAGCTGTGCTTCTGAAATATCCATATAATCTGGAACAAGAGATACTTCAGTATAAAAACATATTTCACCTTCCCTAATAACTTTCTGTTCTTCATGTAGAAATTGTTTTATTGATTATGAAACTTTGGGAGCTTTATCATAAGAATCAAGCTGCTAGTGTGGAGTAGTAAAGGGCTGCATTTAAGGTATAAAACATATTTAATGCAGGGTGTGCAAGTTAATATGCCTCTTGTGCTGCTCCCTTCCCCAAATGCACTGATGTGCATAGGTATTGATCTACTAAGATTTAGTGCTAAATCACCAAAAGGTTGTCATGATTATGGCTTCCAATTGCCTTGAGGGCAAAAAGATGGCTTGAAATAAAAAGAAATCTTCATAATTAGAAAAGATCCTTTGCCATCTTGTATGTGATAGGATATGATGCTCACACCATCAGATATCAGGTCCAAAATGTACTGGGAAAAGGGCAGTTTCATTGTATGGAGCCCCAAGTCAGATCAGGATCACATGAGGAAAAAGGCTTACAATGGGTTTGATCCAGCCAACTTCTGCAATCTATCTCACCTAATTCTGTGCCTTACTACACTATCTGTCCCTCATGGCTTTTGTCCATGGCACTTTCAGGATTTCTGTCAGACCCTCTCTGATATCAAAGGGGAACTCCTCTTCCTCCTTTCAGCAGTGAAAAGCCAGTTGGATTCAGAACACTGGTTTTGCCAGCATGGCGTCATAATTATGAGCAGCAGACTCTAATCTGAGAACCGGGTTGGATTCACCACTCCTTCGCATGAAGCCTGCTGGGTGACCTTGGGACAGTCACAGTTCTCTCAGAACTCTCTCAACCCCACCTACCTCACAGAGAGTCTGTTGTGAGGACAGGAAGGGAAGACAATTGTAAGCCACTTTGAGACTCCTTTGGGTACAGAAAAGTGGGGTATAAAAACCTGCTCTTCTTCTGCACTGACATAGCCCTGTTTAAGGAAAGCAGCCAGCCACCTGTCCTGTGTCTGATTTTTTCACCATTTTGAGTCTTATTTTGAGACAAAAGTAGGCTAGAAATATTTTAAATAAATAAAATGAACAGTTAGGGGGATCAGCAGTGATCAGTGAAGCCATCTGGGGTGTAGAATAGTGTAATTCATCTCTGCTTTAGTAAATTGTACCTACTAGTGTTACTTAAAAAAAAACACTCTGCCCTTTAAACAGCAAACCCATGCCATGTGCCATATCACAGACTCCTTGTGAGATGTCCTTATGGTTAAAAATATAATTTTCATGAAGTTTATGTATATTTTCAGGTTTGTCAGAGCACGTCCCTGTCTGAAAAACACAAATCCACAATCCCACTGCGGGGTATGTAACAGCTGCACTATCAGTTCTTTCCCCAATCAGCGCAATGATCAAGGAAAGGCAGAAAGATGCATAAGATGTCTGATACCGTATCTTCAATTCCCACCACTCCATTAGAATAAATAGCTGCAGAATGTTCAAAGTGTTTAATTCTGAGCAGGCATCAATGCCAGTAATCAAACAGCATTACAATAAAACCTAATTGCACATTTATCACACAGTTACATGCCTGGGAAATAGGTCCAGTCAGGGTCAGAAAGAGTGCTTCATCCATCTGTTTACACAGAGAACGATGCCAGTCCATCCTTAAATTAGAAATTGCAAAGACTATTACTGGGCACGGATATTTCATTACACTATATGTACTTTAGATTAATTTTCATTTTCTGTTCTTTTCCTCCAACAGACTGTGAGAGCTCTGTATGATTGTTCCAATCTTGCTTGCTTATTGAAAGGGATAGTTATCAACACTCCTGTTAAAAACAGGGCTCATGAAGCAGCTTGAGGTGTAATTTAATTATCATGAAAAGCTTCGGAAAGTACGACAGGGTGTTTGCATACTGTCCAAATGAACAATTTGTTGTCCTAATAAACGATATGCAAAGGCAAAGATTTGTTCTACATTTTTTGCCTAAAGAATTAGCCCTCTGATGAAATTGTATTGCTCATTGGGATGCAAGTTTTAATTTCATGTCCTTTTTGCGGGGATGGGGTGGGGTAGGGAATTGCCTACACTGTGTACTGCTACAAGTATCCCCCACTCTTCATGAATCTCTGCTGTATTCTAATTGGTTGGTTTCTAGCATGGAAGAATGGTAGCAGTCAACTCTGCTACAGTTTCCCAGAAACCTAAAGCCCAACTCTGCAAAACCATATAGTTAAAGCTACTCTTGTTGGAAAGGTGGGATTAATGATGTATATTAAATCAGGAGTACCAGAAAGTTTATTTCTTGCTGCAGACTACAAAAAGAAAGACTAAAATACCAAATGTGGCTTTTACTATGGTGCATTAATTATAGCATATCTGAACTGCAATTTAATTAAGTCTTCCCACCCAAGCTCAAAGTTTAGAGCAATAAGTCATCTGCTCCTCTATTCTTGTTGAGAGATCCTTGATACAAACCCTCTTCCTCTATTCTGGTCAGCATGCAAGTTCTGGTCATGATGCCCAGTGCTGAGAAAGCCCCCCCCCCTTGCAAGTGAGTTTGCAGCAACTGGTTGGGTTACAACTCTCCAACCTTAGATACATCAGGGCAGGGGCTTGCTGATTTAAACTGAATTGTAGCACCTAATCCACACTGATCCTGCCAAACTTTATTGAGGGACTCACCAATCTCAATAATCCACTGTCAATACACTTTCAATGCACTTTCGAACTGGATTTCGCCAGTTCACACAGTAAAAACCAGGTGGAAAGTGCACTGAGGCTGCGGTCACATGGAACATTAGCCACGCTACAGAGACAGAAGATAGGCGGATTTTCCAGGCATGATCACTCTGCAACATCTGGGAAGCGTAGAGCTCCCGTGGTTAACCCGAGGCTTCCCGCTGAAGATGTGGAGTTAAAAACTAGTACTTCCGAGGTACTAGTTTCCGGAAACCGCGGGGCAAGGGCGGGCGTCTGATCGCGTTTCCGGTGGTGGCATCCGGCCCCCGCCCATGTCCCTTCGCAAACAGGTTTTCCCCCCCCCACGTCTCCACAAGATGCGCACAAGCATGCGCACAAAGAGGAAAGCGAAAGTGCCGTTTCGGCTTTTAAAAAAAATGACCCCGTTTGTCACGGCAGCGGCGCCTTGCCATTGCTGGTGTTATCATGCCGTGCCGCTTCTTCGCCGCGCTGCAGGATCGTCGTGTGATTGCCACCCTCGTTTACCCACCGGCGCAGAGGGACGGACCCGTGGTGTGCCGCACCTGATCGCATAATCGCGGATCAAACTGCGCCGGGGCAGTTAGCCACGCCTCCGCCCCGCGATATCTGGTCCATGTGACCGGGGCCTGAAAGTGGATTGAAAGTGGATTCTTTAGTGTGTGACCACAGCCCAAGACAGTGTGACACAGGTGGGGGAGAAGGCGTATCCCTTGGGCAATGTAGGAAAAGCCCCCAAGGTTCCTGCTCAGCACCAAAAGCCAACCAGCTACTCCCACAGTACAGTCTGAAGGGAGGTACAGGTGGAGCAGCTGTCTGTGCAAATGGCTGGCAACATCTATGTAGGCTTTGAATAATCTGCCCTTTCTGCTCGCTCCATGTTGGCCAGGCACCCTAAACAGCCGAATCCCTTTTGTCACAGAATTATAAACCAGCCTATACATTACTTGCTCTTATTTATGATGCAGAATCTATTGTTTTAAAAATCCTCTATGCAGTGACTTAACTCCCCACTGTTACGCTTCACACCTGTTCCCACTTCCTAGACCCCCTTTGCAGGCAGCTTCTTCAAATGAGAGACTGCCTTGCAAGAGACATAGCTAACTAGCTTGGAGAGGCTCTGCATGATGAAATGTAAAGACTCCTACTCAACATAGCCCTGCTGAAGAGGATTGAATAAGGGCAATAAAATGCTGCTGAGATTCTTGAGGAGAAGTTAAGCATCCCAAACAAGGCCAGAGACAGGCAACAGAATACACTTTTTATTGTAAAGACATCCCTCTAGTGTTTCTAATAAAATGATGCCATAGTAACAAGCTGATTCATCCTGACTACATATTTTGGCTATAATTTCCATGCCTACAAAAACTTACAGCACCTTTTCCAGACAAAACAAAAAAACAAACCATGCCACACAACTCCTGTACATATTCAAATATCACATTTCAATACTGACAGTTTAATTTTTTATAAGCATTTATTTTCATTGGGGATTTTGTTGCCCTGATACATTAAAAAGAGCATTTTAGTGGAGCTTTGTGCTCTTACCCACCTTAGAATTCGCTGCTCTGTACCTATGCATAAATTCAGTTTGATATCATAATAAAGTAACCAAGGGAGCCATCCTAAGCAGGACTACTTGAAGTATATCCAAATTCATTCAAGGGGCTTTACTCTTAGGAAAATGTTCTTAGGACTGCATTTCAAAACTTCTACTGGCAAGGCTTGCTATAGTGTATTTTAGATCATATGACTGAAATTGGGTACTTAACGCCTACCACAGCCCCTCTCCCCCTCTCACTCCAATAACTCTCACAGAGTACATGCAAAACTTGCTTTCCAATTGACAGGATATAATGTTTCAATTAGAAATGAGAAAAGGAAACTAACATAATATTAAGAGAAGATTTTTGCTTGGTTGGTAGAAAATTCCATTTTGATCATTGACTTCTTTATCAAATATCACATTATTCTGAGACATTAATTACAGTATTAATACATGAATGTCCAAGAATCTAGCTTAGTTCTTGGAAACTCCTTAGTTACTAAGAGCCTTAAATTTAAAAATTGGTGAGCTTTGTCCTTGAAATGGAAATCTTGTGGTAGTGGCTTGACTTATTTTTCCTGATTATTACTATTTAACTCCAAGTAAACATTGCTTACAGAGGACCTGTTTTGCCTGCCTTATGTTAAGAAAAAGTACCAATGTCAGGTTGTCAAGTGCAGGGGCATTAGACCTTGCCAGAGTAGTTAACAACTACAAAGTTTTAAGGTAAAAGACCTCAATTGGAGAAGTTCTTCTGTCTGACAGAGATATTCATAGCAGATCATGCTGTGGATCAATTTGCTTCACCCCCTCTTAACTTCAAATGAGACACAAGATGCTATTGGCTCACAGCAGATCAGGAGTGGGTGGCAACTTGTTTTATTCACCTGCACTCTCAGACCTACAAAAATTTTGCTGTGGCTGATCCACCCACCTTCCCTATGAGCCACATGGGACTAACTGGATGCTAGAGTTAGGGCCAAGCAGGAATTTTGGGGGATTCCTCTGGATTGGCCAGGTGTGAAGCCCCCTTTTTTTTTTGCCTGCTTTACACTGTCTCTGTGGACAGGATTTTTGCCCATTAAACAGTCCTAGTTTTAAAAATGGTGAAGCCACAACTAGCTGGCAAGAGTAGGGCAGGTTGCTCAGGATAGGTAAGGCTAATTGGCAAGCACCGAGAAATATCTTGTGTGATTTGGGGGGGGGAGGTGTCCAAAAGAGGACATCACATGCCTTGTGGTTGTAAAAAGCACCCTTGGTGCTGAGTGGCATCTTTAGAACTAGTAGGAGCCTTGCAGCACATCAGAGGTGAGGGATGAAGCTGGGCACCACTCTGCATATATGGCTGTGCAGGCTGGAAAAAGCAAGGCTGACAAAAAACCCCGGTGGATTTATTGGAAAGGCACCACTAGGCAGATGCCTAGTGCAGCCCACCTTCAAAAGCATCAGCTTATTGAAATCAGCAATGACATCAGCCATACTATTAAGTTAAATAATGTTAAATAAATAAAAACTAGTTGAACCCACTTTCTGTCATCTTGTGTCATCATTTAGGGGTTGCTGGGGCAAAAGACTCTTACTTAGCAGAAAGAAATCAGTGGGTCTAACACATACTGTATGGTCAACAATGCATAATTCTTGTGCAGTTGCTACTGGTATGGACAGTTTGCTTGGCAACACAGCTTAGTGGACAGTGGCGAAGGAACAACTATTTCCTAGAATGCATTCAGCAGAGGCCATTGAGTCGAATGAGTAAGATTACATTCAGAATTTCTACACATACACAGCTTTTGCAATAATGGTATTTAAATATGAAATGAAGAAATTTTTGCTAGATGAATCAGTTATAAATCTATTGTACATAGGAATTGCAGCTATGGGACTGCTTTATCCACAGCTTTTGGCTTGCAGATTACAGCATATGGACCCCTTTCAAAACATTTACCTAGTTTAAACAGACATCTTTATATAAGAATTGTGACAAGCTGAAGACTGTCAGACAAAAAGTGTAATTATCAATGCAGTATGAAGTTTCACTTACTCTGCTTATCCCTTCTTCCTTTTTAAATAATTTCTTTCATCCTTTCTTTTTTTCTCCTTCCCCTTCCTTTGCCTCTGATTGCAATGATATTAGAGCCATGAGATTGGGCTGCAGTCTTAAGAGCACTTTTCTGGGAGTAATCCCTACTGAACAAAATTACTTATTTCTGAGTAGACCTGCTTGGTATTGCTTCAATAGTTATTGAAAAACTATATCGTATCTCAAACGTATTGAAACAATTTTAGACTTATTTATAGGTTTGCAAAGATAAAGCTATTCTGAAAACAAACCGGGACATTAATAGCAACGAGTCTTTCAGGATCCTTGAAGGGTGAGTAATAAATCTGTTTTAAATTTAAAATTCATTCCATAAAGATGCTCTAAAACCTACACATTCCAACACAACTGTAAACTTTTAAAATGGTAAAAGTATAAACTGATCAACAGCTTATTCTTTCTATACCCAAGTATATTAATAATGTACCTGTATTACACTGTTCGCATGGCCAATTTTTATAATACTCCATTCAGAATGGGGGGGGGTGTTCACCCCTTTTATTTTTGAAACAAATTATTTGCATGGCTTTGATACAGACCAAGATTAGGACAGAATGTGTGTTTTTACAGATGCTAGGAGCTGATTCTCACTGCATGAGGCCATGTCAGATAATTTGTCCCATTGGCATTGTCTGCTCTGCCACACTGTAGCTCTCCAGAGCCTCTCACAGAGAAAGGTCTTTCCAAACATTTTCTAACTGACAGCCTTTAGCTGGAGATACCTGGGACTTCTGCATACAAAGCAAGTGATCTACCAGTGTGCCAAAGCCTCTCTTCTATTATTTGTCACCTTATACTTGGGCAAACACAAGTAAAGAAAGCACTTTCCATTACTCGCTGTTGGTGCCACATAAATGACACACGCAATTGCCACAAAAGCAGCAGCAACAGTAGCAGCAGCAGATTAGAACCACGACTGCATGCACAGTATAGGGCAGCAAAGAACCAATAAGTAAACAGTATGTGGAGATGGGCAGAATTTTTCTGCATTGGTCTTTCCCATTATGAGCCACAATATGCATTCTAGTGGGTGGGGTTCCAAGGCCTTTTTTGGACCAGTAGTGGATATCTCTAGCTCTAGGGTCTGCACATGGGTCTTTAATCAAGCCTGTACTCATTGGGCCCTAACTAGGTGGGGAAAATAACAGACTATTGTCTTATGTAAAACAGAGAGCAAATTAAGGGGTGCAGGAATGACAGGCAGGAGAGGGAAAGTTAACCCTTTCCCTGCCACTTTCATCCCATCTTCTCCTCAGCCTTGTTTCTTCCAAATATTCTCTGTGAAGGCCCAGCTGGAAGAAACAGGACTGATGGAAGTAGGAGAAGGGTTGAAGGTATGCTTGCCTGCAAATCTCCCAGAATTACAATTGATCTCCAGGTGACAGAGAACAGTTCCACTGAAGAAAATGGCTGTTTTGGAGGGTAGACTCTATGGCACTATACTACACTGGAGTCCCACCTCAGGTTCCATCCCCCCCACCCAAATCTCCAGGGAATTCCCAATCCAGAGTTGACAACACTAGTCGGGGGGGGGACGACAGGCCTGGAACAGATTCCTCCTCCTTTTCCTTCTTTCTAATCCTCTCTCACCCTTGCTTTACAGCTACGTGACCCAGCACTGAATATGAATCATATATCTAGAATTCCAGTCTTCTGTCCATCAGTACCTCAATTCAAAGATTTTTTCATACATGATGAAACATTATTTTCACTTGGGGTCTGTGCAATTATATTCCTTCACAAGCTATTCTCCCTGGGTTGCAATATGAAGGATACCCCATTTAAAAGGATACCCCATTAAAACAGCTTTGTTATGATTATAATTTTAAATACTGATGTAATATTATTATTAATTAGAATAATAAGTCTCTCGTGTGTGTATTCAAAAATCATACTATTGTTTCACCATATACAGGATATGCTGTTGTACAATTAATGAGTGAGACCTTCTCTAGGGTCATAGAGCCTGCAAAAGTGCTCTCAAACCTAGGGAAAAGGTTTTGAAGAGGTTTGGCTGATATTATGCTTCAGACTGTAAAACATAAAAAAATAGTATAAGTAACGTCAGCTTGAATGTCAGTTTCAAGTAAGATTACTGTATGTGAAAATAAGTTATTCATTTCCACTGAAAAAAAGAAAGGATGTTCAGAAAGAACAGGTGACTATACGATAGCAAGGACCTGGAAGAAAAATAATCCAATGCTTTGTGTTATTTGAGTGCATATTTCTTAACTTTTAAGGTCTGAGGAGTTGATTTCAACGTCCATATACTCCAACTATTTAACTCTGAATCTAAATTTCTACAGAAGTCTAAATTGGCTTAGAATGGAAAACTGTTGTATGGTACATTTAAGCATCAGAGTTTCCCCCCTTACTGATACTAAAACAAGAACAAACATATAACATAAAGCTCAATAACATGATACATATTGTCTTCATTCTTTTAAATGAACATGTTCATTTAACATAATAATATTATAGGGACATTTAAGCACACTGGACTAATTCTACTGACATTTCATATGTAAGGTTAAACTAGGGCTGTCAGTTTAGGACAATACGATACTCTTACCTCACAGTATACCTTGAAGTAACTGGTAGGACAACAAGCTTTATCATGTAATGGAAAACTAATCAGAAAGGTCCTCTACTTTGTGTTAAATGTAAATAGGTTTGGTGATACTTAAATACAACACAGGAAGGAAACATATGACTATTTCGGGTGGATGATCTTACTTGTATTTTATTTATATCCAATTTTTCTTCCCAAAGGGGACTCAGAGTGGTTTATCAGATCTTACTCCCTTCATCTTCTCTATTTTATCCTCATTACAAGAAACCTGTGAGGTAGGTTAGACTAACAGAGGAAGTGATTGGCCCAAGCTTCCATGGCAGAATGGAGATTTGAACCAGGTTCTCCCAGATCGTACACCAACAGCCTCGCCACTGTGCCCCACTATCATGAACAAAAAATGCTCATGAGATAGCCTCCTTTATCTGGTATCTGATGAAGGGATCCATGACTCGCAAAAGCTCATATCCAGAAAATCTTATTGGTATTAAAGGTGCTACTGGGCACTAATCTAGCTGTCCAAAATGCTCCTTAGACAAACAGAGGTTGGTGAATTTTCTTCCTCTTTTGTATACACAGATGTCAAACCACAAATTGCTTTCTAAGACTCCCTTCACATTCAAAAATTGTAACCTGATACTAGAGAACCTGATACTATACACCGACTTCTGTGTATTCAACTGTTTGCATGGTTCCTTGCATTCTGACCAAAATCCCAAAGATCCCAGAGTGCAAATGACCAATGCATTGGTAATTGCCATAATTAGAATGTGTTTTGGGGGGGAGGGGGACTGGAAGTATATAATGATAGCAGACTCAGTAATACTTTGTTTTCAGACTGAGAGAAGTATTTCAAGCAAATTCAAAACTCGAGGTTTACCAATCCATAATGAAAACAGATTCTTAGATATCTCACTTTTTGTAAAAAACATAGATACACTCCAATTCCTATGATGTATTACTACACTTTTAACAGATACGGGTATTCCTCCTCTGGTCTAATTCTATGAGCTGCTATATTTTCCAGTGCATTTGTAGTAACAGGCAGAAATACTGCTGCTTTGGGCAACCCAAAATTAGGTTTTGTGCTAATGGGACTGTCTCAGGATTGCTGGTGTAGAAAAACAGGTCAAAAGCAACAGCCATCACAATCAGATTTGGCACAGTGGTAATCTTCAAAGCATTGAAATGACAAGTGATAATAGGGCAAGGTCCTGGATTGGAGATAATAATCTCTAACACTCCACAAGCCTTTTAGTTAACAAAGTTCCATAAGGTGCTACCATCCAGAATACACAATATTGGGCTGGGTTCTATGCAGGACCAGAATAAGAGAAAGGTGGAAGAGGATATTTCCTGCCTCTCCCTTTCCCCAGCAGCCACCAGTGAGATTCAAAAAGATGATGCCAAGGATTGAAAGACCAAAGTGAATGAAAGGCCATGCAACACAAACAGTTGTACTGAGGAGGGGAAGGTGGTAAATGACCCCCCCACACACACACCTATTCTGCCAGTGGCTTTCACTTATCAAAGAGGCCAAGAGGGACAGTTTCCCCCACTTTGGCCTTCTTAGTGCAGTTGGCTATGTTGTGTGACTTTTTGTCCAGACAGGTACTCCCACCCTTTAGTATCACTATTTTGAGAAAGTGAATGACAAGAACCTTTTTAATCTGATGAAGTGTGATGACTTTTTGTCCAGACAGGTACTCCCACCTTCAGTATCACTATTTTGAGAAAGTGAATGGCATGAACCTTTTTAATCTGATGGTGTGCATGCACACGAAAGCTGATACCCAGAATTAAACTCTGTTGGTCTTATGGGTGCCACTGGACTGAAACTTTGTTCTGTTGCTTCAGACTTACACGGTTATCCACTTGAATCTTTTTAATATGTGTTAGATGTTCTCAGCTAAATTAAAGGGTATGGTATTAGAGAGATGAAGTAAGAATAATAGTATTAGCCCCTTTTTGTATACTTCTGTCTTTCTTCAGATCCAATAAATATAGCCACTCCTATTATTTCTAGCTATTTTTGAACATTTTTAAAACAAATGTTCATTTACACTACAATCATCAATGTGAAAAGCAACATTCCTTGTATGATACAATATTATAAAGGGAATGTTATGTCACATTGACTGTATTCTTGTAAACAGAGAAAATGCAGTTTGTTTCACAAAGTATTCATACTATCTCCTTTCAAGACTTTTGTCAATATGTCTATAGTAACAGATAACCATGCCTAAAATCAAACAGTTCCATCTGTAGTTCCTTATCAGAAATGAGTCTAAAACTGGTGCTCATGTATTCTCCCCAAGCCTCCTTGCTTCGGTGGTGAGAGAAGTCTTTTAGCTGACCAGTGAACAAACTGGATGTCTGTTCAACTCTTGTTCTCTTTCCAAAGCTATGGATGATCAGGATATCTCCTTGTCCTCTTCAGGAACAACTTCCAAGATTATTTGCAAAGATGAAGTTATCCATCCTGTAAAACAGAAGACACGGGAGACTTTTAAGAGAGCTTTTAAGCCAAACAGGCCAATACTATTTTTTTTTTAAGGTTACATTGGCTTGTCAGCTGAAAATACAGTAATTCTATCTTCTTAGGCCACTAAGAAATAGAAAAGAAAATAATTATACTTGATAATTTAGAACTTCAAAGACATGAATACTAAACATACATTGACCAAAGCATGTAGTTCAGACCCTAATCCAAACTATATATTTTATGTATATCCATAGCATGGGAGCTGGGAAATCCCTTTTAAAATGAAAAGTTTCTTCTGATTGGGACAGATGAGAGTGGCAGAGGGATGACACTTAGTGCTTTTCTCTAACTCTTTCACCATTACACATCACCATTCCTGGCAGTCCCCCCCACCCTTGAGGATGCTGGATTGTGAGGTTCAGGATTGCTTTTTACATCACATACAAATTCACTGACACTCTTAAATATCTGTACCTAAGTAGGCCTTGAAAGGAAAAAAAATATGGATTATAGTTATAAGGATTATATGTATAAGGGACACTACAGATTTCACCACAAACCTGTTTGACAGTCAAATGTACTGCGTTTAAAGCTGTCAATCAGATGTGAGCCAATAATACAGCCTGCTTGGTTCATGCTGAACAGCCGTGAACACCTGCCAGACAAGTTTGCATTGGGTTTTTGCAAAACTGTGCATGCACAAAGATGCTGCTGATTCAAACCGATAGACAACAATTATCATCACTAAGGATTACTAAAACCTAGGATTATATTAACCCAGTTTTTGACAAGGTACCTCACCAAAGACTCTCTTGAGTAAATTTAGCAGTCATGGGATAAAAAGGACGGGTTCTCTTATGGATTAAAAACTGGTTAAATGACAAATAGATCAAGACAAGAAGGGGGACCCACGATACTCGCGGCGGGGAGGAGAAGCTCCATGGGAGAAGGAAGCAGCCGCAGGTGAATCCTCTCCCCTGTCCCCAGCACCCACGGCGAGGCCCGCACCTCTCCAAGCTTCCCCCCTCCCCTAGTGGCGGCGAGGCCTTGCTGGCCCACCAAACTTTCTCCCTCCCCCCTCAACAGCAGCGCGGTGAGGCCCTGCTGGCCAATCGAACTTTCTCCCTCCCCCAGCGGCGGCAAAGCATCTCTTGCCTGCCAAACTTTCTCCCTCTCCCCCTTCAGCAGCGGCGGCAGCCCGCCAAACTTTCTCCCTCCCCTGGTGGCAGCGAGGCCTCGCTGGCCTGCCCACCTTCCTCCCTCCTTCCCCGGCGGTGGCGAGGCTTCACCGGCCCGCCAAACTCTATCCCTCCCCCCGGGCGGCAGCGAGGGCTGAATGGCTTACCGTTGCCGGCTGGCCAAGCCTTCTCCCTCTCCCCCTCCCCCTCTCCGGTGGTGGCAGCGGTGGCAAAGCCATTCTAAGAGCATTCCCTGCGCATGTACAGGGGATGCTCTTTTACTTTTTTGGGATTTAATTATCCCACTTGTATTTTTTACAGTTTTCAGATTTTTCTGCACACCTGGGCATTGCCCCACATGCGCAGGAAGATCTCCCTGTCCCCCAGGTGCCCCCTATGTGCGGATTTAGATTTCCGCATGCAGGGGGCACCTTGGGAATTAGATATATAGATGGGTAGCCGTGTGTCTGCAGCAGTAGGGTGTGAGCTTTCATGAGTCACTGCTCACTTCTTCAGATACAGCTAGAATGGAAGTCCATCTGTCCTATTTATTGGAAAGTGGAGTGATTTCAGATGCTGAATGACATTAGCAGGCAAATGACAATAGCAGGTGAATGACAATAGCAGGCATGCTTGGATTTAGGTGAGATATGCAGAAGGGTAATAGGCATGGAGAAATCAGTAATAGTAATGAGACAGGAAACCTAGGTCTCGATTCAATTGAGGAAGCAAAGAGTAGGAATAAATGGACAGTTCTCACAATGGAAGGAAGTAAGGACCAGTATTGGGGCTGGTACTATTTATGGTACTATTGGGGCTGAGAAGAACATCTCTCAGAATACAGCTTATGTGTTCTACAGAAGTCTAAATTGGCTTAGAACCATAAACCTCCCTTACAAGGCTTTTGAACAGATTATGTAATTTGACTCTGAATGCCCCCTATAAATACGAAATATTCTTACGGATCCTTTCTTGGAATAAAAACAAAAATGCAAAGCTTTTAGTTTAGGATAGATTCAGACCCCAATTTCCATCGTATTAAAATCCCTTTTCTTTCCTGTGAATTGGGGGTGGGGGAAATCTGATCTATATCAGCAGCTATGAGGATATTTATACTGTGGTGTGCTGGAACCGGTGCCATCTCTGAAGGTCTAGGAGACCATGCGGGGGTGGTATGTGGAATGGATCTGGTGCCCTCAACCCATGCCGTTTCAGACACCTGCACTTGGACCGAGCTGCCCTTCACGTCTGCTTCAGCCGCTAATCGTTTCCATTTGCACGCCTGTCGTCTTTTATTTAGGGCTAGGCACTTTCGATGCTAATAGAAACATCAAGCAGAATTAAACTGTATCATCCTCAGGGCAGATGTCTTGGTCTCCGCCAAATAAAGGAAATTTGTAATGCAATTATTATTTTTTTTTTAAAGGCAATGTGTTTTGCGGCAGCAGTTGCTGAGGAATATCATAGCTGGTGTGCATTTGGCTGTAATTCAGACCACAGAAGAGTAACAAAGGTGGGTTTTAAATCCAATCCGTTGACGGCAATGGAGCTTTTATTGCCCCAGGAACAAACAATGGACATGTGAAGGGGTGTCACATGCTCCGAGCACTGTCTCCTCTATCTGGTGAGGGCACCTTTTTTAATAAAAAAAATTATTTAAGTGAGGGCACTTGAAGGTTGGAAGCTGAGGGCTGTTATGGCCCAGTTTCCTGAGATTCAGATTTAACTCAAAATGAGAGGAATTGAACCTGGGACTTCTGACATACAACGCAGCTGCTCCCCCAGTGACCTGTGACCTTCTCTGCGTCAGGCGACGTGACAGAGGGAATGCTTTTGGAAACACAGTTAGATTAAAATGAAAAATTAATTTTTTTAAACAGTTACTGGAATAGACTCCAGTCAAGAAAACTGGCATTTCTAAAGAGATCACCCTGCCAAGTGTAATCAATACATTTAGCAGGAGTATTTCTGTCTCACAGAGAGAGGCCTTGTCAAGAGCAGTTACAGGTTATTGACTACAGTTCTGAAATGAGACCAGACACACTTCTTTTTCAATTATTTTCTTCACATTTTTATTCCACCCTGGCTCCAAGAAGAAAAGGGGAACACACGTGGTTCTCCCTTTCTCCGTGTGCTCCTGACAGCCACCCTGTGAGAAAGCGAGTGGCCCAGGGTCCCCCGGTGGGCTTTGCGGAGACTTGAACCTTGCGATAAGTACAAAAGAGGGTGACCAAGATGGTTAGGAGTTTGGAGCATCTTTCCTATGAGGAAAGGCTGAAGAATCTGGGACTTTTCAGTTTATAAAAGATGACTGGGGGAGGGAAACATGATAGGGTAGAGAGAGTTGACAAATAATTTTTTTTTCCTCCCTCTCCCAAAATACTAGAACTCAAGGGCATCCAATGAAGCTGATTTGCAGTAGGTTCAGGATGAACAAAAGCAAATACTATTTTACACCAAAAGTGGTTACAGTGTGGAATTCACTGCCAGAGGACATAGTGATGGCCACAGGAATAAACAGCTTTAAATGGGCATTAGATAAATTCATGGAGGATAAGTCTACTAAGGCTACTAAGCCTCTGAATCCCAGAGCCAGGAGGCAACATCAAGGGAAGGCCTCAGCCTCTATTCCCTGTTGTTGGCCATCCAGAGGAACTGGGTGGCCAGTGTGTGAGATAGGATGCTGGACTAGATGGACCATTGATCTGATCCAGCAGGGCTCTTCTTATGTTCTTATCACTGAATTTTATGATTTGTGACTAATTTAATTACCTATTTAAACAATTGCCTGCTGTGTGGAGCAGTTATCAGCAAAGTTTGGGTTGGCAGTAATAGTCATCCAGCTGCATGAAAACATACATGAATAAGAAGCCAATTGCAGTGTAGTACATGGTTAGTAAGGAATACAGTGAAGCTACCTGTTCCCACAACATCTGATTGTTTTGATGCACAGCCTGTATTCTGGACAAGAATATGGGGAAACAGATTGGTTTCCAAAAGGCAAAGGTATGAAACAAGGGTGTATTTTATCTCCCTGTCTCTTCAATCTATATGCAGAACATGTCATAAAGAAATCTGGATTAGATTTAGATGAAGGTGGAGTGAAAACTGCTGGAAGGAACAGTAACAATTTGAGATATGCAAGTAACACCACATTACTGGCAGAAAACAGCTCCTAATGAAGGTTAAAGCAGAAAGTACCAAAAAGCAGGATTGAATGACTACTGGGGAATGACACAACTTTAAAAGCTGACAGCAAAGAAACTGAAACTGTTAAAGATCTTCTATTCCCTCGGCTCCCTCATCTACCAAAAGGGGGACTGCACCCAAGAAATCAGGAGAGTGAGACTGGGAAGGGCAGCCACGAAGGAGCTACAACAAATTCTTAAGGGTTAGGGTGTGTCACTGGTGAACAAGAGGAAGAGAATTCATACCATAGTATGTTCCACTATTATGTATGTGTGGGTGTGAAAGTTGGACCATGAAGACAGCTGACAGGAAGAAAGTTGATTCATTTGAAATGTGGTGTTAGAGGAGGGTTTTACAGATATCATGGACCACCAAAAAGACAAGTAAGTGGGTTCTAGATCAAATCAATTCTGAACTCTCCTGAGAAGCTAAAATGACTAAACAGAGGCTATCGTACTTTGGTCACATTATGAGAAGACAAGAGTCACTGACACACTGGAAAAGACAATAATTCTCAGAAAAACTGAAGCAGCAGGAAAAGAGGAAGACCCAACATGAGATGGATTAACTCAATCAAGGATGCCATGGCCCTCAGTTTGCAAGACCTGCAAGGCTGTTAACAATAGGGCATTTTGGAGGTCATGCATTCATAAAGTGACCATCAGTCAGAAGCAACTTGATGGCACTTAGCAAACACACAACCTGTTGAACAGCCATGAACTGTTTGTCAACATGATCATCAAAAAATCAGCTCCCTGTTCATGACCGTCGAACAAGACGTGACCTGAATTGACAGGTGTTCAAGGAGCCCTTGGGTATATCATAAGAACATAAGAGATGCCAATGTTGGATCAGGCCAAAGACCCATCCAGTCCAACACTCTTTATCACACAGTGGCCAGAAATACCAGTGCCATCAGGAGGTCCACCAGTGGGGCCAGGACATTAGAAGCCCTCCCACTGTTGACCCCCCCAAGCACCAAGATGACAGAGCATCACTTGCCCCAGAGTCCCTATCTATACCTTGTGGCTAATAGCCACTGATGGACCTCTGCTCCATATGCTTATCTAATTCCCTTTTGAAGCCGTCCATGCTTGTAGCCGCCACCACTTCCTGTGGCAGTGAATTCCAAGTGTTAATCACTCTTTGGGTGAAGAAGTACTTCCTCTTATCCGTTCTAACCTGACCGCTCAGCAATTTCATGGAGTGCCCACGAATTCTTGTATTGTGAGAAAGGGAGAAAAGTACCTCTTTCTCTACCTGCTCTTTCCCATGCATAATCTTATAAACCTCAATCATGTCACCCCTCAGTCGTCATTTCTCCAAGCTAAAGAGCCCTAAGCGCCTTAACCTTTCCTCATAGGGAAAGTGTTCCAACCCTTTTATCATTCGAGTTGCCCTTTTCTGCACTTTTTCCAAAGCTATAATATCCTTTTTAAGGTGTGGTGATATCGTGTTATAACATTTTATAATACTTTTTTTTTTAATTTTGGGGGATTTTAAATGCTTCCATTTCTTTTTTTCTTTTTTTAATTTCTTCTTAATTGAAGTTACCAGTAGCATACTCTTTTCATTTTTATGTATTTATTTAAAACATATCCATCCCAGCTCTCTGCCAGATCATCCCCCAAGGCAGTTCACAGCCAAATTCAAAACAAACAATAATAATAAAATGATGAAACAGAAAACAGTAGCAAGAACAAGTAATCCAACCCAAATATTGCCAACAGAAATATACAAACTGCAGGGAGTCCAAGGTACAAAAGCTTTAAAAGGTCTTCAATAGAGATGTAAAGGTCAATAATGTTTCCTATAGTGCATTGGCATAATTTTTTGCTACTTGAATCATGAAGGGTAAATGAACAAGCTGTTAACCCACCAAGGAAAGTCTGTGAATATTATTTAAGTGTCCTATACATGCCGGTATTATTTACAGGCATTTGGCTTTTTTTCCTGGCTGAGAAACCACTGATTTTTTTTCTCCCCATAGGTTTAGAAGAATCAACTGCATTGTCACGAACCAGCAGAAAACAGGTCTGCCCAATAATCATGTTGAAGGAAGCCTCTTCTGTTTTGCTTCGGTTAAATGGTTCAATACTGGCATCCTGTGGCCACACAGACTCATGAAACTATGATCCAAAGCCTTTGGAAATCCTGACAACCAAATAAAAGATGAGATCTCTGCCGTCTTTTTCCCAGATGGAGAGAAATAAATTGCTACAGACATCAATTTCAATGGCACTAGTGATTTTTACAGAATGCATCATACATTTTCATTGTAACTTCTTTTTATTTATACCAGTGCTTGTAGGAAAACATTGCTTCTCTGCATCTGACAAAAGAACAGAGGTATGATAGCATTTCATCTATTAACTCTTGTTTATTTTTGACATGGCTATTGGAATATTGCAAAGGAAAAAACCCAATGCCTATATTTGCACTGAGATGTAAAATTAGTGTAATGTAATGCTGCCTTCTTTAGGATCTTTTTGTGACTAACATGTGGCTTACTGAAATTTTCTGTTTTGTGAGCATCAAACTTCTGAACTGATTTTATATTACTGGTTGCATAATGATATAGACCCTGAAGTGATATTATACGCAAGAGTGAGAATTAAAGGAAGATGGCTGCCTGCTTTAAATACCTATGCTGAGTGTGGGGTTGTTTTTTTTTGGGGGGGGTTGTTTTTGCTACTGTAGGTATTCATAGTCAGGGCGTGGCCAGGTAGCCTGTGGATTACACAGTTTGTGGCCTTGGCCAGACCAATTAACCTGATGGACATCAGCCCAGGATGTCTTGTTTAATTTTTGGCTTTTTTTGTTATAATGTTTTATAAAATTAGTGTAAAAGTGTCCTTTTGTAAGCCACTTAGGGTCCCCACCAGGAATGAAAGCATACTAAATAATGAAGGGAATAGATGAAATAATTTTGCATTAGTCAAATTGCTGGAATTTTCCCAACTATTAAACCCTCTTATACAAGTGTGATCCATATGGGAGACGATACCATTTTCACTCCATTTTCCTCAAAATAATGTAAGCGGAGCTTACCTTGTACTAATACTTTAATTCTACTGATGAAATTGACAAACTGATTCTCCTAAAAAATACAGCAGCAAAACTTTAAATAATTAGCCCTAAGCAAAAAAAAGTGTTATCTAAAAGATCAGTATCTAACTGCCTTGGCATAAGTGTAACCATGCCACCTCATGTAAGGCTAATTAGCTTCAATAGGAGGCAGTTTGAAGCAGAGAAGCCCAGGATCATTTGGTATTTAACCTGCCCATTGCTTTTACCCGCTTAAGACTACCTTCATCAGCGACTGTCCCCTCAATGCAGTTCGAGACATATCCTTGAAAGGAGAAAGGATAGACTTAGGGGGGAAAAGCAATGGATGGAAGAAGTACACTTTCCACCAGTTCTTTTCTCTGAATCTTCCCAGGTACAAACTTGTTCTGCCCTATGAGCAGCAGCCTTGAAAGTTTTGTTACATGCAGTCATGAGAAATTTCTAGCTATGTCCCTAGTTTTCTTTGAAGCAAAGCAAGCTTCATTTTTGCTTTTCAGTAATACAGATATGTACACACACACATATATATATAAAAACTTGGAAGACAAACTGCTAATCAGAAACATTTGTTATCTGGAAAATTATTCTCTATTCTAAACTCATTACAAAGGACAGTTACATACTCTTAAAGCTGTGGCTATGTTAGCCCATTCCATTGTGATCCTTGCCATTTAATTTCTACTAACTCATTCCTCCTCCTTCCTGTGCAGTAGGCATTCATAGCTTTTCTCAGCCTGAGGCCAGGGTCCTTCAAGGACCACCTGCGCTGAGGCTTGGCCACTTGCTGACTAAGATCTTCCTCAGATGTCCTGTTCTGTGTGGCCCACTTGTGCAAAGTGGATGGGTGGCTGCTAAAGACAAGACTACCAGTGTTAAGAACATAAGAAAAGCCCTGCTGGATCAGACCAGTGGTCCAGCTAGTCCAGCATCCTGTCCTACACACTGGCCAACCAGTTTCTCTGGAGGTCCAACATCAAGTCATAGAGACTGAGACCTTCCACTGATGTTGCCTCCTGGCTCTGGGATGCAGAGGTTTGTTGCCTCTGAACGTGGAGATTAGGGGTGTGCATTCGGTATATACCGAGCCAAATAAATACTCAAATAATATTATTCAGGTGTTCATTCATCCAAATACCAAATCAGATGAAACCATGAGAGAGAATCATGGTAAAAAGCCTAAGCAGTGAAAAAATAGCTGTGACAAGATTATGAACAATAAATGTGTGTTATCTTATACTCAACTGCATGTATAAAAGTCCAAATTGATAATTGATAAACAATTAAATGACAGAAAGAATAAATAATAGAATGTAAGTCCAGTACTTTCCAAAGTCTTCTACATTCCAATTGCAAAGTGAAGGGGAGGGGCATGTCTGCAAGGCCAGCAGCAAAACCAGGGCAATGGGCCCAGCAGAACCAGTGCCACTGTGGCAGTGACAAGACCCAAAAGGACTAAGGTCAAATCTGAGAATCTCTGAAGTAGAAACTGGGGGGTGGGGAGTTCTGAAAGGACAGCAGAACCAGTGCAATGTACTAGTGCCCAGCAGCAGAACCCAGTACCAATGTGGCAGCAACAGAACTTGCCAATGTCACACCAGAGAATCCCAACAGAGTTATTTTTTAAAAAAAAATGGCAGGAACAAGGGCAGTAGAAGCCCAACAGAAAACTCAAAAGAGCAGGGTAGGCAGGCAATTTTGTTAGCCCACCTGAACCAAGGCCAGCCCAATAGACAAAAGCCCAGTAATGTTGAGCTGCCATTTGCCACAATGGCACTGGGTTCTGCGGCTGGACGCTATCCTGTATCCACAATTCTCTACCTGCTGTTTTGTTGAAATCTTTAAGTAAAATGGCTTAATTTGATTTTGAAAAGCTGAAATCAGATAGCTTGGATGCTTCTATTGGAGAGTGAGTGACAGCCTGCCAGTTGGTGGATTTTATGAAGGAGAAGACAAGTAAGGGACCAACTGGAGTTGAGGTTTCCGTGCATGTCTCACTGTTAAGTTCTGAAGGGCTTGGGAAGTTAGCCAATTCTAGTTTCACACTGGTTGCAAGGGAACAAATGTTGGTCTCACTGTTTGAATGAATATTTTTTCATTGAACACCCTAGTGGAGATTCCCTTTAGTCACCATGGCTAGTAGCCACTAATAGACCCATCCTCCATGAATCTGTCTAATCCCCTTTTAAAGCTGCCTATACTTGTGGTCATCACTACATCCTCTGGAAGCAAATTCCACAGTTTAAGAACATGTTGTGTAAAGAAGTATCTTGTTCTATCTGTCCTGAATATACTACCCAACAGCTTCATTGGTTGCCCTCTAATGCTAGTGTTTGGGGAGAGGGAGAAAAGGTTTTCTTTGTCAACTCTCTCCACTCCAAGCATAATTTTATAACCTTCTATCATGTCTTCCCTTAATCATCTATTTTCTAAAATGTAAAAAGCAGTGATGCTACTTTAACCATGGAATAGTTATTTGTTAAGTAACAATGTTAACAACTGGTTATTTTTCATAGATAGTGGTAATTTTGTGTGTTGACATTGTTTTAAATTGTTCTATGTTGGCTGCTTAGAGAACTACTCACAGAGAACTTGGGGTAAAAATATATATTAATAAATAGTATAATTGCTTATTGTATATAATCCTTGCTCACATCAAGTAGTAGCTGTAGTTCATTTTGTTTTGTTCCAAGGCCATAACAATTTCACCGACATAATGGTTTTCAATCAACATAATAACAGTAACAGCTCAAACTAAATGTAATACTACAAGATAAAATTATCCTTGTTTGCACCTACAGGAACTGATGGGGTGAGCTTCCTTGGACATGGTGGAATTTTTTTTAAAAAGATGGAAAAATATATCCCATAACATTCTCCTCAGCTAAGTAGAATCAAGAAACAAAAGGAATATTTCTGCATCTCCCATTAATATTACTGAATTATTTGATTCTGAGACTGGCTTGTTTTTTCTTTTAAATTTTCACTCAGCAACTCATATATCCATCAAAAGCAGTGGCCAAAGTATACAAAATAGAAGCCACACTAAAACCTCTTTGGAGATTTTGTAATAGCTTGAGATACACAAGTGGGAGCAGATGATAAAGCGGAAAAGGTACTGATATTGATAAAGATGAGAATTCACTTTGCCATTGCCTTAATTTAAAAAATAAATACAAAAAATAGAAGGGGATAAACAAGGTTTAGGATAAAACTGGACTGTTGGGGAAATTAAGGAGTTTCATGTAACATGCAGTTCTGTCCTATGGTGCTGTGAATCAGTGACCTTAACACTGTCTTTTGGACATGAAGGCAATAGAATGAATACCAATAGAATGAAAACCAGACTCCCACCATAGCAATCCCAATGTCAGCTGAGATCAGGGTATCAGAGGCTGTTGAGATCCATTCCCTTTGTCTGCCTTAGTCTCTGGGAGCTCATAGGAAGGCTTTTATTATGGTGGCTCCATCTTTAAGCAACACCTTATCAGAAAAAGAAGGTATCCTCTTTCCTTCAATTTAAGAGCAATTGTAAATAGGGATGGGCACGAACTGGGGAAATGGAGGTTCATCACAGTTCGTCGTTTGTGGGGTCATGCAAACCACAAACCTTCATGAACCTCCCCATTTAATGAACTGGTTTGTTTTCTGAGGTTTGTGATTTGGTAGGGGGATCTTCCTTCCCTCCCTCCCTTCTGCTGGGGATGGCTCACTGAGGCCAGCAAAATGGAAGAGGGGAAAGATCTGAGATCTTCCCTCTCTCCTGACTGCTGGCAGTGGTTCCCCAAGGCCAGCAGAATGGAAGGGGGGAAGATCTTGCAAAAGCCATTTAAAAGGAACATTCCCTTTAAATGGCTTTTGCAAGTGGGCGCCGGGAGTGAACTTGCCACTTGGACTTCACTTGCATGCGGGGAGTTTAACTTCACTTATTGTTTAGACAGTGAGAAATAGTTTACTAATCTAGTTAGGAATATTCTTATTTGTGAATTTCATAAAATGGCTCCTAATTATTTCAAAGGAATATATGGGGGGGGGATTCAGGACACCACAGCAGTTCTGATCAAGAGATGTTCACTCAAATATTTCCCTGATATTCCTGATTTTAATCCCACAATGCAATACATATACTCTCTCCTGTTTGGGGAACAGAAACAAGTAAGGGGGGGGGGAATCTACACTATGTGCATAAACTCATATGCATTTAGAACTCAGTTGTGCTATTTTCTGCACTATTAAGGTTTGCAAACCAATGCCCCAACAACTACAATTAACACTTCAGACTGATAATCGAACAACCAACTGGTTCTCCATTCATATGAGAAATACAGAGCTATTCAAAAACCACTGCCCACCCAACCCCAAAACTAGCAGAGAAATGGGAATGTGATGTCAGGGGAGTTTAAAGAAGATAAAATTGCTTTTGTTCAGATTTCTGAATGATGAATTTTATTGATGCAAGACAAATTTCTTAATTGCCTGAGATTTATTTTAACAGACAAAACAGCTAATGCATAAAAATAAAAGGGAGAGGCCTTACTGCAACACTCATAAAGGGGTGAGAACAATTTAAAAACAACACACTGCTTTCAAGACTGACTGCCATGATCCACGAAAGAAACAAAGTACTGAATAATCTTCTATCAACATTCACTTACCCAAGAGTCGCCTAAACCACCTTGGCTTCTTGTCCCATATGATAAAGAGGTAGTAAGCAGGGACACCAGTCAGTGTTATTGCAAAGCCAATGCCAGTATTGACAGGGTCAGCATAAAGTGACAGTGCAACCATGAAGAGGCAGGTGAAGGAAAACAGCGCAGGAATAAAGAGCGGCACCTGGAACACACATCAAAAACATTATTGCAATAGCACTGACCTTGGCTATTGAATGTATTTAATGTTCCATGAAATGTGAATTGGAGAAGCCACAGCAGCCCACTGAAGTCCTGCAGAACATACAGGATAGCCAATCCAAATGCAGGAAACTAAAGAAATGAAATTAAAATGCACTTTTCTGCTGTAACCATTCCAGCAGCTGCCTAATTACCCACTCAAACAAACTCCATCGTACTATACATTTTCTAGCATTTTCTAGCATTAACTCCCTTTCCTAGTCCCTCTGCTCCATTTGAAAACAGAAGCAACTGAGGCAAAGGTCACTACCCATTAAAATCTCTTGTGCAATGCAGCAGGAGGCCTGGGTTTGCTGGCTACATTTTTAACTTACAAAAACAAGGACATTGGGGGGGGGGGTCAAAATCTGGTAGGAGAAATTCAAATAAAAATCATGCATAAGGATGTCCAATCTCATTATGCAATCATCCTGTTCTTCAAAATTGTATGTGTCTGTCACCACAACTGATAGTATTATTGAAGCCATTTTTAAAATGGAGAAGGGCAACAAAGCTGTTATGTGATGCTTTCTTTATGACTCTCTGTTAAGGAAAAATCTTTTGATGTTGCCAACTGGATTGGCATCTCTAGATATTATTTAGTTGCTGATTTAATGCCTTGAGCATCTTAAATTTTCTGTTCAGCTTTGTTCTACTTGGTGTGCTTGCCCACAGCTGTAATCCAAAGCACACCCATACAGTCAAGCAAGTTACGTTAAAATCAATGGGAATTATTGATTAATGAACAGACACTTTTGCTCCTGAAGAGTTTTTTTTTTATTCACAGCACCCAAAAGGTATGTAATATAGGTATTTCCTGCTAGACACTGAGTTATCTCTAAAGACTTTCTTCTGCTAAGTGAGAATCTTCCTCTGACAGATTCCCATAGTAGAATGCATGGATTCTTTGGATCCAATCTAGGAATGTGCATTCAGCATTTCCAAGCCAAATTAATACCTGAATCATGATTCAGGCATTAGTTAAGCCAAATCAGATTCTCTGATCTGATTTGGTTTACTGATAAGAGAATCCCGAATTAATTCAAGGATCTCAAATTTTCTGGCTTTATTATACCCTATGGGGTCTTTTTAAAGGTAAAGGTTGCCCTTGCTCAAAAGCAGTGGAATCCAACTCTAGGGTGTGGTGCTCATCTCCATTTCCAAGCTGAAGAGCCAGCACTGTTCAAAGATGTTTCCATGGTCATGTGGCCAGCATGACTAAACACAGAGGTGCACGGAATGCTGTTACCTTCCCACCAAAGCGGTACCTATTTATCTACTTGCAGTTTCTTGCTTTCGAACTGCTAGGTTGGCAGAAGCTGGAACCAGAGATGGGAGCTTACTCTGTCATATGGCACCAGGGTCTCGAACTGCAAAACTACAGACCTTCCAGTCTGCAGCTCAGTGTCTTAACCTTTGAGCCACCATTGCCCCATGGGGTCAATATAGTCAATGGCAAATCTCCTAGGGTATATTCAGTGGGCTGGGGAGAAGGAGTTTGAGGTAGAGGCACCAAATTTGCAGTGTAGCTGCTGGAGCCTCTCCCCAAAAGAGCCCCCAAGTTTCAAAAAGATTGGACACCCAAAGAGGGTGCTCAAGTCCTCAATTGTTTCCAATGGTGGGGAAAAAGCAATGCAGGCATACAACAAACCCAGCAGATTCTCCCAGAGTAGAAAGTACTAGAAAGTAGGAAGTGAAGTGTGGGGAGGGGGCATGTTTGCAAGGCCAGCAGCAGAACCAATGCAATGTGCCCAGCAGAACCAGTGCCATAACTCAACAGAACTAAGGGCAAATCTGAAAATCTCTGTTGTTTCCAGTGGTGGGGGGAAAGCAATGCAGGCATACAACAAGCCCAGCAAATGCTCCTGGAGAATCTCTGCAATAGAAAATGGGGAGGGGGCATGTTTGCAAGGCCAGCAGCAGAACCAATGCAATGTGCCCAGCAGAATCAGTGCCACTCTGGCAGTGTCAAAACCCAACAGAACTTAGGTCAAATCTGTTGGATTCTGGCACTGCCAGAGTGGCACTGATTCTGCTGGGCACATTGCACTGGTTCTGCTGCTGGCCTTGCAAACATGCCCCCTCCCCATTTTCTATTGCAGAGATTCTCCAGGAGAATTTGCTGGGCTTGTTGTATGCCTGAGTTGCTTTTTTCCCACCATTGGAAACAATGGGGGATGGGAGCACCCACTTTGGGTGTCCATAGAATTGGACCCCCTGGTCCAATGTTTTTGAATCTTGGGGCTCCAGCAACTACACTACAAATTTGGTTACCTCAAATCCCCTCCCCACCAGCCCACTGAATATACCCTACGAGATTTGCCATTGACTATAAAGGCCCCATAGGGTATAATGGAGCCAAAAAATTCAGGATTGCCAAATTTTATTCGAATTCCAATACAATACCAATATAGGAATTCAGGTTTTCAAGAAAATACTGAATTTTTAAGGGTCCAAAAATCCCAAATCCAAAAAAATAACTATTTTTTCCTTGCACATCCCTAATCCAATTCTACATAATATATCCAGGAAATATTATTGTTGTATATTAAATAATTTTAATAATGCCATAAGTTTTAAAAAGTGGCTCACACAGGGGAGTGCTCAATCCAGAAAGGTAGATTTTGCACTTGTGGGCAGGAATTGCAGCCAGTGTGTATAGAAAAATATTGCCAAAAGTGTGTCCACCATAGCTTAGGAAAGCCAGTTCCTATATCCAGAGTACTATAATACTATAAGCATTAAGGTCCAAACCATTTGTGATTCTGGTGACCCTGATTATGTAAGGTAGTCCTCATTTTTGTTTGTTTTTAATAACAGGTGAAGGCAAATTCAGTTCAGACTGGGACCGTGGCTCAAGGAAAGCAAGGGAGTTAGGCCTTCTCCCCATGGTGTTCTCTTACTATTTAAAGGAAGGAAATGACAAAACTTCCAGTGTCACACTTGTTTTGGCCCTCATTTTGCCCTCTGAAATTTCTAATCAATCGAACCCAATTGTGCTACTACAGTTTTATGAAGCCGCCCTTTACAGTGGTCTTCCTTTTTCCTAACCCACATTTATATGATACCACATGTGCATTTTCCACAGACTGGATCTCAAGGATGTTCAGGTTCACAATCTTTCCCACTAACCCCAACAGCACTGAATAAGAGAGGCTTTGTTGCCCTTGTGCAACAAAGTTTAACAATTTGTTCTTAAGCAGTGGTCTTATAAAGAAACAGACTGAATCTTGATATTCAATTTTTAAGATACTAAATGCTTATATAATGTTAATATAATTTATTATTTTGTAAAATATAGTTTTAAGTTATCAAAGATATTAGAGAGTACAATGTGACATTAAGTTTATTGAAAAGTCTGTAGGAGTCTCTAAAAAAGTATTTTTTAAAAAAAATAATAAGCTAATTGGGGCTAATTTGTTGAGAAATCCTTCTATTCTTTTGCCATTATTCTGGGAACAAACCTGTTGTCTACTGTAGAAGAACAGCTGCATGCATGGCATGCATATGAAAAAATGTAACAAAAATTACATTGTTTGACCAATAGCAACCATTTAGTGTATACTGGAATTTGATTACTCTTAATAAAAAAGTGTTATCAAAGGTATAACTTTGTTCTCTTCATTTGTTTTCTTTTTACTGTAATATTTTTAAAATAGATATGAATACAATATTAATCTTTTAAAACTATTTATTGTACTATAAAGGAACTATTAGATGGTAACCTAGATGGTGGTCCTTTTCTCATTGAAGAGGCAGAGATATGAATAGTGGACAAAGTATTTATGCAAAACAATCACATTACTGAGGTTACCTTGAAAGGACGAGGCATATCAGGGCGTTTGTATCGGAGGTAAATCATCCCAGCAACTGCCAATCCAATAAAAAGCCACCTGGCAAAACTGAGAAAATTCAAGAGACTGTAGATATCACTTGTGAAGAGCATAATCATAGTCAGAGGGTGCTGCCAAAACAAAAACAAAAAAACCCCCAATGAGTGGGTCTTGTCCCAAATGTTATTGCATATACTTACATACCTTACATTCTAAATTCCTTAAATAGCTATATAAATACCACATATTTTATATAAATACATATTTGGAATATCTGGAATTTGACAAACAATTTTAGGGGAAAATTTACAGGTTAACAAGTAAAGCTTTTTTTAAAAAAAAAAAACCCTGAATGGAATAATCCTTAGTTCTTGGAATGGTCCATGACAACAAATTAGCTATATTATTTTATTCACAAAATTTGAATTCTGTCTTTCAGCCCTAACAAGGACCACCAAGGTGACTAACAATTCAAAGCATGCATGAGAAAATCTCTTTTTAAATCCATTAAAACATATATAAAACATTAAAACAGCAATTAAAATTAGTTAGAGGAAGAAGGGATCAATGAGGGAATGCCAAATGAAACAAAAAAGTCTTCACCCACTGGCAGAATACAGCAACAGGAAGGGAGAGAGTTCCAGAGCTCTGGTGCTATGACCAAGAAGGCCCTCTTTAAGATTGCCATCCACCTAATCTCAAAAGGCAGGGGCACCCAAAGGAGGCCTCCAAAGATTACCATAGCGGTGGAGCAGGTTCATAAAGGAGTAAGTGGTCCTTCAGCTATGATATTTTACTTATATTTATGGCTTTAAAGCAATCACCAGTGGTGGTTGAGGTGGTAGATAGAGAGTGATCTCCTAATCTCTTTTTCAATCAGCCAACCCAAGTAGTTTGATTGCATGTGGAAGTGCTATCTACACACTAGACCTTCCATAGAGCTCCACTAAGAACACTGACTGCAACTTTCATCATATCCGGCTCCCCAGCAGATGCCGAAGGCATCCTGCTGAGACCCGACTGCCTCTATGAAAGGAGGGAGGAGTTCGGCTGCATGCAGCTGGGTACTTTAAGGGAAGGGGCCAGCGCCGTCTTAACGGTTGGCCCTGGACTCACTCGGACAGTCTGCACCTCGTCCCCCGTCTATGGGGGCAATCAGACCTCTTAACTATATATAAATATCCTCATTATTCTGAAGATAATGAAGTCCCTAGACAATACTGAATTGCAGCCAAGTAAATTACATATGAATCACATTGTAAATGTTCACCTGAGACATTTTACATCAAGAGGACTAAAGGAAATATAAGACCCAATCTGAATTGCCTACAATTGTGATATTAGGGTTGTTTCGTTCCAGGTGCTTATCTATTTGCAATCAGAAGTCCCAAAGAATCTTTGTGTCATGAGTCAGCCAGGGCTCAGCAATAGCAAGGACTCCTCAGGAGAACATTAACAGAAGCTCTTTGGTAAAACTTCTTGGTTGTATTTTTCTTAACAAGGGTATGTTTGATGTTGTCAACTTTCAAAATTCAAAGATCTTTGTAGTTTTCTTCAAAGCTCAGTATTTTGATGTTGTTTGGCATCTTGATTTCTTCTTGTATAACAATCTTTCCTCTATTCAATGCTAATCCTGCATACTTGTCGAGGCCAAATTTCATTGTTATATCTTTGCTGACCATTCGAACTGTATTTAGTAAAGAATCAATCTCTGATTATGACTTTCCATACATTTCCAAATCATCCATATACAGTAAGTGGGACTGTCTTTGAAAGCTGGGATCCTAAGCCTGTGCAGCTGAGAATGATTGTGAGTGGTATTAGGGCAATGACGAAGCAGTGGTCTCCTTGTAAATTCCATGTTTGATAGTACCTGTTCCAATTTCTTCTCCATTCAGTACAGCACCAACCTGGTGTTCCATTTACTCATGGCAGTTTTGATAAGCGTTATTGCAGTTCTGCTGATGCCTATCATTTATAGCATATTCCGTATCCATGTATGAGGGAGTTTATTATTGTTGTTGTTGTTGTTAATTAGTTTACTAATAATAATAATAACAACAACAACAACAATGATTATGATGATGATAGTTTCAGTGTCCTGAATAGGACAGTAATATCCCACTATCTGTTACTGTTGTTTGCATTTTCTCTGCAAGTCATCTATAATGAGACTTCACAGACAGTACATTAAAGTGTAGCTTTTATGTGAAATTTTATTACTCTGCATTCCTACCCATGAAGATTCATTCCACTGAGAAATGCTTAACTAATCATTCTCCTTCAAACTTTCAAATAAAACGTAATGAGGTGTGATTTAGGTGCCAGCCTAGAAGAGTCAAATGTGACTAACATAGAGTTAGAGGAGGACTCTCTGAAATAGATCACTTCTGTAATTGCTCCCCACCTCTCTACATACATAGCCAACCTATGAAATGGAAATAAATAACGGAAATTCAAGAACTATTTAAGTCATATTGAAATCCTGCAGGGGACGCCTATATTGCACAGCCTTCTACAGGGACATTTGTTTGTATGATTTACCAAAACAATGACAGCTGGCAGAGGAGTGTGCTTGCGGACATGAATCATGGAGAGAATTTCTGGAAGGTGACCCTCACGGGATGCAACGTAGAACATCCTAGTGGGAAAATAAATTTGGACAGTGTTTAAAGATGCTCATTACCAAGATGAATGGAAGTAACACACCAAAGATGTAAAATACATTCACAAAAGTTATACTCAGTAGTACTTTGTTCCTATTTAATACATGCATCAGAAGTCCCAACTGAAAAGAATATAGGAAAACAAATTCAGCTACCAAGGAAATAGGCCTTTAAAATGTATTTCTAGCCCCCACCTTTGACAGACTTTAGAAACAAATATTTTAAAGCACTGCTTTCATTTTTTTGTTCTCTCATCTGAGCAAAGCAATCATTACTTCAGTACTATAGCAAAAATCCACCAGAAACTTCTGTTTAAGTCCCATTAAAATAAATGGAAGTTGGGCAAAAAATGTAATCAATTTTTCTGCAGTTTGCATTCAATTTTCCATTGCTGCATTCACTGTTATTAACTATGTGATAACCAAAGGAGAGAAAATGTACACAATTCCCTGTACAGTTGTGCCAGTATTACGTTGTTATCTATTTACTTCCTTTGAAGAAGTTATCAGGGAAGGGGTTCTGGTCCTCTGGAGGGGTAAAGCATATGTATTACATATAGACCTCCCTAAGGAAAGGTATTGGGAAAAATCCTCCTCTGCCTGAAAGCCTGGAGATCCACTTCCAGGCGGAATATACAAAACTAAGCTAGATAGACCAGTGGTTTGAATTATGTAAAAAGCAGGTCCATGTGTTTCTACACTATAATTTACAGACTTTATCCTTACTGATCACTTAATCTTCAGATATAATGCTATTAACATTGGCTCACCTGGAGACAGCAAAAATACCACCATTCATTGACCCAAAGCAAGAGAGTGCAACAAAAATGGGAACAGCTAAAGAAAAACTTCCTAGTAAACGTTCAGAAAAAGTCTGAAAAAAAGAAAGAGAAACATAAATCCACACTTCTATTAGTCAACGGATGAAATGAACTACAGTTGTCCTCTGCTTGTATCACATGCAACAAGGTCTCTGAAATAGTTAGGACCCCTTGATACTTCCATAAATTTGGAAGCCACTACTAAGGTTATTCATTATAAAGAACTCCTACCCCATTCCACAATTTTGAGACATGAATCCTATATATTCTGTGTGTGCACACAGTTAAAGACTTACATTTTAATCCTAAACAGAGTTACACCAGTCTAGTCCACTGAAATCAAGGAGTTAGACAACTCTGTATAACATTGCACATTTTGTCTAAAATCTTCTGTCACAATTCCACCACAACTTACCACTGCTACTGCCTTGGACATTAGCAGATCTTCAGGGCTGATTGTTGTAAAATAGGCCACATTTGTTAACACATAGCCAACTGTGACAATAACCATTGAAGTGCAAATGGCAAGTGGTATATTTCTGAAAGAGAAAAAGAAATTTACTGTTATCCATCTGCACTGAATCAATTTGGTTATGAAAGAAATTTTATTTGTGTCATTGGACCTCCATCGTGACAGGTATACTTTTGCACACTCGATTAGGTCTTGCTACATGATACCTAATTGGAGACAAATATCAAACATCATAGGTCAAAAGAGCTTATTTCTAACTTTCTGATATGAGTACCCTTATCTGTTTACATTATAAATAGAAGACAAATTGTTCTTAAGCTATGCTCAAAAAGACTTGTCAGTAGAATTCTACGCACAGTTATTCCATTAATTTTAATGGGCTTAGTCTGAAGTAACTCTGCAGAGAATTGCTGCTCTAAGGTCCCATTCACACGGAGAAGTTGCCACGCTAAAGACACGGATGATAGGTGGATTTTCGGTGTGCAATCACACTGCAACATCTGCCATGCTAAAGACACGGATGATAGGTGGATTTTCGGTGTGTGATCACACTGCAACATCTGGGAAGCGTAGTACACCCGTGGCTAACCCGTGGCTTCTCACCAAAGATGCGGAGTAAAAAACTACCACATACAATGTACTAGTTTCTGGAAAACGCGGGGCAAGGGCGGGCATCTGATCGTGTTTCCGCTTTAATCCAATGGCATCCGGTGCCCGTCCATGTCCCGTCGCACACCGGATGGGGGTTTTTTTGTAAGTCTCACAGGATGCACACAAACAATCATGCGCATGTGCAAACTTCAGTGTGAAAAAAAAAATCCCATTTGCCAGAGAAGCGGTGCCTAGCGATTGCCGGTGTGATCGTGCCGTGCCGCTTCTTTGCCGTGCTGCAGGATAGCCGTGTGATCGGCACCTCACGGCCTAACCACGGGACCTTGACAGGATATGTGATCGGGCTGCCACGCGTTACTTTGCTTCAGGGCAAACAGCCATGCTTCCCCCCTGCATTTTCCAGCCCATGTGACCAGGACCTAACTGTATCTTGAAATGATGGTCACATCATAGCAAGGAAGTCTGAGTTGACCCTATTCACTTTGCTGTTTTGTTTGCATACTAGAGAGTATGTTGAAGCCTGATTTATCCTAAAACCATCTGCAAGGAGTATTAGTTTATAAATCAGTGTAATATGATATATTTGTAACCACTCTAAAGAATGATCCTCAAATTGTAGCTTCACATTTATATTTCAGAGCAAAGAGTCTGGGCCTGAGAAACCTGCATTCAAATCCTACTTTAGCCATAAGTTAAATCATTATCTTTAAAGTATTGATGTTTATGAGATAATTTGTTGACATTATTGAGAAGATTACTTGACATTAAAAAATTAATAATCTAGAAATTCTTAAAGTGACAGTCACCACAGTTGGCAATAAACTACCACAGGATAGAACTGAAATTTGGGAACTGCTAATGGAATTTGGTACAATACTCCGTGACTTTGCTGTACTCTTTGTTTCACAGATGAACCTCACCAGATAACATGGTGATGGATAAAACTGAACCTAAGTAGAATATCATACACAGCAAGCAGTTGAACAAACAAACCCAAACGTGAAGAAACATGAAGCCCAAAGATTCATTGAAATAATTATACCATTTCAGTGCATAATAAGGCACAATATTATAATGACATTTTGAAATTCACAAGAGATGTTCTGGACTGGCTATAAGCATTATTGTATTACCCCCAAATACTGTATTATCCCCACAATAACATCCCTATGATCATGCCTTGTGTCCTGAGCTCCCAATCCTGGACAATGTGGAGCAATCAACAAGAGTAGGATTGCCCGATTACAAGACACTGCCCATTAGAAGTCCTGAGGATGCTGAAGCTGTGCCTTCTATTCCATACCTCCACCAGTACCTCTGCATACCCTTCTACACTGGAGCAAGCAGGGCCCTAATTTTGCCCAACAGCAGGTAAGGGAGGAGGGGGCAAATGGACCAGTGGAGGAACAGAGCATGATGTGTAGCGGCTGCAGGCTCTACTTCCTTGGAATTTTGAAAGGAAAGGGTGTTATCACTGAATTAACACCTATCTAAAAATAGTCACCAAGAATGCTTTAGATGAAGACTTTTTGAGTCAGTAGTAAACAAAGTTTTACTACAAAATCCACTGTTTATAATGTCTGAGAGGAAGTATTTTAGTCAGTCGAACAGCTATATTCTACAGCACATACCAGCTGCCCAGCGCAAAGGACAAGAAAGTCATCTCACGCCATGCTCATGGCAAAAACTGTGCTTTGAATTACTGACTAGAAAAGGCCCTGAGATAAGTGACCCTGGAAACACTTTCCTAGTATTTCTTTTATATACTAACTTTTACTCACCTGTTTTGGCTCTCTGGAGTTCAGACAAAGCATACTTTCAGTTCCTTGATCTCAGACTTTCTGCTCTGCATTTTCAGCAGTTATCAACCTTTAGAGAAAAGCACTACAGGGCAGCTCTACTACATATCTTAATATGATTCCCTCTAAAAATAAAAGTAAAGTTCATAACCAACTAGGGAGAAAGCATTGTTGGACTTGTGTTATTTGGCACTCTGACTCCTGGCTCATTAGGCTGGCGCATCTAACCCAGTCTGTGGGGGGGGGGGGGACGGGACCCTAAATAACTAGTCAGCAAGCGCCATTCATTATTCTGCTGAAAGACTGGGACACTCCATGTTCCCAGAAGCCTTGAGCAGAATAAGAGGTTTTGTGACCTCCGAGGTCTGAGTACTTTAATGTAGAAGCCATGCTTCATCTGCCTTTCCCCCCCCCCTCCCAGCACAATCAGGCCTTTAGGGGGCTGCAATCCATTAGCATGCAACACCAGCAAGTGTGACTTGTTAGTTGGTGGCTTGCAGTGACAAACTCGGACAAAAAAACCCTCTGGCTTCATGATTTAAGGGATAAGCCATCCAACTCATATCCATTTTCAGCTGAAGAGTTATATTGTCTTTTCAATCACCATGTAATGCATTAGCCCACATTTCAGCTCTTGTGTTAAAATGCAGTCTAGCACCTTTAAAAGATGCCTCATCTGCCTCTGAGAGTGTAAATCGGGCATTCTGAATTAAAATGTCTTGGCACATATATACTTTATATATCGGCCCTCGGTGCCACAGAAGTTTCAGGTTCATAGAAGTTGAAGAACCCCATTGCCTAGATGCCAGTACTAAAGCAATTTATCTGATTATTTATATATTCCTTCTTGGAAATTGAAAAAGAGTAGCATGTTTCAGAATAAGGCCCCTGTGACAAGCCGTTTCTGTCAACTGAGGGGACCCACACAGCTTCCTATGATTTTTAGGGAACTAGGTTTGTGTTAAATCATAAACCTTCCCTCAGTTACCAGATGTTCTAAAGGTAGCGAGTGTATAGGCTTAGGCTTTGCTGCCATAGGTAAGTTTTATGGTGAGCAAATAGAATACAGAGATTGGTGAGGCAGGAAATATATATTAACAACACAGAAGATTTATTTATTTACAAGCTGGTTTCAAAGAACAGATAAGCAGCACAAATCTCCAAGTAGACTAGAAGAAGAAGAAGAGTTGGTTTTTATACCCTGCTTTTCACTACCCAAAGGAGCCTCCGAGTGGCTTACAGTCACCTTCCCTTCCTATCTCCTTGTGAGGTAGGTGGGTCTGAGAGAGCTCTGAGAGAACTGTGACTGACCCAAGGTCAGCCAGCTGGCTTCATGTGGAGGAGTGGGGAATCAGTTTGCCACTCTTAAATTTTAGAGTTTGCCACTCTTAAATGCTACATCACACTGGCTCTCAGGAAAAGAGAAACATGGCTGAGGCACATTAATTTAAACTAGTTATGACTTCAGAGAGTAGTTTGAATGCTTTTTTAATACTTTCAGGTATAAACAGGCTTTTACTGACTAGTCACTAGGTTAGATCCTCTCACACACATAGGATTCTACCTTTACCAGCTTGCCATTTTCCAAGAGTTATACTAAATGGTACAAGGTCTGTTCATTACCAGAGTCAGGCCTAGCAATTATTACTCTATTCTCTCTCAGAGGTAGAGCTAAACCATTCTGCCACACTACCAAGCAGAGCTAGCCTTCACCCTGTCTGCTCTTTTTCGGAGCCAGCCCTGAGCTATAACTATTCTCTCCTTGAGGCAAAATTGAACTCTCTCTGCACTCACCTTGAGGCTGATGGGGACTAAATTCCTGCAGTGCTTCCTTCCAACACTCCAGCCCCCTCCCAAAAGGTGATTGGATGCCAGAACAGCAATCTCACGGGCTCAAATGAGTGGCTGTTTTCACATTTGGGGCAGGACAGCCTCCTGTCCATCACAGCACACACACACCTATCCTTGGAGGCACAGTTTTTTTTTTTGTAAAGCCACAACAATCAAGAAGGGAAAGAAAGTGAAAACAGAATCATATCATTCTTCCTATTCTCATTCACAGGTGAGGTGTTTAAGAGAAACACTGAAAAACAGCAGGATTCTCACAAACAGAGTATAATCCATATGTATAACAGAGTTCTGAGCAGTACTAGCTCCTGCTGTGAAGCAAAAAAAACCAACCCTAAATAAATTATCGGTACATACCATTCATTACTTTGCTGAAACGTAGAGTACAATTCAGAGTATAATCCAGAGGAACATAGATATTATCAGTCCCACTGACACATTTGAGCATGTGGGCACTTTTGGATTTCTGACATAGGGTGGTGGGCACAACCACAAAATGGCTGCCAACAGAGGTGGAGCCAACCACATACACACGCACAGGAAGCCTAAATGCAGGGGACAAGAGAAGTCATTTTAAAAAATACACTGGGATTGAGGAGTGATAGAATATAAAACAAACACTGTGTCTCTAAATGCAGGGGACAAGAGAAGTCATTTTTAAAAATACACTGGGATTGAGGAGTGATGATAGAATATAAAACAAACACTGTGTCATCTGTGTAGCCAATTAGCTCTCCAGTGGCAAATCAGAAGCCCTGCTGGGCAGGAGCCCCACTCACACCAGGAATGGTATTGGAGGTTGCCAAGGTGCCCACAGGTGCCACAGTGGGGACCCCTGGATTAGGTTATATCAAACTTCCTTTGATTTCACTCTGAAACATCAGCTTATCATATGGTAGAATTCCAGCATTTCCAATGCCAGGCCTGGCATTTGTTAATATTTGGGGAAGCAAAATTGTTACGGTAGAGTATCTTGCAAAAGCCGCTAGTTCGTCTTTCAGTCATGTAGTGATTCCCGTAAATCTAAGTAGCCTCAAAATTGGTGTCTATTTTGCCTTATATTAAACCTTCAGGTCTACAATAAAATATTGTATGGCGATTGATCTGCAAAAAGCTGGGCCATCAGTTGTGGTAGTACAAACTGTGGCTAAAACAGCATTTTTTTGTATAATAATATTTTTATTGAGTATATCTATCAATCTACATATACACAAATCGTTACCCATCTTATTGATATACTCATTTTCAATTTTTTTACACAGCAAGAAAAAGAAAAAGAAAAAAAATTCCCTGAGGTTGCTATTTCATCAAACCAATCTTTTAAAATCTCATTTAATCCCTCCTCTTTTCTTATGCCCCTATTTTACCCATAAATTAGGTCTCCATACAACTTTCCCCAAAACTTATAATTAACTTTGATACATTTCATATTCTTCATTCCTACAGCAGTTACTAGCCCCACCTACCTCACTGGGTGTCTGTTGTGGAGAGGGGGAGGGAAAGGAGTTTGTAAACCACTCTGAGACTCCTCTGGGTAGTGAAGGGCAGAGATTTGGTGGCAATCAGTATGTAAGAAATCAGATGATTCCCAAAACCTCTTAAATTGCGCCAATTTTTACTGTTTAACTGTAGAAGTTTTTTTCCCCCTTGGACTCTGTGAAAGTTAACTCTGGTCAATATTTACAACAGATTTTGAATGTGCTACAACAGAAGCATAGGCAAGAATGCAAACAAATAGCCCCTGTTGTGCTGCTCGTAGTATAAATATTAGCCAAAGAACCGTACCAGGGAGACAGCAAATTGAACAAGAAGATCAGGAAATGAGAAAAAATTACAATATGTCAAGTTTTATTAACATCTAGTGGTCTGCATATCATATGTAAGTCTTCAGCATGTCAGCCACTAATATCTGCAGAGGAACTGCATGGAAACTATAGTCAACACCTTCAACAGAATTTGAAAGAAAAATATATTTTTGTTTTCATATTTCTCAAAGTTCTGATCTTCCCTACATAGCTTAATAGTTCTTTGGGCATTATCTGGTTACAACAGGAAGCTAGGAGGGGGGGGTGGGGGGGGGGGGGGAGGGGTTTGGTGACTGCTGTTAACAATGAACAATTAAATTGAATGGAGAGAGGAATAGATTAATCCTAGCAATTAGGTCATGCAACTCTCTCTTGAATTTGCCTCATATGTCAAGCAGGAAGTTGAAAAAAATACACAATTTATTCTTGTTTCCTGTTTCACCACTAGTTAATGCCCAAGAGGCTTCCATCTTTGGCTGCATTCAGGTGTCAGGATCACCCACGGTTTATAAATCATGATTTTATTTATTCATTTATTTGCTTCATTTATATACCACTTTTCTCTCCAAAGGGAACCCAAATAAGTTTGCATCATTCTCCCTTCTTCCAGTTTATCCTCACAACAACCCTATGAGGTAGGTTAGGCTGGGGTAAGTTAGGCTGAGTGTGTGTGACTGGCACACAATCACCCAGCAAGCTTCCCTAGCTGAGTGGGGATTTGAATTTGAGTGCCCCACATCCAAGTCCAATAGTCTAACCACTACACTAAGCTGGTTTGATTAAACTGATGTGACTTATTGCAGTCTGCACAACAAATGATAGTGAGCCCCAAGTGAGAATGCTAAACCTTAATTTGAATCTGATTTGTTAACCATAACATATTAAACGGTTTATTGTGACATCTCTGTGCAGAAATACCAGTTTGTTCAGTAGCATGAAGCCTCTTAGCCTCCTGCATGGAGAGAGGGAAGCACAAACCAACAGAAAATCTTGCCACTGGCTATCAATAGTGCTTTTTTAGTATGCTAGATTGGATTCAGAGGTAAATTCCTGCTAACAGAAGGCAGGCAATTTTTTTTCTAACTTGCTCCTTGCACTTCAGAGTCCCAGTTTGCCAGTTATGATCTTTCTCCTGGAAACAGTGTTTGGAGGAGCATTTCAGACTGCACTGGGAAGGCAGATATAACAAAGTCCCACTTCACAGACAGAAATCTGTCAGTGGAAATTATTGCTGGACTTAACCAATGTTCTCCTATCCCCATCAGCCCTGATTATTTCAGCAGAAACCCAAAATTAAATCACATTAACCACACCACTGCAAAACTGCCAAAAATAGGTTGAGGTGGGGCATGGTTGAAGTAGGATTTGGGGCATGTGCTGAAATATGACACGATGAAATATCTGTTGGGATATTTGGTTAATATAGCAGAGTTTGCCCAGTCATAGAAGCATGATATTGAGCACAGTAAATAAATCTCCCAAGAAGTATATTGCAAAATTAAAACTTACATTTATTCAAATAGATTCAATCTACATTAAGGTTGCAGTCAAAAGGAGAAAGAAAAGCCTAATCTGAAGAGTACTTTCCCTATTACAAGTGGCTAGCTAATCCAGCATCATGAGTACAGAAGTATGCGGGCATTGTTTCTGCAGGAGAGACCTGTAGAGACTTGTGACTACATGAAGAGCCATGCAGAAATGGAAAAGAACAAAGGACACAGAGAGGAGGGGTCAGAGGACAGCTCCCTGGTTAAGACACAGAGATCCCATTCAAAGAGGTAACACTTATACAGACTTAGAGTGATGCAGCGCCACCAATGCTCAAGCGTGCTGAGTTGCTTACTCCAACAATATCACATGTGTATTTTGCATTCTGGATGGATCAGCCCACATTCTCCACTTTCAAACTGATTGTGGGAATAAGCCCTTAATTTAATCATCTCCTGCCTCAATGTAAGCATCCAGTTAAAAATATGAAATAAGTAGGTTTTCCCCTTCTCCATGAAGATATACATCCGAAGTAAAAATAGTTATTGAAGACAGTAGAGCATTTTCTGAGGGTATTAAACTCTACTAAGGCCAGGCAGAAAATATTTAAAGAGCAATTACGATTTCTCAAGCACTTATAGTAAATATGCTTTGAGCACTACTACTGTAATACATTTGAATATGAGAAATAGTTTAAAGAAGCCTAAGCAGTTGTAAAATAAGATAGCAGCAACCATGGCCACAGATGGTACCAAAATACATTTCCAGACTGCACAACAAACAGCAATTATCCCATGAGTACTGTGAGCTTCATTATGGGAACAATTTTATATTAAACGCCCAGTATGTTCACATATAACCTGATTGACTTAAATTGCTGCATCAGACACTAGTGCAAAGATGGCAGATTGTTCATTTCCTGTTTGCCACTTCTCTATATTTTGCTTTAAAAAGCAATAACTTAAATGAGTGCATGTCATTCTCAATTGACACAAAGCAAATATATCTTGGAATTCATCTCCACGTACACAAACAGTAAAGTGAGCAATCACCATTAACAACAGTATTTAGTCAAGAAAAGATGAACTTTCTTGTCTTACTTTGCTAACATAAAGCAAATTTGGCCCCGTACCCATTAGCACTGGGATTTTAGTTGCTGTTTTTAAATTAAGCAGGTTTGGGCTGATTAGCCACCAAAGAATTATTGAACCAATCTAGCATGTCAAAATAAAACAAACCCAAAATAAATTAGCCCAGTATCATTTGAGCTGTGCAGTAATGGCCAGAAGTTAATGTCACAGCTGAATAAACCTTAATCAGCAAGCGTCTTAAGCTCTTTCACATAGCTACAATGACAGTAAATGAAGTAAATTTCCATTATTCTGTATTTCCAGACCATTTACAACTTTAGTGTGACAAAATGTTACTATTGGAGGCATTTCAAGCTGTTTCTGTGAATTTCATTTAAAATCTAATATTTTCATATAAGTAGTTGCTTGAAAGTATCTTTCTCTTTTCAAGTATGAAGCAAAAATACCTGAAGTTATATGAAAAAAAAAACAAATTCCTCCGTCCACCCAACTGTTTCCCCTGCAATCTGTCTCTCTAGCCACAAAGAAGGAACAGAGACAGAGAGAGTTCTCCAGCTTCATTTCTCTCCTGTTTAGGAGTACAATCCTAGATGATGGAGTACATGGCAGGCCCAAGGAAGGGAGATTGTGACCAGAGTGCAACGCACTTACCAAGGTATGATAACAGCAGTCCCATGACCTAATGCCTCCTTACCTTTTCCACACTTAATATTATATCACATATCTAAGACAAGTTTGGGGTTGACTGTCAGCAATATGCTGAGGACAATCAGTCTATATCTCCTTATCCAAATCTCTTGGTGATATGGTAGAGGTCCTTTCTCACTTCTTGTCTGCTGTACTTAAATGGTTAGGAGTGAACAAATTGAAACTAAATCCTGAAAAGACAGAGGTAATGCTCATTGGGAAGGTGGAGATCTTGAAGGACACTGTATTTCCCACCTTCAGCATGGTTCTGCTGGTCCTTGTTGACTCAGTTAACAGCTGAGGGGTTATACTGGATCCAGCATTACTACTGGAGAAACAAATTAATGCCTTTGCAAAAAAACACTTTATACCAATGTAGTTTAGCCCAGAAGATGACTTCCTACCTTGACTTGGCCAGTCTGGCCACCTAGATTCTTGTCATGCTAACCTGGAGACTAGACTACTGTAACACATTCTGCATAGGTCTCCCCCTCAGAGTCAGCTCAGAGACTCCAGCTGGTGTAGAATGCCGCAGCTCAGTTATTATCAAAAGCTAGGCAGGTAATACATATTAGTCCCCATTCTGCACTTCATTGGCTGCCCATCAGTTACAGGGTTTCATACAAATTATTGGTTATTGCATTCAAAGTCCGTCATGGCCTTGGACCCTCATATCTGCAAGGCTTCACTCATCTGAAAAGTGCCTTCTGCAGGTAACACCATGCAAATGGCCAAGCTCAACAATGGCCCATACATGTGCATTCTATGTTGTGGCCCCCGCCTTATGGAATGGACTACCTGATGAGGTCAGGAAGGCTCCCAGCAAGGGCATAGACTTTCCAATTTCCCGGAGCTGGGGGCCTGGGGCTGGGCCAGAGGCATTGCTATGCTAGGTCCTTAAAAGAACTGAGGCCCAGTGACATCTTAGGGAGGAGCCAGTAACATCACAGGCCATTGTCACTATCTATGGAGGTGGAGCCATGTGGGATTTAGTAAGGGGCTCCCCAAAAATTTAAGGGGGGGATAAGAACCCTTTGGAACCCCCCTAGCCATGCCCCTGGGCTGGGCTAAACCCAGTAAAAGGTGGCCAGTGGTTATAGTGGTATCTCAGCGGCCTCCTGCTGTGTCCTTTATTTAAGTTCACTTTTAGAATAGTCACTTTTAAGATCTGCAAATATACATACCATGTGCATAAGACAAATAAATGGTCACAAATTTGAAACTAAGAAGGGCAACACAGAAAAACCTGTAGGGGAACATTTTAAAAGTTTTCCTGGCCATACACAGAATTAGGGCTGCCTGCTCTGGGTGGGAAAATACCTGGAGATTTGGAGTGGGGAGCCTGGGGAGGGCAGAGTATGGGGAGGGGTACAATGCCCTCCAAAGCAGCCAGTTCCTCCAGGGGAACTGATCTTGGTTGCATGGAGATCAATTGTAATATCAGGAGATCTCCAGGCTGGCAACCCTACATGGAATAGGATGGTCATGTTTTGTAAAGGTTTCCTTATCTGCTTTTTAACAAGACAGATCGCATTAAAGTTTTGTGAAATGAACATTCACATGCACACACAAACACACATCTGGCAATTCTACATCACTAGGAAGAAAGAAACTTGAAAGCAAACACAGCCTTGCTGGACCAGATGAAGAGTCCACTTAGCTTTGAATTATGTTCCCTAGGCAGGCAGATACCATAGGAAGGTCTCACAACCACAACTTTACTTTCATTCTTCACCCCCATGTCCAGCAATCAGCGGTACACTGCCTTTGATCATGGAGGTTCTCTTCTCAATGATACCTTCGTAGGTAAAATTACCTTTTTGCATGGTTTTATATACACACACACTACAGGCAACAGCCCATACAAAACCAATGCAATAAAATTCATAGAGTTAAAAAGGCTTTAAAGGGGATGTGAACAGAAAAAGGGAAACAGTTATTTGATTCAAACCTCCATTTGGAACCAAGAAGTTCCCTACTTCAAAAATGCAAAGCCACAAGCCCTCTTGTGAGGCTGAACCCTCCACCTTGCTGCCTGAGAGTTACGTTCCACAGTGCCCCTTTCATGGGCAGGGTGTGCACAGAGAGAAACCCAAGCAGCTTTTCGTCACCTCTGAGCCACCTACCCATAAAGCCAAAATGTAACTCACAGGAGGACACCAGCAATAACAACATGGGCAGGAGCGACAAACAAAGATGATCTCTTTATGCAGGTCTACTTGTGCCCTCGAGGCTTCCTTTGCCAGCGGGAAAGGGGAGGAGCATCTAAGCTCGGTTTCAAGGGAGGTTTCCACAGCAAAAGTAAACAAGCCTTGCAGTCATAAGAACATAAGAACATAAGAGATGCCAATGTTGGATCAGGCCAAAGGCCCATCCAGTCCAACACTCTGTATCACACAGTGGCCAGAAATACCAGTGCCATCAGGAGGTCCACCAGTGGGGCTAGGACATTAGAAGCCCTCCCACTGTTGACCCCCCCCCCCAAGCACCAAGATGACAGAGCATCACTTGCCCCAGAGTCCCTATCTATACCTTGTGGCTAATAGCCACTGATGGACCTCTGCTCCATATGTTTATCTAAAACAGTCGACTAAGTTTAGCGATTTGCAGTTTCCATAATTACTTCAGATTTGCATCACAACCTCATGCATGCTTCCCATTATCCAACATATAAAATAACCGGCTGGTTTTTTTTAAAAAAACAAACAAACAAGATACCAGACTAAGAGAACAAACTCAAACAGGTCTACTAAGAAGTAACTCTAGCTTTAATCAGTGAGGCTTACTGCCAGGAAAGTATTTTTAGGATTACACCCTAATTCATGGATCTACAACGTCCTTCATCCTAAACTCCCCCAAAGTGCTTATTTGACAGATGAGGAACAAGCACCATTAACATGCCATTGAAGGCGGCCAGAAGCAGAACTCAGGCAACTAAGAAGCATTTCAGTGAAAAGCGGAGGGAGGGGACTTCAGACCTTTCTAACAGCTCAACTCAGCAGAAAAACTTAAAGAAAACTGCAAGCTTTCATTCCCATAACATAGTGAAAGGCCCTTACCTGGGCACCTCTAAAGAACTCTCACTTAGAAAACTAAAAGCAGAGTTAATTAACAAAAAAGACTGTCATCTCAAAGCATCTGAGTGAAAGAATCAACACCCCAGACAGAGGCAGGGAGTATGAATGGAAGAAAAGAATGCTAACTTAATTTGTATTAGATGGCAAAAAGTGACCCCAGACACAGGCAGCTTCAAGGTTGTGTTGTTCTTCTGCAAAGTCCTCACTTCAAAGCTCAGTGCCCATGCTGGCTGGAGGGGGGGGGGGGATGAAGGCATCCTGGAAGTTCCCAGGAGGCCAGAACATAAACACTGGGGCAGGAAGAAAACGTTGCTAGTCTTTTTAAATGAGTTACTGACTCCATTTTCCCCCCTCTATCTGGCTCTTTTCCTCCTCCTCCCTACCCAGGGGAGGAGCCCTCAGCCAATCAAAGGAAGGCTTTCTTTTTCTCTTCTCCCAAGCAGGAAATAGGAGAGGCTGGGGAACAGGAGCTGCGACACTGGAAGCAGCACAGAGCAAGCTGCAGGAAAGTTTTGAACTGGCACTGGTTGCCCTGGGGGAAACTCATTCAGCCCTGGAAAATTGGGGAGGGAATGAGCCCCCAAGGCCCCCCACACACACCCAGTTGATGCCTATGGCTTCCAGACTCCTAGCATTTCATGAACTACACAAAACTATAAAAAAGGGTATTTTAAAAAGGTAATAGGCCTTTATTATAATGGAATGGTTCAGGGAGAATGGTTTAATAAAGAGAAAGGCACTGTGTACAATACCTATTATCGTTGTATGTATTATCCTATTATGTAATTTCTGCACTGTTTAATATGCCATATTAATATGTATTTTTTCACCTTTGTTCCAGATTTCTACTTGACTTTAATTCCCATAGTCTTAATCCTATTGCATTGCTTATTGGCTACCCCATCCTGTTGATTGCACTGCCTTACACTGTGTAATCTGCCTTGCATCTCAGCAAGAAAGGCAAACTATAAATAAACAGTGTCATGTGTTCACATTAAGATCAAATATAATGGCTATTCGTTTATATATATTTACTTTTATATTGCCCATTGTACACTCTGGGTAGTGTTAACAGTTTATTTATTTATTTATTATTTAATTCAATTTATACCCCGCCCTCCCCGCAATGCGGGCTCAGGGCGGCTTACATAGGGGCAAACGCCAATATAAAACATAATTAAAACCATTTAAAATCCAACAGTTGATGGCAGTTGATGGCACATGTAAAATGCCATGGGGACATATAAGAGTTAGACGTGCATCAGAATTTATAAGTATTTTCTTTCTGGTTTGGGAATTACCAGAAGCATGGCATCTTTGAGTCATTCTTACATACTCATTTTGGAGCCCCTGCATGAATTTCAAAGGTAGCCTTTTTTTTACATAGGTCTGCATTCATTCAATCTGCCTGATTCCCCAACTGTTGCGAGCACAAATGGGCAGTTGAACAAAACTGAAAATTAATGAGGAGGAAGAAGAGGAGGAGGGGGAGGAGGAGGAGGAGGTTTTATACCCCACCCTTCACTTTCCGAAGCAGTCTTGGAGTGGCTTACAATCTCCTTCCCTTTCTCTACCCACAGCAGACACCCTGTGAAGTAGGTGGAGCTGAGAGAGTTCTCAGAGAACTGTGACTGAACCAAGGTCACCCAGCTGGCTTCATGTGAAGGAGTGGGGAATCAAACCTGGTTCTCCAAATTAGAGTCCACCGCTCTTAACCACTACACCAAACTAGTTCTAAGGTGGCCAGGCAAGGACTAGCAACTAGTGGGAGACAGGGGGACAGGGACATTGTGGGGTTACCATTGGCAACTAGAGCCAGTTTGGTGTAGTGGTTAAGTGCGCGGACTCTAATCTGGGATAACTGGATTTGATTCCCCACTCCTCCACTTGCACCTGCTGGATGACCTTGGGCAATCCATAGTTCTGATAACAGCAGTCCTGGAAAAAGAGCAGTTTCTGTCAGTGCTCTCTCTCAGCCCCACCTACCTCACAGGGTGTCTGTTGTGGGGAGGGGAAGGGATAGGAGTTTGTAAGCCGCTCTGAGACTCCCTTGGGTAGTGAAGGGCAGGGTATAAATCCAATCTCTTCTTCTTCTCTTCTCTTCTTCAATGGCACGGCATAACTTCCTGGTAAAACTATAGAGTTTCTGGTGATTCCTAGAGAGGACTGACATCACTTCAGGGTTTTCCCAGAAGTGACATCCCACCATTGCCAGCAGCAATTTTAAATATTGTATTTCATTCACTTGCATCAGGAACAGTGGGCAAAGGGAGGCAGACATGTCTAGAAAAAACCCAAGCCCTTTTCCTCTAGGGTTTTCCTGTAACAGTTTTTCCTGTCCTGGAGGACCACAAGCCTTTCTTCAGACTTCAACAAAACTGTATGGGAGTTTTGGATAGGACTGTTTTAAGCCATAACAAGGCTTAAGTGAAAAGCTGTAAGACAACAGAACATGTAGTAGCAGCAGATCAGGGCACCCATCTGTGAGCAGATAGACACAGCTGAAATCCCAAGTAAATGAAATTGGTATCAGAGTGCTGAGAATAATATGACCTTTAGTGCTCCGACATGAGTTTGTGACTCAGACACTTCATGAAACCATAAGCTAAATAACCATAGGTTATTTAAAACAGGTATTGCTAGGATCATCTGAATGTAAGCCATTCCACTATGAGTGGCTAGTTAGGATCTGTCAGACTAGGAAACCAAAATCTGACCTTAATTAATTAAGCACAGTTAGTCTTAACTATGGTTTCACATAATGCATGAACAGAGATGTTGTGGCTTAACCATGTTTTGTCCCTCAGTGATACCTTCTCAGGCTGCAAAGAAAAAGAAATGAAACCAGCATTTGTTAAAGCAACTTCAGGATGTAAGTAATCGTCTGTGAGCTGAATCCTGGTTTCACAAATTAATCATGGTTAAAATATAAGGCATGGTTTCATTGGTTGTCTTGGCTGAAACAGCTTGTTTACATAGAAGAATATTCTACTGGACATCAATAAAATTTTGTTTTTATGTGATTTTTAAAAAATAGGAATGAATGCAAGGTAGACATTTCAGTCTGGCAATGCTAGTAAGAGCAATCTATCAAGAGCTGAGTGTAAATGCATGATACTTTAAGTCTGTGCACAGAACATGACTAATTTTATGGACAGATTATTATGTTTGCCTTTTAGTCTAAACTTTCTCTTGAATTCTCATTTTTAAAAACAATGTATTATTATACTAGAAATCAGGGGTCGTTTCGTAGAAAAAGAGCTAGGGGAACTAAGTAGCATAACTCATTAGCACATGCCACACCCCATGACATCACCGGAAGTGTGTCATAAGGCCACACACCCCGCCCCCAATGGTCCCGGCCGCCGCCGGCCTTGCAGCTCCACTGCTGAGCCCCAAGGGGGCCCGGCGGTGGACCTGCAAGGCCGGCAGGAGTGCAAGGAAGCCCCGCAAAGGCCCTCCCTGGCCCCAGGCAGGCAGGGTTGGGGAGAGGCAGGGAGGAAGCAACTTACCCTCCTCTTCTCCTGCCTCCTCCTGGCTGAATGAGGGCCGGAAGCAGGGTGGCCGGAAGCAGGGGGCGGGGCTTCATCATGTGCCTCGCCCCCCGTACCTCACCCAGGGGAACTGCGATCGCCCGCGATCAGCAGGAAACCACATGAAATATGAACATGATGGACAACGTTTCTCCCCTCAAGATGATATAACATAAACAAGCTAGTTACAAAGACAACTTTTTAAAAAAAAGCTTCCTTTACAGTGTGGCTGACACTTTATGGGCATATTTTGAAATGCTAATACATACATTTGTACTAATTTTCTGTCTAGTGGCTTTAGGCAATAACTGCTTATTATGTTGGTTTTGATATCTGTGAGAAGAAAAACACTTTCTCTTCAGTGTTTGTCAGTATGTTTCATTCCTGGCATCAATGAGTTCTGAACTACAATGAATCTTTATGGCCTAGAAGCAGCCAGTGCAATGTTGAACTGAATGAGATTGTTTAATATTTTGCTCATGCTTTTGGCAATGATGTTTGTTGGGGTGGGAGTGGACAATAGCTCTTTTCAGACTTACAAAATGATTATTCTTTTCAGGCTTCTTAGGCTGCTATCATACGCTCCTTTAAATCTGACATAGCTGCGAATACTTGACAGATCTAAAGGGCACAATCAGACAGCAACATCTGGGAAACATCCCACAGTTGTCAGCAACACATGCTGTTCTGCCAAAAATGCAGAGTTAAAAGACACCAGGGAAAGTCGGGTTCTAACTGGTTCCGACAGGCCACAGACAGACTTTCCCCTGTCTGATCGCTCAAGCACGCTCTCATGCCGTTGGGATGGTCTGATCATTCCATTGTGACTTGGTGCTGTTCCCCCCCCCCTTTGCAGTCTGCGCATAATTGCATACTCCATGGGGAACCCTCAGTGTGGAGGTGTGATTCCTCATTTAGCACACGGGAAAAAAAGGGCAAAAAAAAAAAAAGACTCACCCACGGTGGTGTCTGATCACACAGTGATGGGCTGAGCCTGCAGCACAAAGGGTTGTGTGATCTCACAACTGCGAGTCAAATTCCTCCGGAGGAGATAGCCTCGCTTCCCCTCCACTCCAACTGGTGTATGTGACCACAGCCTTAATCATTCAGGTGAAGCCTATTTGTCCCTTCAGGCCTTCCAATCAACATGGAAAGGGTAGAGGCAGGGACATCCCTCTTCCATGCATTGGCTCTGCACCATTTTGAATGCTCTAAAAAAGGACATAACATCCTTTCAACAAAGATACATACAGGTGTCTCCAACTGGACAAACACCACCACCACCCCGTGGCTGTTTCAGGTAATGAAAATGGAGTAGAAGATGGAAGGCTAAGCCCCTTCTCCATATGCTGATACAAATTAGATAACACACACGGGAATCAAGGAGAAATCACAAATCCACAACACACACTTGGGAACTGAGGAGAACTCACAACTCTTGTCTGATGGTTACAGATGGTGGGGACTTCAGCCCCAGCTAGGGTTGCCAGGTCCTCCCTGGCCACCAGTGGGGGGGTGAGGGGTAGGGTTGCCAGATCCAGGTTGGGGATGGAGCCTGGGGAGGACAGGCACCTCAGTGGGGTACAATGCCATAAATACCACCCTCCAAAGCATCCATTTTCTCTGTAGTCTGGAAATGAACTGTAAATCCAGGGGATCCTCAGGTCCCATGTGAAGGCTGGCATCCCTAGAGCCCATGTATTCCATAATGTGTGGATCAGGTATATTCTGTGTTTCAGTTTGTAGAAGCAATGTATGCACAGAATAGAAATTTGCACAGCCTCTGAAGCTTTAGATATGAAGTAAATAAACTAAACACAAGAAAACTTTTGTACCTTTGTTGGTTATTTCAAGAGAAACAACCTTTCTTCTCAGATTATCACTCAGTTTTACCTCTCTCCTCTCCCTTTATTGTCTCCCGTATTTCAAATTTTAGATTGTAAATTGCTCAAGGCAAGGACCTGTCTTCTGGTATTCTGTAAAGCATGTACACTGTATAAGTAATGAATAATAGCAAGAGTAGGGACCATGAAGGTTGAGGAATTTACATGTACAATTCAACCAGCCCTTGCTTCTGTCACTTTAGCTTGGGCTTCCCTTTCCTTCTCAGGGACCATGAAGGTTGAGGAATTTACATGCTTGGGCTTCCCTTTCCTTCTTGCCCTCGCACCTGCTCCTTTCCTGCACTCAAGTGTTGGCTCTAGTCCTAACTGGCTCCTTTCCCCTCCAAACAACATACAAGCTCTGCTTTCCTCCTTAGTTTTGGTGGTCACTGCCACAATGTCAGGTGGCATTTAGGGTTTCTATAGCAACCCAGTATGCTGCCTCAGTCTCGGGGTGGGGGGTTGGTAGTGTCTGGACATGCACAGTCTTAATAGCTTGAAGGAGTTACTACCAAATTAATTTTCTTCTACAGACCTGTGGCTTCTGAATCCTGAATTCTAGCCTTCACTGGCCATGTGGCAATTTTTTTATCCACATGGGCTAGTCCTCAGCAGTTAACTGCAAAGATAATAGCTAATCTTCTCATTAAGGTATCAGCAATGAATTTCCCCTAAAATTCCCATATTTCTGTTAACATAATTTGAAAACGTTTTGCCTAGAGCAAGAATTTTATGTAAACTGCCTGCATGAATATTTATGATGTATGATTACAAGACCCTGGGCAACCTTTGATCAGCAAGAAACAATGTGATTTTCTGATGGGATGCTTTGACACAGAGGGATTGCCCCGATGTACATGTACAGGGAATGCCTGGAGACTAACAGACTCATGGTGCTCTCCATCTTTATGCTAAGATAAAACAACGGGAGGACAGAGGTGAATATGGAATTGTAAACATGAACCTTTGTCTTTCCAACATAAGAGAGATTTTTCAGCCTGGAACACAATGAAGAACCAGCATCAAATTATTTGCCCTTTTCAACCACACAATTGAAGAGGATAGAATTAACATTTTGGCTTCAACTGTATGTGGAATACATAGGCCAGAATAAATTTGCATATTAAGGGAGAAAATCTATAATGGCAAGCTTCCAAATTATTTTTAAAGATATATTTAAAAACCCATAACATTCAGATAATTAATCCAAACTGGATTTATCAGCTCAGGTTTTCTACACTTGGGCTAATAGCTGCAAGATACATCAAGCACATGTTAAAAACAAATAAAAGTTGGGTGGCACAATTACAAAAGGAATGAAAGAAAGAATGAACAGAAGGATAAATATTTTATTGCACTACATTCTCATGTGAATTTGGAATGATTAAATCTCTGAGCACCTGATTTATGAGCAAGAATTACAGTGCCCCCAGCCAAAATCATTTTAGTAGGGAGACGGGGGAAAAAGCTTGCTGAAGTTTAATATCAAGCTTACCAGAAGCCTCATATGAACAGCACTAGGCAATGAACTGGCATTCACTCATGTGGATCTTAGAGGTAGAAATAAGGGCATCTGAGCAAGAGAAAGAACAGATTGAGTCTCACAGCACTGGAAAACTGAGCCAAAAGAGACCAAATGCCGCATATCAATAACATCACAGCTAGGGGAAAGATATGGGAGAACACAGCACAGAGAAGATGATCTCATTTAGAAATAAACTAGCCTGTCAGATTTCAATTCCTTGCCACTGTAATTACCGCAGTCCTTTGACTACAGATGAGCTTGTGACGTAGACTTGTCTGTTGTTGAGGTTTGGGTTGCTGAATGCATCTAGTTCAAATGCTTATAGACAGCAAATTCCTAAACATGAGCAATGTGTTTAAAAGGGCAATGGAGAGTCGCCCTTATTCTGAAAATGAACTGTCAGCTTCAGACAGCACATTGTTAGAGTAATCTGGATACAAAACATTTTCTGGAGATGGGAGTTCCAAAAGGAGGGGGGGTCTTCTTCTTTAAATGGATATTTCTTTCAGTATTTTATAATCTGTTGTTTTGATGGCATCAAAGCATGATGGCCTGCGCTCCCAAAGTTCATTACTTTTTCTTCTTTGTTGTTCTATATGACACTAAATCCTTATAAAGGTAGATTCTTTAAAAGCAAGGATCATAAAAGGGCAGTTTGTTGCTACATGATGCCTTTGAAACTTTGCGATGAATTGAAGTTGTGCCATTCAAGGAAGAAAAGAGCAACTAATGGTAATACTGAGGGATGTAGTGATACCCTCTAGCATGGATGGCTGCAAGAGCTGGCAGCTTGCCAGGGCGGAGGCTAGGAGGCCCACTCTGAATGAGGCAAGGGCTGCCCCTCACTTGGGGCCAGGGTGGCCCTGGGGGGATGGAGTCCCAGCCATCAGCCTGCTGGGATTTTTCCTGGTGGACTTAATGGCCAATCTGCACCAGGCACATTTCACACCCTCTCCTTATCCACATTAAACCTATTCATGCTTTTCACCAGCTTTTGCACCTTTTTGGCAGAAAGAAAGAAAGAAAGAAAGAAAGAAAGAAAGAAAGAAAGAAAGAAAGAAAGAAAGAAAGAAAGAAAGAAAGAAAGAAAGAAAGAAAGAAAGAAAGAAAGAAAGAAGTGCTCATTCAGATATGCATTTTTAAACACATCCCACTGAGGATCTTAATTTAGATGGCATTCTTGTGCACTGTGCTACTGTCAATAGAATTTGAATTTGGAGCCATAGAGTTTTCCCTTGGATGACCGTGGCCCCGCCCCCAGCATGCCCGGCGTGGTCGCGTCACTTCCGGGTGACGCACATGTCACGTACTTTGGGGGTAGGGTTCCCCCCGGGGCCCGATCCGCTGGCGGTGGGGAATGGGTGTCTGGGACGGGGGTTTCCCCACCCCCCGGGGGGACTTGGCAAGCCTAAGAGTCAGCAAGGAGTAGTGGTTAGAGAGTCATACAAAGACTTGGAAGACTCAGGTTCCCTTCTCCATTCTGCCATAAAAGTGCACTGGATGACCTTAGGTGAGTCATCTTTTTCTCGGTATAACAGGGTTGTTGTGAGAATTAAGTGAAAGAGACAATGTTGTTGTACCAACTTTGGATCTTCCTTAGTAAGAATCTGTAAATAAGTAAATCAGCTCAAAGACAAAAGGAGGCAGCAGTGACAGCTGACTAGCCAGTGGAGTAGGGCCTTGGCCCACTACCCTTCACTCATTCTCAAAGCAGCCTTCTAATCTGACTAATGATTTAAAAACAACTATTGATAAAAGAGTTAAAGAGAAATAATATATTTTTATTTTTGTTATTCTTTAAATAGTCATAAAATACAACATCTCTTTAAAATTTATGAAGTACTAATGGCACAGCAGATGTTGTACAGATTACAGAAGTAGTCTAGTCCTTGTGCCAAAGCCATACTTTTTCTCTCTCTCTAGTCTGTATATATAAAATAGGTGTGAGACATGAGTACAGTTCAAGGACTGGCAAATAAGTAGAAGAGACAGTCAGTAAGTGGTGAGGCAGCCCAACCAATTTTAAAAATGTGACAGCATACAGTAAGAAGTATGATCCTTATTGCAGTCACACTCTTAAGCATGGATCAGACCCTACCAGCTTTTCTATTGGCACAAGAAAAAAGGATTTCTTTTCACCTCCAAAAAGTGAGCTGCCAGGGATCACAAGACCTATTTATTATTTATTCAGAATATTTCTGTCACCTCTTCAGAGAACCACCCAAGGCAGCTTACAAAACCACAGGGATGATCAGCCAAAAAAATTATTCTAAGAGTTCCATATTGTCCAGCCCAGTACTAATGAAATATGTTACTTTATCTGGTCTCCAAATCTGATAAGATATATAGTTCTTCAGCATAACATCATTTCCCTAGACCACAGGTAAGTAATTAGTCAATTGCAAGATACAGCTGGTGGCTGTAGGTTACAACCCAACCACATCAGCATCACACCCACCTAGGGTTGCCAGTCTCCAGGTGGGGCCTGGGGATCTCCTGCTTTTACAACTGATCTCCAGCTGACAGAGATCAGCTCCCCTGGAGAAAATGGCTGCTTTGAAGGGTGGGATCTATGGCATGGTACCATGCTGAGGCCCCTCCCCTCCCCAAACCCCGCCCTCTCCTGGATCCACCCCCAATGTCTCCAGGTATTTTCCAGCCCAGACCTAGCAACCCTAAACCCATCACTTTCTCTTTGCATAGTAAGGTGATTTTTTAAAAGAGAAAAATGGAGAGAGAAACTTAGGGAGTAGGAATGAACAGGGTAGTTAAAGCACTGTCTACTACCATATAACCCGATTTGTAACCATCAACTAAAATCCCTCATAAGGGCTCAGTTTCATGTTCCTTCACCTTCTGAAATGTGATTATGTGGGACAGGACCTTTCTCCAAAGCTACCTGCCTGGCTTTGAACTTGTTCAATTTTTATATTGGTTTTTATATTACTCCACTTTATATGACTCCATTTTAGGTTTCATATTGATTCTGATATATATATTGGTTTTATTCTGTAAAATTATTTTTTTAAATGTCTACACTTCTTTTATGTTGGTTTCTGCTGCAAATTGGTTTTAATGTTTTAAGTTGTCTGGCTGATTGGTCATTATTTATTACTGTTTATTTTTTACTTCATTGACTTATTTTAATACTTTGGATGTCTATAGCTTTATGGTCATATTACTATGAGTTCTATTTGTGTGTGCATGTGCACATGCATGCGTTTAAGCCACCTCAGAAATAAATTGATTGATAGTTACTCGGTACAGGAAAATTAAATTCATATTTTTGCTTAGCTAAGCCTTTACAAATAAGTTCAAAAATGAAATGGTACTGCATGCAACTGAGTTACAGAACATTAATGTCAAGTTGCAAATGTGCAATGAATTACGATGTCTATGAATCCTGTTTAGTTTTCTTTTAGAGGGCTCATAAAAGGTGACTAATAGTTAGGACATTCAGTCCACTCATATTCTAGGGTTTCACAATGGATTGTGTGGCTGGTTTGTTAAGAATTTTCAGGAGTAAGAGAAGTGTCCAAGGGAGTTCCTCCACAGCCAAGGTAAAAACTATTTATCTGCATTGGCTGAACATAGCTGACAGAGGCATTTAGTCTTTATTATTTATGTGAAAGACAGATGAATGACCATGGAACCTCAAGTGATAAAGACTACCCAACAGGATAGTAAGTACTGCAATATAGAACCTAGGGAGTAACACTGTTGTTTCCTTTAAAATGAATGTTTACAAAGCCCCAAAATAATTATTTGCCATCTTTGAATATTTTTTTAAATAATAAAGTACAGAGTCTGTCAGATTTTCAAACATTTCTGCCAATGAGAGATGTGCATACATGGAAACATGATAGCTCTGTGAAGTGTTACAACCAGTTGTCCAAACTAAGGACAGGCATGAACCAGGAAAATGGAGGTTCATCCTGGTTTATGGTTCAGGAGATCTCACAAACCACAAACTAGAATGAACCTCCCCTGGCTTTTGCAAGCAGGCACCACGCGCTAGTGAAATCCAAGCAGTAGGTCACCACTTCTGGGTGAATTCACCACTTGGCTGTAGTGCCTGCTTGCAAAAGCCATTTAGAAGGAACATTCCCTTTAAATGGCTTTAGCAAGGTCTTCCACCCTTTCCATTCTTGGAAGTGGTGGGGGGAGTGAAAGGGATCGCTGAATTTAAATGCCTTCCCAGTTCACTTACTGAGTTGTGCCGCCGTGGCAGCATGACTCAGCGAGTCAATGGCAGCAGGGCTTGGAGAAGGCGTTTAAACAGACCGTGGTCTTTTTAGATGCCTTCTCCAAGCTCTGCCACTGGCTCCAGTGTGTCTGTCAGCATGAAACACATGAACCCCCCTGGAAGGCTCATGGGAGTTTTGTATGGCTTGTGAGGTTCATGTGAACCGGGCCTGGTTTGTCACAAATATCAGTTCATAATTCGGCTCATGCCCATCCCTAGTCCAAACATCCATTTTGTATGTGATTCAATAGTTTTGATTATACTGGTTGTATATCACATTACTTTACATTGGGCCCAGTGGATATTTTCTGTGACAAAGGGAGTTTCCCTCCCCCCTCCCACGATAGACCTCTGGCTTGCCTTTGCTGCTTCTGGGGATCCCCTGTCCGTCAGAAGCAATAATTTTGTGACATTTTGTGCTGCAGTGAAAGGAGGGAGGAAGGGAGGGAAGTCTTGCCCCACTGATTGAAATCCCTTCCATCTGTGGATGTTTTGCATGGGATCCACCCCTTTGTGCCCAAAGAGTTTTAATCTTCCTATGAATTAGTTGTGCCTGATAACACATAATTTGGACTGAACTTAATATTCATTCAACCTACAATTCAAACTGAGCATGGAGTGAAGATTGGCACTCTGACATATCAACCTTGATAGGCATATCAACTTAGTCTTTGTCACGAATAACTGTAATTTTTACATTAAAATACAGAGACAGTGTTGTTGAAGCAGCAAATATAAGGTTAGAAAGTCATCTGATTTTAAAGTGCTTTTGGCTCTTTTCTCAACAAAAAAAAAGTTTTCAGAAAGTACCCTCCAGTGGCTGAGATTACTAATGCCTCAAAGCTGCAACTGGAGATAATTTCCATTTCCCATGGTATGACATTACAGCAAATGGCTCTCTGCACAGACTTATTTCCCAGTAAACCTAGAAACAGAGACACAGAAAAGAAGAGGAGAAAGGGCAAAGAAACATACAGAGCAGGGAAAGGCCAAATATTGTCATAATAGTATAATTTCAGCTAACAATGATTGGTATATGGAGGGCTGTAGAACTTTAACCCATAAAGCCAAATCTAGTTCACAGACATTTTGCCTTGTATTGGCAGGAGGGCATATGTACCAATTCTGTAGTTCCAAGCAAGCAGCAAAAGCAGAGTGTTTATCAAGCCCTTGACTCCCATGTGTGCTGAGTGGGGCTGTGTTCACATGGGTCTTGCTTTGTATGCCTATTATGAGACCTGTCTATATTGTCCTTAACAGGAAGCCACAGATGTGCAAAGCCCACATGGTGTGAATAATTGAACAACATGGCTGAGACACATCATATGGCCTTTTCTTGACCAGGTGGGAATGCATCACAGAAAGCTGTGGTTACAGATGCAGGTGAAGGGCCTTTCTGTGTTCAGTACATGTTTTGTAAGCATGTAGAGAAGTCATATGTGCCACAAAGTTGCAGCCCTAAACAGAGACATTCAATAACAGAAAGTAAAAACGTTGGACTGCTGCTTCTAGTCTTCCATCTCCCCATTCTTCCTTGCTCTATGGAGCATCCTATCTTGTTCATCTCACTATTCCATCTTGCTTATACTGAATCCCTGGCCGAGTTCAGACTGGCAATTTGAAGCGCTAGGGAGTCGTGGCAAAGAAGACCCGGAACAGACTGGGAACGGCTTGTTCGTGGTATTCCCATTCACACTGCAGCAAATGAAGCGGGAGGATACCGTGGAGGAAGCGCAAAGGAGCGTTTGCACTGTCGGCCCGCCCTCGGCGGGCTGTTAGCGGCTGTTTCTGTGCTCCGCTGCATGTGCCTATGCACATGGGAGCATGGGCACCTGCTGCAAAAACCGCCAGCGCCTATTAACAACAACTGTGGGTTGTTCCCGCCTTAGCAGCGCTTGTGTTCACATGTCAGGGAACCAGAATCAACCCGCTCTACACACAGTTTGCTACCACTTTCACCTGGTACTTTTTAAACTCGGGAGGGAAGTAGCACAAGACGCCTGGAGTACGGCTGGGGGACGCCTGACAGTTGTGCCTGTGTGATGTCGCCCCTTTAATCCGCTACTGAAATGCTCCTAAAACGTTTGGCTGCCGGGCCAAACTGCCAGTCTGAACTTGGCCTAAATGTAGCATTAAAAGTACATGAGATTCTAGGGGGGGGGATTAAATTAACAATTTTGTACTGTCAGTTTTCAAACAGATTATCTCATCCTCATTTGCCTTTAAAAAGCCAATTAGAGTTCAGAAGCCAACTTGCAGACAAATTTATTGGTAAACTATAAAGTTCTAAAGATAGGTGGCTGTAACAGAAATGCAGACAGATCATTAATATTTCTAGCCCTGGGCCATCAGCCAGTATTCTGGGCAAAAAGCATTCATGAATACTCCTTTCTTAATGAAAAATTTAAATTCAGAAAATAAATTCCATTAAACACATTCATTCACCTCCTGCATGCAGAATTAAAAAACATGTGAGTGTTCAATAGTTAATAGCAATTATGTTATTTCGATAGTAAATGCATCTCTCAAATTAATCTGCTGTATATATTATACTGGGAAGATTCCCTTTCTGATTAATGTATTACAGGTACACAAAGACTTGATTGTGAAACTACCGTGGGGAAACAGCTTGCTTACTTATGGCTTAAACAGTGATTGAAGTCTGTAATAAAACATATAATCCCTTTAGTTTACACAAGCCAACACCTATATATTTCATTTCCCTAGATTTGGATTAACATTTCTATAGACTAAATCCCTAGTTTAAATGGACTCCTAGTATAGTGAGAGAATTAGCCTATCCCATACTCTGGCACTTAATATACCAGTAGGCCTTGACCTGCAATGGGCTATATCTGCCATACAGATGGATTGGGACTAGACAGATCAAATTGCCCTTGCATCTTGACTGTAGAAAAATGAGTAAAATGAGATGCACAGAGGTCATTTCGGGGGAGAACGCGGGGGAACACAGTTCCCCCGGGTGAGGTGCAGGGGGCGGGACACATGACGAAGCCCCGCCCCCTTCTTCCGGCCGCCCCGCTTCCGGCCCTCATTCAGCCAGGAGGAGGCAGGAGAAGAGGGAGGGTAAGTTGCTTCCTCCCCACCTCTCCCCACCCCTACCTGCCTGGGGCCAGGGAGGGCCTTGGCGGGGCTTCCTCGCACTCCCGCCGGCCTTGCAGGTCCACCGCCGGGCCCCTGATGTCAGGGGGTGTGGCATATGCTAATGAGTTATGCTAATGAGTTCCCCTAGCTCTTTTTCTATGAAATGACCCCTGGAGATGCATATCCAATCTAGTTGCAGGATGCCTTGTGGACACAGCCTAAGTCTACTTTTACAATGTATCCTACAACTCCCATGGAATAAAACCATAATATTAAGCATAGTCTTCATCAATCAATGCTACACCTCAGTTCCCCTACCATAATAGATCACAAGCTCTGACTACTCAAGATGAGTGTATACATGAACATCACCAGATGGCTAATAAAGAAATCAAATAGATTACATAATCAGAAGCAGAAGCTGGAGAAGCCGAATGTGGTACAAACCATGCATTTTTAATATCAAACATTAGAGTAAAGCTAAAAAAAAATACCAAAACTTTCATAGTGCCAAAATTCAATCTAAACAACATTCCTGAAGACTTTGAAGACCATGTACAGAAAAGATTTCCATTACCAAGTTCAAGTGAATGTGAACTGAAAGAACTATGGGTTGAAGCAAAGACTATTCCTCTAACCAAAAAAATTAAAAGCTTCAATGAAAGACTGATAAAACTCAAGAAGCAAAAGTAAAAGGTGAGTTAAATCAAAGCAGAAGTCTAAACACAGAGTTCCAGCAACTTGCACATAGACACAAAGAGAACTAGTATAACAACCAATGTAAAGAAATATAAAAGAACAACAAAAAGGAAGAACAAGAGATCTGTTCCACATGATCCAAGAAATTAAAAAGAAATATAAAGCATGGTTAGGAAGAACATTAACTGAACAGGACAAAATAAAGAAAAGGCAAGAAAATACACTGAAGAGCTTTACAGAAAAGATGGCAGGATGAGAGGTTTCTTCAAAGAAGAATCTTTTGAAGAATAGCTTACAGTTATAGAAAGTGAAGTGAAAGCTGCACAGAGAGCAATTGGGAGAAACAAATCACTAGAAGTATATGGGATATCAACAGAGCTATTCCAAGCCACAGAAATGGAGTCCATCAAAATCTTAATAAGAATATACCAACAAATATAGCAAACAAACCAATGGCACACAGACTGGAAATGCTCAATATACATTCCAATTCCCCAAAAAAGAACATCAAAGACTGCAGCAACTACTGGACCATCACATTAATTTCTCAAGTGTGTAAAGTGATGCTCAAAATTTTACAACAAAGACTGTTACCATATATGGAATGAGAAATGCCAGATGCTCAGGTGGATTAAGAAAAGGAAGAGGCATTAGAGTTCATATTGCAAATTTATGTTGGTTACTGAAGCATACTAAAGAATTTCATAAGAAAATCAGATTGTGTTTAGTTGATTATAGCATAGCTTTTGACAGTGTGAATTATGAAAGGCTGGTTGGTTTTAAAAGAAATCGGTGTGCCACAGTGTATGATTGTTTTGCTGCACAACCTGTTCTCCGGACAAAATGCTACTGATAAGACAGAATATGGAAAAACAGAACGGCTTCCAATAGATTTCTGCAGGGCTTTTTCTGCAGTAAATTTCTGCAGGAACTCATTAGCATAATAGGCCACATCCAACAGCAGAAACTCAATAGCATATTAGGCCACACCCCCTGGTAGCAGCTGCGGGGAGCTGGGGCAAGCCAGCCCTTGAAATGAAGGGAAGGCATTTTAAACTGCCTTCCCTTGGCTTGCCCAGGCGCCCCTTCTCTCTGTAGCCACGTATGCAGAAGTTTTGGCTGTAGTGGGCATGGCCAATCCTGAAACCAGCCGGAACACCGGTCCTGTGCGTTCCTGCCCCAAAATAGCCCTGGATTTCTGAGTACTCTAGAACAAATCTAGATACATAAGTATGGTAGTATTGCTGTTCACTCTATTCATAAACACAACTTAATTACATCCCTTATATTTTCCAAAGAAGTCATAACCTGACTTCTCAGCACTTCAACCCCCAAAACATAAATATGACTTCTAAAGGAGATCTGTTAACATTCAGGTCCCACAGCAAATATTGTTACTAAAAATGCTGAGCATCCAACTGCTCCCATTCTGTCTTCCCCCACCCCCACCCCAGGTTTTCAAGAGAGCTTAGAAACCTATCAGACTTGATATTTAAAGCATCATATGAGTTATTGATTGAAACAGCTGTGATAGTGAATCAAAATGAAGTATGCCCAAACTTAAAGGGCTGGAATCCACCAATGTGTTGTAAGAGCTCTGACATTTTAGAAGCTGCTTAACTTTCATTTATCTGTGTCTGCATCACCTTTTTTAAGTCTGGAAAAAATATCCAATATTATGCTTCTTCTATTCATTTCTTATTGACTCAATATGTTGTGACTTTCAGCCATTAATTAATATAAATCAGTAGCAGAGTATTAATTTTATGTGATGCTCAGATTATTTAAACCTGATGTTAAATATATATATTTGTAAGCCATTTTGATCCCCTACTTTCCCAACATGACGGATGATATCAAGCCCTGGCAACTTGCTCTAAGTCTGTTGCATCTTGGCTCCGCAGAACAGAAGGAATAAATGAAGTGAGAAGAATGCTGGAAAAGTCTAATAGACAAACTGACTAATCTCAGACCCCAAGGTCACAGCAAAGCAATTCATTCTCTGTATTCCAACAGGCGCTAGACATGATTTATCAATCGGAGAGTAGGCTTACAAACACTATACATCTCAATAATACATTCTTTGCACTGTGTAATTTCTAAAACAAAGATAGATTGCTTATATGGCCTCAAACTTATTTAGCAAACAAAAACAGAACATTTGCAAACGTTTAAAAAGGCCTGTTTCATGTTTAAACAAAGAATTGCTACATATACATTTAATGCAAATACTAGCAATACTTTACAACATCAAAGGCATTTCAAAGAATGCCTCCAGAAGTGTCAGCTGCTCTAGGTCTCAAAGAACATTTGCCTTTGGGTCTTATCATTTCTTTATTTACACTTTCATCCTTTTATATACTAGATATTTGGAAAGCTTTACTTTAAAGTTCCATAGCTGAAAAAAATGTTTTAGAAATGTGAACAAATTTAATGTGAAGCACTGAAGTTTCAAGTGCTTTATTATTATTGGATAGTTTCATCAGGTCCTTCTTCATGTCCATATATTATCATTATTACACCTTCATTCACTTTACTATCTTATATTTATTTTGATAAATGAACTATGCATCTCACATAAGAAAACAAGAATTAACAAATGCCAATATAGCAAATACCAAAGTGGAGTATTTGGCAAAGATCTAAATCTAAATTTACTCAAAACTGCCTGGGTGGATTTGGAATGCACTGTGGCCAATATTTTTCATTCTACTACAGCAAAATGTTTTATATAAAATAATGGCTATGTGTTGTACATATTACTCCCAGTTCATTCCATGCTTAGCATAATAGTACTCAATGGCTTGTAACTGAAGTATATTCAAGGTGGGGGACACAGCAAATCTTCCTTGTCAGATAACAAATGGCAGCTTGAGGTTTCCTAATGCAAAAGCCACTGTACTCTGATATACAGTCTTGGATATGGACTTGGAAGTCCTGCATTAAATTATGCCCATAACACATTGCAGCTAGCCATCCATCAACCTTATTTGTTGTAAAACAGGATAACATGCTAATTTTCTCATAGGTTTGGTTCAAATCAAATGGGGGGGGATATGGTGGCTACGGAGCTATAGAAATCATGTTTACATATCCTTGTGGCATTGGGAATTAATACATCTAGGTATAGATATCCATGTTCATCCCATAATTCTTTTCAGGTACACTCTCATTCCTCACATTGCAGAAGGTTAATTATCACAGTTTGAGCATGATTTGATTATAGCAATACCAGCTGCCAGTTATTCTATGTGGTGAAGTGCACCTGGAAACTTACAACTGTGACTGATGCTGAAGTAAACATTTACTTTGGCAAATCACAAGACAGAAGGAATCATTATACACTTTCTTATTCCAGGCAGTTATTTGCATCTACAGCTCTTTACAAAGTATAACAAATTATGCATCTGGAAGAATTACAAACCTGATCCTATTCACAGCAATAGTAACAACAGCCACCATTGTCCATTTAAATTCAACTGTAAAAAGACCTTCTGCAGCAGACATGTACAATGGGAATTTCTGCAGAAAAGTTAAATAGAGTACCTATCGCAAAGCAAACAAAGTACGCCCAACAGTGTACCTACTAATCCCTAGGTGCGAGAGAGTCAAACCCTGCCTGCTCAGATTATCAAGCTTTATATCTTCAGCCCTTCATTAGAGGCTTCATGCAATAGTGAATTATGTTCACTAAAAATACTGTCTCTGATTTCAATAGATGATGGAGCAAAAGTGTTGTCATCCAGTGCCCTTTTAATGACATGGATCAGGGAAGTGCCTTGGTCACTTGAAAAATGTCAGACTAGTTGGACATTGAGAGACTGCTAGAATCTCTTGACCATTAGTGCACATAAAAACTGAATTTTAAAAAATCCCACTGTTTGATTTAATTAGTTCTGCTTCAGGGCTGTCTCTCTAAAGAAGCAAACCTTTCTGATTTACTGCCAGCATAGAGGTTTCTGTTTGCATAGCAACATAAGAACATAAGAGAAGCCAATGATGGATCAGGCCAATGGCCCATACAGTCCAACACTCTGTCACACGGTGGCCAAAAACCAGTCCATCAGTAGCAATTTGGTAGTCTGACTATATCCTGATAGCTATTAAATAATCTTAAGGAATTTTCCTTTTGCACATCTACCTTAATATGTAAATCGCACCCTGAGATATAGAATCCACACAAAAGTATTCTATATGCACAGCTTCAGTTCATCCTCAGGGCAAATGAGTTAAGGCTAAACAAGTTACCTAAAATTATCTAGTAGGAAAAACTAGCTACAGATTATGACAAAATGTCTGAAAAATAAAATGGGAGCATAAAATAACCCTGAAATACAGTGCTGGAAGGCTAGCCCTAAACTAGATTTCTGGGCACACAGAAGAACATTGGATCTGGCTAATACACAAGGTAGGGAGAGAAAGTGTTGGATCCATGGACTCCCTTCAAATAAGTGAAGAACCTTCTTCTCACAGAAGGAAGAAGAGCCATTTCTTTATGGAGAAAAACTTCCTAGTGAGGAAGGACAATTCTATTTACTCCAACTATAAACGAAAATGGAAGATGCCTATCCAGTGGCAGTTTGTATTCAATAAGATAAGTGTTTCAAAGCTGTTGCTCCAGATAGCTTTTAACGTGGGTAGGAACCAAAGGATTATGGAGTGGCATGTTCAGAGACTTACTCACCCAGAAATGAAAAAGATACTGAGCTTAGCTGATAGATTACAAGCATGCATAGTCTCAATAGAATGCACCCACTTAGAAATGTGATAAAAGCACTCTATCCATAGTGACCAGGGGAAATAATCATACAGTTATATTTAGTTCCCATCTAGTAAAGAATTAGCTACATTTCCATTCTGCGTAAGGAAGAGTTATATATACTTGAAAGTCTGTAGATTCCTACTCTTAAAGTTAATATTTATTTTATATTTCTCACCCCAACATAGTAGCAGCAGTGTATAACGAGGATATGAAAGTCCGAGTATTAAAATTGTTACCAAAATAACTTAAACAAAAGCCACACAATTCTAGACAAGTTCATTCATTCATTTGGATTGAAACAACCAGATAAGGGTTAGATTTGTTACTTAAACACAGCAGACATATAATAAGGGTACACAGAAATCACTTTCCTATAGGTATGATACAGGGCTATTTTTGAGCAGGAACGCACAGGAACAGAGTTCCGGCTGGCTTCAGAGTTGGCCACGCCCACTACAGCCAAAACCTCTGTGTGCGTGGCTACAGAGGGAAGGCCTGGAGAGCGACACCCACCCCCTGAGACTCCGAGGTAGGCGGGCCAATGGGGGCCCTGGAAGGATCAGGGAGGAATTTAAATGCCTCCCCGTGCCTTCCCCAGCCTGTCCAAGGGCCAGCTTGTCCAGGCAAGCCAAGGGAAGGGGGCATGGCCTGATATGCCAATAGGTTTTTCTGTTGGGTTTGGCCTATTATGCTAATGAGTTCCTGCTGGGCTTTTTCTACAAAAAAAGCCCTGGGTGTGAATAATGTGATTTGACCATATTAAGGCTCAGTTTAATTTTGAAAAGGCTGTGTGGAAAACTCTAATCCAAATTATCATTCCATATAGCTGTCAACTCATTTAAAGGAACACTGCATATACTGGGCCATTTTGTGCACAGAGTTAGCCTGCCAGCAACAGATCTTTCCAGGCCACACAGGCAATTGACATGCTAACACTGCATGTGAATGGCCTGCAGGCATATGGTAAAGTGCCTTTTAAATAAGGCAGCAGCTACACAGAACCCTTACCTCAGTATGTTTACATTTGGCTTTGCCATGTGAAAATCAGACCGTAAAGTGGTCAAAAATCACACTTCAAGTGTGCTGACCTAAGCATGCAATATATATTTAGCAGTTTAAATTAATAATAATAAATTAAACATTAAAAATCTGCTACAAATGCATTCAGAGTCCAGTCCTCCCTGAGGGATGTGTTAGTGTCTTCCACTGAATGATCCCACTAAAAATTACTCATATGCTAAAAAGGAGAATGAGCATTCTGGAGAGTCCGTTTCTTTGCTCTTTTCTAGAGGTTTTCTCAGGTCAAGCCAACTAAAAATTACCAAATCCACTTTCAAACAAATATCAGATATTTGCATATACAATTTTTTTTAGCAGCAGAAAACTTAAGATCATTTTGAGAAGACAGAAAGGGAGATAATACATGCCTTTCAGGGTTCTCTACCTCTTCAGTAACAAAATTGAGGTAAAACCTATAAAACGAAAGTTTTAATAAAGTTAATGTTAATATTTATGTAGGGTTTCTTAGCATCCAATAAACTGTTCAATTCTGACTTTATTTTCACAATAATGACGTGTTAGAGCAGAAACAATAGCCTATTGTAGCAGCCAAAAACCTTGTAAATAACACTAATCATAGGAAAGATAATATACAATTAAAGAGCAAATGTTACCTGATTTGTTACTTTTTATATCGAAATGGTTACTGGCTAATTAATAGAAAACAGAGAGTGAGTATAAATGGGCAGTTCTCTCAGTGGAGGGGGGTAAGCAGTGGGGTACCGCAGGGATCAGTACTTGGTCCACTGCTTTTTAACTTGTTCACTAATGATTTGGAGTTGGGAGTAAGCAGTGAAGTGGCTAAATTTGCGGATGATATGAAGTTGTTCAGGGTGATGAAAACCAGTGAGGATTGTGAGGCACTCCAAAGGGATCTGTCAAGGGTGGGCGAGTGGGCGTCAACATGGCAAATGGGGTTCAATGTGGCCAAGTGCAAGGTGATGCACAAAAATCCTAAATATAAATACACATTGATGGGGTCTGAACTGGCAGAGACTGATCAAGAGAGAGATCTTGGAGTCGTAGTAGATAACTCACTGAAAATGTCGAGACAGTGTGTGACTGTAATAAAGAAGGCCAATGCTGTGCTGGGGATTATTAGGAAGGGTATTGAAAACAGATCAGCCAATATCATAATGCCCCTATATAAATCAATGGTGAGACCTCATTTGGAATACTGTGTGCAGTTCTGGTCACCACACCTTAAAAAGGAAATTATAGCTTTGGAAAAAGTGCAGAAAAGGGCAACTCGAATGATAAAACGGTTGGAACACTTTCCCTATGAGGAAAGGTTAAGGCGCTTAAGGCTCTTTAGCTTGGAGAAACGATGACTGAGGTGTGACATGATTGAGGTTTATAAGATTATGCATGGGAAAGAGCAGGTAGAGAAAGAGGTACTTTTCTCCCTTTCTCACAATACAAGAACTCGTGGGCACTCCATGAAATTGCTAAGCGGTCGGGTTAGAACGGATAAAAGGAAGTACTTCTTCACCCAAAGAGTGATTAACACTTGGAATTCACTGCCACAGGAAGTGGTGGCGGCTACAAGCATCGACAGCTTCAAAAGGGAATTAGATAAGCATATGGAGCAGAGGTCCATCAGTGGCTATTAGCCACAAGGTATAGATAGGGACACTGGAGCAAGTGATGCTCTGTCATCTTGGTGCTTGGGGGGGTCAACAGTGGGAGGGCTTCTAATGTCCTGGCCCCACTGGTGGACCTCCTGATGGCACTGGTATTTCTGGCCACTGTGTGATACAGAGTGTTGGACTGGATGGGCCTTTGGCCTGATCCAACATTGGCATCTCTTATGTTCTTATGTTCTTATCAGCAGATTCAGATCTATGCTACTAGTTTTGTAGATTTGTTTGTACATATTGTACAGATTTTATGCACAATTTATATGGTATTTATGCATATATTGATTGATGCACAAATAATGCTGGGAAAATGTACATTATACAGAGGGAAATGGTGCCATGAAAAATATGGCATGAAAAGAAAGAATCATAAGTTTGTTTCACAGGCAGAAATTTTCTGGTTGAACCAGCAGGGATAAGGACTTTGAAATCATCACTACTTCTTATGTACGTTATATTTGATCTCTATATCGCAGCCATCTTTTGTACTCTAACTTAAACATGGCCATAAATGTGTATAGGACACTATTAAATGGTATACTGAACTTCATAACCAAGCAACCCTTCAACATAAAACAGTCAGCCACACAACTTACCAGCCTGAGTAGGCATACATTCCTGAATAAAAAGCAAGAGGTAATCCCTTGACACTGGCTGCATTTCCCACAAATGCATCTTTAAAGTGCTGTGTTTCACCTGAAAAACAGATTTTAAAAAATCTTACAAAATGTTAAGCAAAAAACATGAAAGAGACCAACATAAATTCTTTTATAAAAAGTGCACTAATTCAGGGTAATTACTCAATATGTTGGCAAGGATGCCCAAGAGATGGCTGCACACACAGAATAATGGGCTGTGTGCCCATATTTGCCAACTGTTTGGAATATTTACCTTCCAGCCCTAATTTCCTATGAAGACAGATTTACAAGTGATTCTGCTAATTTTAAGAAAAGCTACCAGAGAAACGTATTGACAAAATAATTTCTTCCCTGTGGGCATTCATATCTTTAAAAAAGGCATGTTTTGTTACTTTCCACTTCACAAATATATATTCACAAATATATATTCAGCTTCATTATATTATATAAAAGGAAATTGTCAGAAAATTTGTTGTGGGGATTATTCAGCCACTACAAATACATTCCAAACTGTTTTAGCAATGTTACTTAAGTCATGTTACTTTGCCTTTTCTGCCATTAACTTAACTTACTGGAAGGATACGTGGCAGGAGGAGGGGCTGGGCAAAGATGGCCCCATCCATGTTTGTCAAGGAACTTTAAGACTGCCAAATTTCTTATCATTCCAACTACCAGGAGCCATATTCTCAGATGTTTTGGTAAGTGTTTAGTTATTGTTGATAAAGTCAATTTAGTTCAGTTCAGACATAAGACAAAATGGCTGGTGTGACCATCTGAATGCAGGCCATTGCACAAATGATGAATAGTTGGGAACTGTCAGATCAGAATCTGAAACAATAGTCTGTCTTTGGTCTGAACTATGGTTTCACATGACAAACAAAAGCAGACTTCCTAATTGACTGGTGCCTGCACATGGAGCAGGGAGCGGCATTTGCCTGCCCACCACCAACTTCTTGGATGAAGCACAGGTGGGGCGAGCCAATCATGGCTCAGTGTGGGAGCGCTGGCCAACCAAGGGCGAGCTCACTGGCCAGGTCTGGCAGCAGCCGCCCTCCATGCTCAGATCGGCCCAGTGCAAGCTTGAGGTAGGACGGAGCTGCGCACCAGTGTGAGGACCAGCCACGTGGGGTTCTATTGGTGGCAGCGGAACTCCCAAGCAGGACCTGAGGACCAAAGCAAGCATCATTACAGAGGAGGACAAGGTTGGAGGGACCCAGGGGAATGGAGCAACGGTGGATTTACTCCAATGGGGGGGGAAGGTCAGTTGTACCACCAGGCCGGCTTCCCCTGCATCGCGGCTCCGCTTAACGGGTGCATCCCTTGGTGTATCCTCATCCCAGGGCAGCTTCCTCAGGGGCTTCGGGCTGTCACATGTGGCCCACAGGCCTTGCCTGTGTCCTTCTGGCTGCTGGCACCCCTGCCCTGCTGGCCAGGGAGGCTGCTGGGCAGGTGGGGTGGCTGGGGGGCCTTCAGCATTGGGTCCGCATTCCAGGGCCCACTCATTGCATGGGTGCACAGGCTGCAGCCGTCGCATTTCTTTCCAGCTGCCTGCACCCCTGCCCCACTGGTCTGGGAGGCTGCCGGGCAGGTGAGATCACCGGGGCATCGCACAGCAAGCCAGGGCACTCTTCCATGTGCCGCCAGCAGAGCATGTGCTGTTGGGTGCTGACGCCTGTTCCCCCCAGATCCTGGTGAGAAGCTTGCCTGTGCGGGACTGCATGGCAGCGGCGCTGGCTTGCTCCCCTCCCCATCAATCTACGCACTGGTGTTCATCCCCTTCAGCCTCATGCAAGGCTTGCCCAGGGTAGGCTGCTGGGCAGCACCGGACCAATCAGGAGTGGCTGTGCCTGCTCGCTTGTCTCCCCATACATTCAGGCACCGGCACCCATTTCCCCTTGCGCGAGGCTTGCCTAGGGTAGGCTGCTGGGCAGTCGTGGAGCAGGCGGCGGTGGAAGCGCCTGTTTGCTCTCTGCCCCAGCCATCCGGACACTCGTCTGTGGGTGCCTGGCCGCCTGCTCCATCCCATTTAGGCATTTTGTGCGCCCCCACCCCTCCCATGGCCCGCCTGCTCGGGGCTTGCTGGCCATTGCTTCTGTGGGAAAGGGGCCCTCCATGGGAGTATTCAGCAGGCCTCCGCCAGGGCGAAGAGGGGGCCAAGGGGTGAAAGGTCAGCAGCTTAGCACATCCTCTCTAACAAAGGGATCTCAGCCAGGGACCTAGGGAACTGTTGCTGGTCTGAGGGGAGTATGCTGCCTGATGGACCAAGTTTCTGATTCAGTCTAAGGCAGCTTCAATTTTTCTCTTTGTCTCTCGTTTCTTCCCTGTGTTATCAGTCCTCTAGGGAAGCTGATCCCCAGGAACTTTCCTCAGTAATTTATGGGGCTTTGGCTTATTCAGGATAAGACAGCAGGATGCTGCTCCCTCCACTAACAGCTTCAGGGATCTGTCCAGGAATTAGCCAGCATGGCATGCTTCTCTTCGCCAACTTATGTTAGCTAGGGAGAATGGTTGGGGGGGATTCCTCTCAGGCAGGGTGGGCTGGGCCTTAACATTGCTTGGGGAGGGTGCACTTGGCTTTAACATCTCCCCTTGTCATTTTCTTTCCAAGGGTATAGGATGGCAGCTAAGAAGGCACCACAGAAGAAAGGCGGCCCAGCTGGAAAGGCACCCAGGCAGGTGCTGCCAACTATCTCATCCTCTGAGGACGAGGGTGGTCCCTCCTTGCAAGACCTGACAGCCAAAATTGAGGCCCAAGGTGGCGAAGTGGAAGCCGGGTGGCAAGGGCAAGTCAGGGGCAAGTCAGGGGCAGCCCCCCCCCCATAAGCATCCCCGGTCCATGGCTCGTGCGCAAGAAAGGCAAGCCCTATATGCCAGGTTGGCACAATTACAGGAGTCCAAAGATGAAGAGGATACACAGGCATCGAGCAGCAGAGCTGGAGCAGTACCAGATGACCTGGCAGAGATGGGTGAGTCCTCCAGTACTACAAGAGTGTCCCACTCTGGCCCCCATGTTCACACTCCTCTTTAGGGATGTGGAGGAGAAGGGAAGTGTGAGAGATGACCCCAGAGAGTTAGAGAAGATAAAGCTGATGCAAATTGACAAGACCTTTGACAACTGGCTTTCGGCTTATACCATTTACATGGGGGTGGTATTGCAAACCTACCCATTCCATGGAGCAGCCTTAATAAAGTATCAGGACCTCATCCACAGGGCAGATAAAGAATACTCAGGGGCGGCTTTGGCTGCGATACGATGAGAGGTTCCACTCTCGGGTGGCCTTGGATCCCTCGTTGCCATGGGATCGGGAGCACGAAGAGCTCTGGTCCCAATGCATGGGCCCTGCAGGGGCCATTTCAGGCAGGTATGCAGACATTGGGCACCTGGTGGCACAGTCGCATGTGGGAGCTGGACGGGAGGCTGGTGAGAGGCAGTGGGCTCAACCTTGACTCATCTGCTGGGGTTTCAATGCCACGGGGAACTGTGCAAGGAAGCTGTGCAAGTTTAAACATGCTTGCAGCACATGCGGGGGTATGCACCCTGCATCCTCCTGTGACATGGGCGCCCCTGAGGGACAGGTGCCCAGAGGCCAGAACCATTAGGAGGCACCAGCACTGACAGGAAGTCAGCGGGAGGGGGAAATAAAGGGGGAACCAGGTCAAGACAGGGGGAGGGCTCGGGGGCAGTGCCAGGGGTGCCGGGCCCCAGGCAACCTTTCAATTGTGGTTTGATGGGTTAGGTTTTTTGAGGATCACGAAACTGCGGAGGAAATCGGGCAAAGCCGCAGGTAAAATGCAGCCCCGCAGCCTCGGGTGTGAGATTAACATGTTTGTGTCAGGGCAAACGGGGCTGCGCCGTGAGGCAACTCTAGTGTGAAGTTGCCCCCAGAAATTACATCAGTCCTCTATAGGAAATGTCAAAAAAATATGGTTTTCCACAGAAGTGACATCATATTGTTGGCCCTGCAGAATTTTGTTGTTGTTTACTTTTCTCCTGACTAGCAGCGGAAAAATTGGGTTTACCAGCAACCTGGCAAACCACAGGGGCAGAAAGGGGTCTCAGCTAGAAATGTGTTTTCTCTTTAAACCCATGGAAGCAAAGAACAAAATAATGAAACAAGTGTAAGAACTGTAATAAATATATAGAAATAAAATTTTACATCGCTAATGGCAAGCACTCTTTGTTAAAGAATTTTTTTGACGCTTGCAATGGAAAGTTTGGCTACTAAAGGAGACCTTTTGGCACAGGGGATATTGTGAGATGTTTTATCCTACAGAAAAACTGGAAGTGGAGCACTAATCAGGTTGAAATACAGAGTGACTATAAAATATATTTGTATTGCATCCTGATACCAATTTTGTCAAAAACAGGTGGTGCAAGCAGACTTTCAGGATAATCCAAAGCAGTCCAAAGTTACCAAGTCAAGTATCTGCTAGAGGAGCATAAAACACTGAGAGGAGCTTCGAGACAAAGAGTAAAAACCAATCGAGAGGAGTGTCAGCTTGAGAGAGGAAGATGGAAAACTTCAGATCAAAAGTTTGACTAGTGAATCAGTCAGGGAGCACTGAAGTGGATCAGTCAGGGAAGGGAAAATGGCTGTTAAAAAGACTGCAACTGCTGCAGAAGTATTTCAGTCACAAGCCATCTATGTTCCTGAAACTATTTGTGCTCACTCTTGAGACAAATGCATGTGCTATATAAGACCAGGTTTCAGGTTTCTTTATGTCTGATTTACAGTGAACAGCATATTTCTCTATGGATAGTGCTGTATTTTCATGTCATATAAACTCCATGGCCAAACATACTCTAAGCAACTAAAACCTCAAAATAACAGCAAAATACTAACAGTGCCATCTTAAGCAGAGCTATAACCTTCAAGCCATTCACTCCAATTGATTTATCTCTGCTTCAGTAATACACTGTCAATAGACAGACTGCACTATAGAAATAGTTATCTGGTTGATCTACTATTGTAAAGGGGATTTCTTCCTTTAAAAGAAATTATTCTCCCAATACAATTTATGCTGAGAGGCCCAATTTTCTGGTCCTTAGTTTAAAACTTATGGATCCAGCCCCGATATCCTCTCATCAGCATGCTGTAGTAAATACAAGTTATTCTCAGTATAGTTCCACTTCCAGTCACTTACCTGACAGTATGCAGCTTAAGTTAAACAAGCAGAGACTAATTAAGTGATTTTGCTGGTATAAGCAACATTTGGCAGGGGCAAGGGCGAGAAGGGGGGGAGATAAAAGCACTTAAAACAGCATTTACTTTTCTGTTCATACCTTTAATTAGCTGCATAACTCCAGGGACTATAATTATCAAAATTGCTACGAGCTTGCAAAAGGTGAGGAAAATCTGGATGCGGGCACTCCAGCTGACACTCATGCTATTCAGGACCATTACAAGCGCTGGAGGGAGGAAAAAGAGAGAATGGTTAAAGGAAAGTTTGCATCCTTCCAAAAGCACCATAAACTCTGTCCAGGGAGAGCTTTTCCCCAGTAGAGGTTCTGGGCATTTGTAAAATGGAGAGAGTTGCCCTTCAGCATATTTCCTTCAGCAGCCTTCTTGCAACTCATCTTTTCTATCTTCCCTCCCACTCACTATCCTTTAACGTGTCTTTGCTAAATCTCTCTCTCCCCCCCCCCCCTTGTTCCAACCATAAATCTTTTTGCAGGCTTTCAAGGGAAAACATTAAAGCCCTCCCCCCCCCATCCCTGGCCAAACCGTTCAGTGCTGATAATTGATGGACTGGTATAACTCTGCCTTTGAACTGAAAATTAATTTCACATCCCCTTTCAGTTGTAATCTTTGTTTGATTTAACAGTAGATTTCCATGTCATTTGAAAAATTAAAGACTAGATAAAATAATCATTCAAGACCTCACAATTATGGCCCTATGAAACATTGTCCTTAAGTTTAATGCTCACATTAATTTCCTCCTGCTTGCTCCTCTACTCATGATTTCCTGTAAAAAGAGGTCTCATATATGGAATGAAAATTAGCAGAGGTGGATATCTTACAACCCTCTTACAGGGTTCCACCCCTTTAAGAACTGTAGCAGTACCTGTCTGACATGCTTTTCAGCAGTTGTAAAAAAGAATGCAGAACTGACATCCTCTCCCCAATGGTATGTCTCAAATAGTTTGTTCCTTTGGCAACTTGAAGAGGAGCTGTTGAAAGGGGCATTGCTCCTATCTGGTAATAGCGGCTGTATTTTCTGCTAGGCTTGCTAACCTCTAGGAAGGGCTGAAGAGCCCCAGGAACTACAAATGATCTCCAGATGACAGAGATCAGTTCCCCTGGAGACCAGGGATGCTATGGAGGGTGGCCTCTGTAGCATTATACCCCACTTAGGTCCCACCCCTCCCCAAATATCACTTTCCCCAGGCTCCATCCCCAAAAATCTGGGAATTTCCCAACTTTCTGACCACCCTGCTGTCTGCTGCTACTAAGCAATTCTTCTTTTGTTCAGTTTTTAACCAATGATGCCAGAATGAAAGCATATTTAGCAATATGATGGTACTGTTATGTCCTCAGACCACTGCCAGGCGCCAGCCAGAGGCAGCTAGAGCTTGAGTCCCAAAGACAATAGGGACTAGGCTCTTGAACTTCTAGTAAGGAGCCAATAGGGACCTTGGCGGGGCAACCTAGGGGCATCCCTCCCCAATTGTATAAAGTTAGCCACCCGGCCATTAGTTGTTGTTCCGTGTGTAAAGTACTAATAAACACGTCTTTGCCTATGTCATGGTCCGAGTCCTGATGTATCGAACCCAGTACTTTTCAGGTACCATGTAGCCAAAGAGAGACAAGTGTCAAAAAAGCTAAAGCAGGATGAAGCCAGTGCTTCCTGCTCCCCCACTAGGGTTGTCAACCTCCAAGTGGGGGTTGAAGTTCTGGAATTACAGCTGATCTCTAGACTACCTAAATCACTTTTTATTTATTTGTTTTTAAAAAATTATCCCACTTCTCCTGGAGAAAATGGCTGCTTAGGAAGGTGGACTGCATGGCATTATAGCCTACCAAGGTCCTTCCACTCCCTAAACCCCACTCTCCCAGCCTCTACCCTCAAATCTTCACATTTCCAAACCCGAAGTTGGCAACTCTATCAACCACTGATATCTTTTCGCTAAAAGCAGGTAAAAACAGTGATGGTCAGCAGCATCAGAGTACAGTTTCTGTTTCCTGTACCATGGAAAGAGAAGCAAAGTAGGTGAACTGGGACTTTCATAAAACTCTGCAACTTTCAGTTCAGCCTAGAAAGAAGGTGTAGTAGGGGGTATCTGTATTCTGAACTTATATTGGATTTACAACTTCACAGCTTTGTCCAAAAGCTGGCTGAGGTTAAATCCAATGAAGACAGAGGTCCTGTATCTGAGCCATGGGGGGAGGGATCAGGAATCAGGCTCCCAACCCTTGGTGGGACACCATTGTCACCGGTACTGAGGGTGAAGAGCCTGGGGGTGGTCCTAGATGCCTCGCTTTCAATGGAGGCCCAGGTCACCACGGCTACTAGATCAGCCTTTTACCATTTTTGGCTGGTTATCTCTCCTCTCAAGTGTTAGCTACAGTGATCCATACAATGGTCACTTCTAGGTTGGATTACTGTAACATGCTCTAAATGGGGCTGCCCTTGAACCTGACCAGGAAACTGCAGCTAGTGCAAAATGCGGCTGCCAATTGCCTACCAGATCTAGTTCAAGGTTATGATATTAACCTTCAAAGCCCTTTGCGGCCTGGGACCAACATATCTGTGGGACTACCTGTCCTCCTATGTGCCCCGAAGAGCTTTGTGCTCTGCTGAGCAACATCTGCTGGTAATCTCCATCCCAACCAATGTCTGCTTGGCCTCGACCAGGTCCAGGGCATATTCTGCCCTGGCCCCAGCCTAGTGGAATATGCTCCCACTTGAGATAAGGGCCCTGTGAGATTTAATGGAATTCCGCAGGGCCTGTAAAATTGAGCTGTTCTGCCAGACCTTTGGATGAGGCAGCGAACACCTGAACACTTTGACCTACACTGCCTGGGTGCACTGCCCTTTCTTAAATATTGCTATGGCATCCATTAAACGTGTCCTTGTTTTAGTCATCATATGCCCTGCACTTGTGGGAGGCATTTGTGGAGCCTGGAAATTGACTCAGGCTTCATTTGTACTGCTATCCAAAAATTATATACCTGCCTTTTAACACAGAGATTTGTTTCCAGCACATAAACCACAATGAGAGATACATAAAATGGGCACTTAGAAAAACCCTGAAAGATAAACCTTCACAGACAGCTTATACTAGAGTGTATCTCTATGCTTGGTGTCATTGGTGAACAGGAACTCTGTGCTTGGTTCTTTAATATGAAACATCAGAATTCACAAGTTAGTCTCACTTTTGCTTGATTTACTTTAAATCCACTAATGAGTACATCTTTGATCAGAATACCAATATCAGACACAAACATATGATAACAGGACAGGAGGGAAAGGAAGAAGCAGTGATGCAGTGACTGGATGTGGTCCATTTTGAAAAACCATGCCAACCCTAAACCTTGGAAGGATTTATTCACACATCATTCAACTCTAATGAAGACTGGACTGTTTCATTGTTTATACTGTCTGACTGCTTTCAGACTGCTTTACTGTTTACATTTTCTGTTTTGGGATTTTTCACAGAAGTTATCTTTCATTTACAAACTGACATAAGGACATAAGAGATGCCAATGTTGGATCAGGCCAAAGGCCCATCCAGTCCAACACTCTGTGTCACACAGTGGCCAGAAATACCAGTGCCATCAGGAGGTCCAGCAGTGGGGCCAGGACATTAGAAGCCCTCCCACTGTTGACCCCCCCCCCAAGCACCAAGAAGACAGAGCATCACTTGCCCCAGAGCCCCTAGCTATACCTTGTGGCTAATAGCCACTGATGGACCTCTGCTCCATATGCTTATCTAATTCCCTTTTGAAGCCGTCCATGCTTGTAGCACCCACCACTTCCTGTGGCAGTGAATTCCATGTGTTAATCACTCTTTGGGTGAAGAAGTACTTCCTTTTATCCGTTCTAACCCGACCGCTCTGCAGTTTCATGGAGTGCCCACGAGTTCTTGTATTGTGAGAAAGGGAGAAAAGTACCTCTTTCTTTACCTGCTCTTTCCCATGCATAATCTTATAAACCTCGATCATGTCACCCCTCAGTCGTCTTTTCTCCAAGCTAAAGAGCCCTAAGCGCTTTAACCTTTCCTCATAGGGAAAGTGTTCCAACCCTTTTATCATTCGAGTTGCCCTTTTCTGCACTTTTTCCAAAGCTATAATATCCTTTTTAAGGTGTGGTGCCCAGAACTGCACACAGTATTCCAAATGAGGTCTCACCATTGATTTATATAGGGGCATTATTATATTGGCTGATCTGTTTTCAATACCCTTCCTAATAATCCCCAGCATAGCATTGGCCTTCTTTATTGCAGTCACACACTGTCTCGACATTTTCAGTGAGTTATCCACTACAACTCCAAGATCTCTCTCTTGCTCAGTCTCTGCCAGTTCAGACCCCATCAATGTGTATTTATATTTAGGATTTTTGGCTCCAATGTGCATCACCTTGCACTTGGCCACATTGAACCCCATTTGCCATGTTGACGCCCACTTGCCCATCTTTGACAGATCCCTTTGGAGTGCCTCACAATCCTCACTGGTTTTCACCACCTTGAACAACTTTGTATCATCCGCAAATTTAGCCACTTCACTGCTTACTCCCATCTCCAAATCATTAATGAACAAGTTAAAAAGCAGTGGACCAAGTACTGATCCCTGTGGTACCCCACTGCTTACCACCCTCCACTGAGAAAATTGCCCACCTACACTCACTCTCTGTTTTCTATGAACTAGCCAGTTTTTGATCCATAAAAGGACTTGTCCTTCTATCCCATGATTTTTGAGCTTACTTATGAGCCTTTGATGAGGAACTTTATCAAAAGCTTTCTGGAAGTCAAGGTAAATAATATCTATTGGATCCCCCTTGTCCACATGTTTGTTCACCCCCTCAAAGAACACTAATAGGTTAGTGAGACAAGATCTTCCCTTACAGAACCCATGTTGAGTCTGCCTCAATAGGTTTTGTTCATCTATGTGCCTACTAATTCTTTCCTTAATAATGGTTTCCACCAATTTACCCGGTATCGACGTCAGACTGACTGGCCTGTAATTTCCCGGATCTCCTCTGGAACCCTTTTTAAAGATGGGAGTGACATTAGCTACCTTCCAATCCTCAGGAATGGAGGCAGATTTTAAGGAAAGATTACATATTTTTGTCAGGAGATCCACAACTTCACATTTGAGTTCTTTCAGAACTCTTGGATGTATGCCATCTGGGCCTGGTGATTTATCGGTTTTTGAGTTGTCTATCAGTTTTAGGACCTCCTCTCTCGTCACCTGACTGTCTTTGGAATTTTTTTTTTAGTAACCGCTATTAACTGTGTCTTTTTATAACCTCTGGTACTCTGTACCTCTTCTTTTACAGTTTTTAGAGGTGTCTCACCCTTCCTCTTTCAATTGTGAAAAAGGACAATATATCTGATAGTATGAGGATTCATAAGGGGATGTACAGGCTGACTAGAAGCCATGATGAAGTGTCTGCAAAGAGGTAAACACCAGCTTGTTAGGTAAAGTAAACATCTAAATATGATGTATTCAGCTACTTTGCCTTGAACTCTATTATACAACTCAGGTATGAATAAGCAACATGAAGCATCTTTTTTTAATGAGAACTGACCTCAACTAACACTTTTATTTCAATACAGTGACCCACCTTGTAGTATGTACAAGATAACCAATAGATAATAGCTAGTGAGGACCTGAGCTATGTGAATGGCAGTATCCTATGGCTTTCTATCTGAGCAATCACGCAAATGAATCATGAATATAAATCATGACCTACTCTGGTTTCTCTTCAGATTGCTTAAATAAATCAAACTCATTTTCAATGAAAAATCCAGCTTCTGTATGAGAACAGTTGATCTGTATTTAGAGCTTGGTTTTATTATAAGATCTACCATGTGCAGACCAGTCATGAAGCTGCCAGTTGTTTTGTTTCGTTTTGTTTAGTGGGTATTCTACTGTGGCTTTGTAGTTTGACATGAAGTGGGTAAAGATATAATTTAACATTACAACATACAGGCTTGCTTTTGTAATTACATTTGTCTGATCAGCCAGCTGCACAATCCTAACTTTAATGGTAGCTTTTCAACTAAAGCCCAAAGGCAGAGGTGGGTAACATCATACTTGGAAAGGCAGGGATTGCAAACAAGGTATCTCAATCATGAGAAAGACTGAACACACATGAAGTTGCCTTATACTGAATCAGACCATTTGTCCATCAAAGTCAGTACTGTCTACTCAGACTGGCAGTGGCTCTCCAAGATATCAGGCTGAGGTCTTTCACATCACCTACTGCCTGGCAATGTTCCCTCTGATCTCCACAGTGTTGTGAGAAAAAATTCTACCTTGTGAGTGAAAAAAGCTAGTAGCATTAAAGTTGTAAGTCTAAATTGGACTATTGTGTAAATTATTTTTAGATTATTTACATAACCTTGTAAAAATCTCAGAATGAATTCTTTTAAGCTATAATTTATATTTTTAAGAAAAAATTATATATTACAAGAGAAAACAGAATCATTAGACAAAATATTGTTCTCTACAGGGCCTGAGCAGTCATGTCCAATAGGGAGAACACGTGCGGTGTAGTGGTTAGATTCAGTTTAGAAATCTTGATACTAATCTGCATTTAACACCCAAGTTTAGTGGGTGTTCTTGGGTCGGCCACTGTCTCTCTTGGTCTGCCCTACTTCCAGGGTTGCCAACCTCCAGGTGGGTTACAGGTCAAGTATAACAGAAGAGGAACAATCACTGTCAGAACCCTGCCTAACCTAACAAACAGGAAGTTGCTTATATGTTATCAACCTGCCCAAACTACTTGTTTATTCAAATACTTATATCCCATTTTTCCCTGTGACTCAAGGCAGCTTACAAATCATACTGAAAAGCATGATAGGGGTGTGTAAAAAAAAAAATCAGTTTTTTTCCCCTGGCTCAGTTATAACCTAAGGGGGCCATTATAGTCAATGGTCTCATAGGCTATAATGGAGAATTGATCCAGGGGTACCTGGTGCTCGGGAGGGCTGTTTTGTGTGTGTGTGTGTGTGTGTGTGTGTGTGTGTGTGTGTGTTTGAAGCAGAGACACCAAATAAGTTTCAAAAAGATTGGACTAGGGGGTCTAATTCTATGGGCCCCAGAAAGAGATGCCTCCATCCTCCATTGTTTGTGAGCTGAAGCAGAAATCCTCTGAGCTGGCTTCCGAAATGCTGTGTGAAAGTGCCCCCTAGTGCATCTTAGAGAGAACTGTACTGCCTGGTCCTTTTAACTGGAGATGCCAAGGTGTGAACCTGGGACCTTCTACATGCAAAGCAGAGGTTCTTTCACTGAGCCACACCGTGGATATATAATCACACATGACAAGGACTTAATTGGTTACATTTCTCAGTCCACTTTTACATAGCCCTGACTTTGCAAAACATGGACTATATCCAGAGAAGTAGCAACAGTTCTGATTTCCTACCAATCCATAACATTGACACAAGCCAGAACAGAAGGAATCCACCTAAATTACTTTGCCGTTTAGATTTCAATGGGTAAGAATATATAGTTTTGCATGGCTAGGACATTCATCATTACAGGCCTTTCTTTGTATCCCCCCACCTTGAGATGTGAGATGGGTTGCACTCGAGAGAGCCTTTTCATGGGTGGCCTTCCTGCTTCAGAATGCTCCCTTTCCCTTCACCTAGTGCCTTCTCTTGAAATATTTCAGTGCCAGGCAAACCGTTTTTTCTTTTAGGTTTAATCATTCTTTCCCCTTAACTCTTTTCTTCTACCGCACAGAGGTTAATCTCAATCGCTATAAGATGTCCCTAAAATATTATGTATTACCCTGCATTAAGGTTTTGTGTATGTCCATCCCAGTTTCAGCACCGAACCTTTGCAAAGGTTAGCTTGCAGAGCACGCAAGCTGTAAGGGACCCTTGTTTAGATTTTGTATCTTAGCTCTATAAGAGCCACACTGCAGGTAATAAGGGGGAATCCAGAGCTTGTCTTCCTACGTTGTTTTGTTTTACTCAAATGTAGCAGAGGTGCATGGCTAAAGGTGGCAGAATGGAGTGTTGAACCATTCCCGCTCTTCTGTTTTCCTAATCTAACAGTGCAATCCTAACAACATTTTCTTGGGAGGAATTTGTGCAGACCTCCTTAGGGTTGGTCTCTGAATTGTCCCCACAAAGCTGCAGCTAGCTCCAAGGTGGGGACAGGGAAATATAAGCAAACATCAAGAGCAACTTGAGGTAAGGATTAACACCACCTCACAGAGCTTGTGTGGTGGCTCTTACTCGTACATTTAGGGGCAGACATACTCCCATATTAAGTCACAGGTACAAAGATTATTTTTTGTTTTTTGTTCTCCAATGACAAATTGACTTCCCCTGCAGTTTGCTATGCCCCACGCTTGCAGGAGTCCTCTCACTTCAGTTTTGCTGTAATTACTTCCTCACCCATGTCTTTCAGAGCCTCTCCTGAGAGCAGTATGGTTTACTCTCAAAGGGCTTCCTAAAGGAATCCGGTTTCATTGAAGCAACAAAGTCATCTCACTTACTCAACACAGCCTCTCATTTGGTTCCCATGGCAACGATTTGCTGTTCACTCCTAACTCCTCATGAGGGTGTCTTTATTACAGGAAAACTCCACCCTCCTACAATATTGATTCTTTCTCTTTTTTAAAAAAAATTACTGTATAAACTCTTGGTTTATCTCCAAAGATTTTCCCATTAAGTTAGCAATAATGAAATCCCATACCAGATGATTCTGTTATTGGGTGCAAATTACATATGCTTAGGAAATTATTTCTAATGGAACCCCCCCCCCCAATTCTTTCTCAGAGTCCTTGTAGTTTTCAAACATCCATTTTACAGCTATCTTTCCATGAAATATTTTAAGCATTAACCTGTAAAACACAATCTTAATTCAATTACTCAGATGGATCTTCAGGTTTTAACATAATTAGGAGAAAAGAAATGCAGGCCAGTATCGATTCATTCTGTCTTTTTACCTTGGTGGAAAAGCCCATCTGCAAATAACCTCTCTCTTTCTCTTTCTTTCTTTAGGGGGCTGGAAGTGCAAGGTCAATTCAACTTGAGAAAGTGCCAAATGATTTCATTTCCTTATGTAACCAGAATTGCCTTGCATGACTTCCCTACTCTTCTATGCTTTTAATTTTCTTTCTAGTCCCTGGCCTGGGTGCTGCTTTCTAATTCATACTTGTATAAGAAGCCAACCTGTTATCACAGCATTTTACTACTATCAAGGCATACATCAGCTATATGTGCAGCAGATGGAAAATGTAAGAAAACAAAATTGTGGATCTGTCTTTTTTCCTGATTCTTTCTTTTAGTATTAGACATTGTTGTATGTACTAAACTTTAAATCTTGTCTTAAAAGATGCACACTTAATTTTAGCATTAGCTGAAGTCTAAACCTATTTTCTCTTTTGCAACAATGAGATAAGAGCGACAAGTAGGGAATGAGAGAATTTCTCATACATGCTATTTAGAGCTGTCTAAGGAAAATGGAAAAAAATATGCACTTTCCTTGGACAAGGTACAGGAAGCCAGAGGCTAACTTGGAAATACCTGTGTAATAAGCTTCCTGCAGTGGGCCTCCAAAACGAAGCCAGATCCCACCAAAGGCAAGAGTCCATGCTCTCTACATGACACAGGACCTTCAAACATTAATATTTCAGATTTGGCTGGATTTAGTTACAGTCAGCTTTTTCAGATCCAGTCCCCCAACTATATCAAGTCTCCGTAGAACTATACTGAAGCTAGAGTATGGAGTTTAATTATACAGGAATGGAGGACATAAAATGGACATTTATTGGAGCCCAAGGGAGACTCCAGTACTTCCTGCATTTGACCAACAAACACCAGATAATCAGCTATAGCAAAAGGCTCAGAAATACTGGGAAAAGACTGATGAAAGACTCAAACTTTTCTGTCTTAAAATAATTGCCATTAGGTTGCCAACCCCCAGATGGGGCCTGGAGTTCTCTAAGAATTACAACTGATCTCCAGACTACAGAGATCAGTTCCCCTGGAGAAAATGGCAGCTCTGGAGGGCGTGCGCTATGGGATCCTGTCCCTGCTGAGCTTTCTCCCCTCCCAAAAACTCCACCCTCTCCTGCTACCAAATATCCAGAAATTTCCCAACCCAAAGCTGGCAATCCTAGTCAGCCACAGTAGACAAGCCTCACTTAGCCTCTTCGTCCCATCAGTAATAAGGAGTTTAAAACTGCCAAATTATACCTCTCACCATGGAATTTTCAGGCATGCTAACAACAGGATGCCATTTAACTGACATGGCTTAACTTATGTAGCTGCCCTCAAGGCTACATATTTTATGTTCGGAGCTCTCTGTTTGACTAGCAGAAGGGATTAGCCTACTCTTGTTCCCTGCAGCAGTTGAGCCATTAATTTTTATTGTATCTGCACTTGTACCTCACCTTGCCTAACCTGGTCTTCTTATTTCCATCTGTATTGGGATTCTGCTGTACCTGATTCAGCAGCTGCCAACACATTGTATCAGCCACTTCAACTCTTGACAAGGGCAACGGAATAGTGAATTCTGTTTCTCACTGCTAAAAGTCCTTTGCCCATATCTTCCCCACCCTTCCCAGATCTACTCACATAGATTCACTTACATATTGTATACTTTTAGGACTACAGTATGGTCCCTGTGAGGAATCTTAAAAAACCCAGCTATTTTAAGGTAACAATTAGAAAAATTAAAAGTTACATTTTTGTATTAAATTGGGTACCAAGAAGGAAAAGCAATTCAAATAATATGTATCTTGTCAAAACACTGGATGCATCGTTTGCCTCACCCTGTTTTCTCTAAACTCTAGCACTTACTGATGGCCACAGCTGTAATAAGTTTAACAGCAAGGTCTGGGATTTCACACTGCATAAACAATGGTTCCAGAATGTAGCGTCCAAATGCCAGGGATATCACTGAGGTGGCAGCCGGGCTAACAACAGAGAAAAAGAAGGAAACTGTCATTTTACTAATGAACAGGAATACCATTTTATACATGTCTATATTAACTGCTAGCTACATCAAATATATTGCATGCAACAAATTACCTCATGGGCTTAATATACAAAATATACAAAAATATCAAACAGTTTGATAGCTTTATACAAAGCAGAAATCATAATAACTGGGAAATAACCTGTAAAAGAATATATAAAAATAAAAAACAGCAAAATGTCCAGCCAAACTAACAATTTATTGACGACAATTTTTCCCCTCTGTTTCTTCATTGGAAAGCAGAAGTAATGGCTGGCGTGATGCAGTACCATACGTCTGAGTCACCGGGTTGTTGGTTTTTTTAATCCCTTCATAATCTTGAGCCTTTCATGAGCCTCACTTCTATGTCTTTTACAGATAAAGTCACCAAGCCTTGAAACCAGGGGAAAGGTCTATTGTTTTGAGAGAAAATTAATTGTGCAAGTAGTTGCCGCAGAAAGAGAAAACAAATTACAGAAAAAGCACCATTCAAACAAGAAAGTAACTCCACCCTTAATAAGTACAATTCAGGATTGATACAACTCTTCACTTTAGGGTTTGTTTCCACACCCAGCCCCATTCCTTTCCACTCCTGCCACACTCCTGCTACTATCTGATCTTCCTTTACCTCCTATCTATTACTAGTCAAGCCCAGGTGAAACAACAGGTGAAAGAAAAAAATGAAACAAATACTAGTATTATATGGGATGGTGAAAGTAAGCTGTACCCTACACTTATTGGTCTGTGAGTGATACATTCCAGGTCTACAATTATTCCCAGCTTGTTTACATCCCTGTGCAAGCTGCACATTTTGTCCTCAATACTAGCAAATGCAATGCCAGTCATTGCTAAACCCCTGGAAGTTGCTGCAATATGGGAATGCTAAACATGGTTTGCCTGATTATTTGGAAAATCAAACTGTGATTTACATTGCAAATGATGCTCAGTACAAACCATGTATTTGTATACATGGTGGCCTGGAAACATACACCAAGATGAAACAGAGCCAAAAAAATGGTTCCTAGCAGCAAAGGACAAGTCTGAACTTGCTATGTTGGGGAGGTGGCTTTAGGGCATCTGTCAGACTAATAGTTTTTCCCCCATCCGAAACAAAGAGATATTTCCCTCGGCTTTGGAGCCCACAGGAAAGAAGATCTCCTCCCAGGTACAAAACCCTATCACCTGGCTCATCCCTTCCTGGTCAAATCATTCTAATCAATAGGCTATTCACATAACTGGGTAACCTTTTTTCTCCAGCAATCAGGGATCATCAGTGGATCATTAACTTCTCATATTCCTAGCCACATTCCAACAAAAACATTAACAGTTCCTGTTTGCACCAGGAAATTTATTCATCCACACAAATGCAAAGTATGACAATGTATTTGTCTTCTCCTGGGAATGCTACTCAGAGTTTCCCCTGCACATTGTTCTGGTCCCAGTTAATCCCTTCAGTACATTGTTTCAAGGGGCAAACACGTCACCATGCCCTGAGGTATCATTTTGCCCTATATCTGGACAAGCATTTCTCCATTGCAGTGTGTCTATCCTGGGCACCTATTCACAGGTCACCCCCAAATTCATTTGGCACCTTTCCATCTTCATGGCCCCTTCTCCATGGACGTCTGCACATCTGGAATGGCAATTATAACTCCCAAAAGCCTCCTATGAGTCCCACTCATCTCTGTATTTCCAGTACTTTTGTGTATGTTTTAGTTTTATTTCAGTATGTGTGCATTTTATTAGAATGTTTTCATTTAATAAAAACAACCCTTTTGGTTAAGCAACAGACTGGTTATTTGAGAGTTCTGTAATGGAAAGATCTCACTAGATTACCCCCCTCCTGCAAACCCTGGTCTCCTTGCTAATTCCCCAACTCTAATAGGAGACAATCCCACTTGTGGGATGACACAGACCATTTGGAGTAACAAAACCACTATATCTCAGTCTACCTCTGTCACAGTCAGTCATTAAACCCTGGTCCATTTGTGGGTAGGCATGATTGCCCGTATGAGCCTTCACCATCTTGCAGAGGCCACTCTGCCCTTTGACTTACTATGGAACTTGGGGAGATGAAACAATGAGTATAAATGGAGGAGAACTCAAAGGAAATACAACTCAACACAGGTTAGAACTCACCTTTGGGTGTATTTTATGGCAGTGGTGGCAAGGAAGCATTTATACTTCTTTGCCACCAGTGAATCTGTGTAAAGCATTCTAGCTGAGCTCTTCATCAAGCCCCCTGGTTATGGAAGATGCGGAGGCTAGCTGTGACTTGTTTGCTAAACATTTCACTGATAAAATTTCTTATATCCATGACAATACAGATGCCAGTAATTCTGTTGCTCAATCATAGGATGTTATCAGGGCTTGGACAAGCCACTATGGCTTTTAGATATTGTAGCCTGAGGAAGTGAATAAATGGCATAGAGCAGTGCTCAACCCTTCCCATCAAAGCTAACCGGTTATATCTTGCCAGTGGGGATGTGTTTGGGAGTACTGAATACTTGATTGAAAGGGGGCTAACGCCAATCACCTTGTGGGACGTGGCTGTGAAATCTCTCTGGAGAAACCACCTGTGGTCTTTAAATAACTATAATTCAGTAGCAAATATCCCTTGAGGGAGTGAGATACTCAAGTGTGTGATAACTGTGCAAGTTTTCTAGGATTAGGCAGATTATAAACCAGTTTTAATTAATTTCCAAATTGATTTTGGAACTGACATGGCTTTGGTTACCTTGATGCATGGATGACCTCTCTCTGATTCTCCTTGACTTCTTGGTGACTTTTGTTCCCATTTATCATGCCATTCTCCTGGACTGATTGGCCAAGATAGGTATAAAGGGAACCAGGTTCCAGTGTGGAGTATCATAAGGTTCCACCTTATCTCCCATGCATTTTGGAGCCCACAGAAGGAAAAGCACCCAGGATTGTGATTTGGAGTGTAAACCTAAGTAAAGGGTTAAGTAACCCCTCCCTACTTATTTGCCCAGAATTCCAGTCTCTTCAAACTGACTTCTTTAGATTCTGGGAATTCTCCCCAATGTTTATATAAATACTGAGGTATAACACAGGACAAACTTTTGTTGTAATTGATAGTGGAAATCAGAAATCCATTCACAGTTAATGCAGAGGAAGAGAGAGATTTTCAGTGAAAACCCTAAACATGTTTACTAAGGATTCTACTCAAGACTATCAGCGGGGCTGACTCCCAGGTAAGTGTTCTAAGGTGAAGTTAAATGGGCCTTAGAAAGCATTACTAACAACAAAGCTAGTGGAGGTGATGGTATTCCAGCTGAGCTATTCAAAGTCTTAAAAGATGATGCTGTTAAAGTGCTGCACTCAATTTGCCAGCAAATTTGGAAAATGCAACAGTGGCCACAGGATTGGAAAAGGTCAGTATACATTCCAATCCCAAAGAAAGGCAATGCCAAGGAATGTTCAAAATATTGCACAATTGCACTCATATCACACGCTAGCAAGTGATTGGTTTAGCATAGGAAAAGGAGTACGACAAGGATGTATATTGTCACCTTGCTTATTTAATATATATGCAGAGTGCATCATGCGAAATGCTGGCCTGGATGAATCACAAGTGGGAATTAAGATTGCTGGAGGAAAGATCAACAACCTCAGATATGCAGACGATACCACTCTAATGGCAGAAAGTGAAGAGGACCTAAAGAGCCTCTTGCTCAGGGTAAAAGAGGAGAGTGCAAAAGTGGACTTGAAGCTCAACATCAAAAAAACTAAGATCATGGCATCCGGCCCCATCACTCCTTGGCAAATAGAAGGGGAAGTCATGGAAGTAGTGACAGACTTCACGTTCCTGGGATCCCAGATCATCGCAGACTGTGACAGCAGCCATGAAATTAAAAGATGCCTGCTCGTTGGGATGAAAGCGATGGCGAACCTAAAAAGCATGATAAAAAGTAGAGACATCACCCTGCCAACAAAAGTCCGCATGGTCAAAGCAATGGTATTCCCAGTAGTCATGTATGGCTGCGAGAGTTGGACTATAAGGAAGGCCGAGCGCCGAAGAATAGATTCTTTTGAACTATGGTGCTGGAGAAGACTCTTGAGAGTCCCTTGGACTGCAAAAAGATCAAATCAGTCAATCCTAAAAGAAATCAACCCTGACTGTTCCCTGGAAGGCCAGATAATGAAACTGAAGCTCAAATACTTTGGCCACCAAATGAGAAGGGAGCACTCACTGGAGAAGACCCTGATGCTGGGAAAGATTGAAGGTCAAAGAAGACGGGGACGGCAAAGGATGAGATGGTTAGACAGTGTCATCGATGCAACGAACATGAAATTGAGCCAACTTCGGAGGACGGCGGAAGACAGGAGAGCCTGGCGGGAGATTGTCCATGGGGTCGCGAAGAGTCGGACTCGACTGTGCGACTGAACAACAACAATTAGACAACTATAGTACACCTCCCAAGTCATATGGCAATTTTCATGGCAGGAAAAGAGTTTGTCTTTCTTCTCATGCACTATTTGCATCTCCTGGACAGACCATGTTAGTGTTTGATAATTAATTTAGTGTTTTCAAAATACTGCTGGGAAAGTGACACATTTGAAATGTCAAGCTCATAGTGACTTAGCAGTATTCTTTTGTCTTCTTTTTTATCAAATCACTCAGTACTACGGCTTGTTACGTCTGTGCATGTAGCAATAAGATCAGCCCATATGAGCTGTCAAGACTGGGGGAGGGAGGAAATGAGGAAACAAGCTTGTTCCACTTGAGTGAATTATGTTCAGTAATATGAGACAATCAGACACAGAACCAAGATAAACAGATCGAGAGGCTAAATCCCGGGCATATCATTTGATTACCTAGCTGGCCACTTAAGCTACATTTGTTTACTTAGCACAAATGTATGAAGTAATTCACACAACTGGACACTGTGTGATTGTTCACTGCAGGAGATTACCGGTGTAAATTGTACTTGACAAGATTGCTCCTGGTCAGCTAAGACTCCATCTAAAAATGTTATATCTCGGAGGGGGGGGGAGTGCTGCTGAACCAGTTTAGCCTGGTCTTCTCCTTTTCCACACAGGGAATATAATAGTAGAAGAAGCATAATATCTCCCAATTGTAGAGGGCAACCAAATGAATATAATACAGATTTCCACATTATACTGAAAGACACTGCAAAGGAAGTTTTGCATTTGTTCAAGAAGGGCCCAAATGAACAGACTCTGTGAGACCTCTGACAGTCACCATCTTCTTTCATTTCTTTTAGGGTACTGTCCCAAAACTCAGTCTACCCACCTGCAACCACCTATAGAGCTCCATGGGTCTATTGTACCAACCCACTAACTGAGTCAAAATATAAATCAGTTTTGAATTTTGAAATGTTACTTATGGAGCCTGGAGAGGGTGAGGTTTCAGGAGGTGTGGGATTTCGGACAGTGTACAAAGCCATAGACTCCACCCTCCAAACCAACTATTCCCTTCTGGGGAACCATCATTGCCAATCTCCAGGTGAGGACTGGAGATCACTCAAAATTACAACTGTCCTTTAGGTAGCAGAGATCAGTTCCTCTGGAGAAAATGGTGGACTCAGTGTCATTATACCCTGCTGAGGTCGCCACAGCAAATTAACACTGAGTGTCCAAGGCCGGGGCACCCACCCAGAGCCTCTTTCTAGAGGCCGTTGTATTTATTTCCACAACGGGCCTTTTTCCTAGTAAATACAATAAAACATAGATGCTTCAACAGAGCATCTTTCTGAGTCCCCATCATATATACAGAACCAGTTTGTATAAAACATTTCCCTAGAGCCAAACACATTACGGTTGAGGATAGGGTCATCAGTATGATCCTACAACCCTCCACATATTCATCCTATACATATTCTAAATATATCACAATGGCTATACTAGCATACTAGCCCTGCATGTATCTACCATGATTCTTGAGTCTGTATGCACAGGCTAATACAGCATTGTGCCTGTTCCTAGAAAAAAGTGGACCTTGCTTCAGCCACACATGTTTTAATTACAACCAAATTAGATTACTGTAACCTGATGAAAGTGGTGCTGCCTTTGAAACTTCAGTTGTTACAGAATTACTAATTTGTTTCTGGGCTCAATTAAAAGTGCTTATATTGACCCTAAAGTCCTAAATGGAGCCGTATCCATCTATAACAACCATTTTGAGTTCAGAGATCAGTGAACAGCATCTTCCTAGTGAAACCAGCTTTGTTCAACCTGAGTGGCACTAAGGAGTGCACCATTAGGACTGTACTCCTCAGTGCCACTCATCCAATTAGAATTCCTAGGGTAGAGCTAATGGATCCCAGCAACCAATAACATGTTTTCTGAATGCCTGGACTGCAAGGAGAGGGAATCAGTCAATCCTCAAAGAAATCACCCCTGACTGTTCCCTGGAAGGCCAGATACTGAAGCTGAAGCTCAAATACTTTGGCCACCAAATGAGAAGGGAGCACTCACTGGAGAAGACCCTGATGCTGGGTAAGATTGAAGGTCAAAGAAGACGGGGACGGCAAAGGATGGGATGGTTAGACAGTGTTATCAATGCAATAAACATGAAATTAAGGAAACTCCGGAGCTCGACAGAAGACAGGAGGGCCTGACATGATGTGGTCCATGGGGTCACGAAGAGTCGGACTTGACTGTGCGAATGAACAACAACAAACTGAATAGCATTCTGCTCTGAAAGACAGGTGACTATGGCAATTCTCAGTCCTGCTCTTTGAAAGATCATTTCTGTCCTTCTTCTCCTTAGTCTTAATTTATTTATTCCCTGCCTTTCTCCTTAATAGGGACCCAAAGCAGCTTATATCATTCTCCTCTCCTCTGTTTTATCCTCACAATAACCCTGTGATGTAACTTAGCCTGAAATTGTATGACTGGCCCAAGGTCACCCAGCAAGCTTCCATGGCAGAAGGGGGATTTGAACCTGAGTCTCCCAGACTCTAGTTTGATAAACATTTAAATTCTACACACAATGTCCCATTCCTAGAAAACTGAGAGGGTTCACTTTTCACATTAGCTAGGTGGGTATGAAAGAGCTTTCCCTCTGTTCTTGAGGATCCCGCAGGTGGACCTCCTAAAGTACCAATGTGAACCCCCAGGGGACCATTGACCCCAGATTGAGAAACACAGAGCCAAACTACATGTGATGATGGCCATGAGTCCAACCTGTGACCACCAACACCATTTTAGAAGCAAATTTAGCCATTTAAAAATTGCTGTGAGGTTCCAGTCCTATTACGGCTCATGGCAGGGTGGCAACAAATGATCTTGTTTCCTCCCTCTGAGCCGTGCTGAAACAGCCCCCCCCATGGGTTGGAGCCATGTCTGTCATAATATGTAGTTATAAATTATTTTGCATCACCAACAATCAAAATATTTTTGGAGGCAGCTAGGAGGAGCACGGGTTAAGAGACAAAGCACATTTAACTATGTCCACATACCTGCTATGTAAAAATGTTCTTTGCCTTTGTGCACTAGCAGTAAGATACAAAATGTAAACAAAGTTTACTTACCGTATGATGAGGAGCTCCACCCAGACTCTTACAAATGCAGGCAATGGGCCAAAGGCTTCCAGGATGTATGTATAGTGCCCTCCAGATTTCTTAATACTTGTTCCCAGTTCAGCATAACAGAGAGCACCTTCAAAAACATAGGTCATGTTTTTTTAAAAAGCAGATCAACTGTTTACCAAAAACCACTCTAATATATAGTTTTAAAATGGTCTCCTATTTGTTCTCAATAAACATTGTTTTCAAATATATTATGCTTTCTTCAGACCACTAACAAGTGTCCGCAAAAGTATTGTTCAGGATTTATTGTTATAAAAAGTTAAGGGATCTTATTGCAGACATCCCAAGTAAAGCCCAGTTTGGTCCTCAGATTTTTCTTGACCAAGAGCTTTCAGAAGGTGATCTTGGGACATGGCGGTTCATTATTTCCAAATACATTCAGCCACAGAGTCCTGAAGAGATCAGAAGCAGTAAGAGCAGTGGAACTGGTACCTTCTGTTTTAACAGGTTTAGGTTTGCACAAGACCAGAATATGCCAGATACCAGTTTTATCCAAAGATGGATGAAAATCTATATCAGTTACTTTTCATACTGGCACCCTCTTCCTTCAGATATTGACTAAACACAGGTAAATTGGCTGAAGGTATCCAGGTCTGCCTCTCTTCCCCCCCCCCCCAATTAACTGAGAACATGTAGTCTTAACGTTTGTTCAGTACTGACTGTATTTGGCACTGGATAAAGGAATTCCATTTGAATATTAATCCACAAATGATTAATAGCATCATGTCTGAATATAAATCTAAATATTATGTGGACTAGGGAAGCACAGCACTGAGGGGCTCACCTTCCTCAAATCTATAACACTGGTGTGCTGCTGAGTATCGTTTTTGAGGATGCCAACAAGAGCTCATGCTTTTATCAGGATAAAATGTTATCTAAAAGATACTGGTGATACGGTAGGAAATGAGAGTTCATCTCTCAATGATAAGGAGTTTGCCAAAGTGAAAACCAGGACTTCAGCCATTGCATTAGTTTCCTGTTGGAGTAAAGAAACACTCCAGTGAGCTAATTTTCACCTCTATTACCACTGGAATACATATACCTACATGCATATACCTAACATTTCTCTTAATCCTGAATGCACATCTATTTATCTATTATTCTTGTGAAAGCCAGAATGCATGATAATAATTTGTCTGAGAAAGATAGCAACCCTATATGAAAATTTTCCTCTTAAATTAACACTGCTTACCCTTATATAGAGGCCTTGGCTCAGTGGTAGAATGTCTACTTGGAATGCAGAAGGTCCCAGGTTCAATCTCTGGCATCTCCAGTCAAAAAGAATTAAGCAGAGGGTGACATGATTCCCTGAGGCCCTGGAGAGCTGCTGTCAGTCAGAGTAAACAGTACTGACCTTGCAGGATCAATGGTCTGATTTTGTATGAGGCTTGTGTAGAAGAATTATGTGTAAGCGTTACACAGCTATTTGTTTTTTATTTTAAAATTCTGTTATTAGAATTCTCTCTGCAAAGTCCATGGGGGAGACAAATGGAAGGTGGCAACGTTTCAAGGCAGCAGCAATACTATTGTAGTCAAAAATGTTCAGAGAGCATTAAGAAGACCTTTATGGGACAAATCTTTCTAACAGATTTTAGAACAAGCTATAAATGTTACAAAGTCCAAAAGCTATAAATGTTACAAATTCCAGAGCAGTGTATGTTTTCTGTTACTTCAGTCAATTAAAATGTAGCATAGATACAAATAAATTCTATCTTCTGCCTATAAAAATGTTATTGGTTTTGAGGCTAATCCCTAAAACGTCCCTCTAGACTCTTGTTGGAGCAATAACAATATGTTCAGCTTCTGAGGAAAATCTCTTTTGACTTGGTTCAACTGTATGTTTAGTAAGGGTGGATGAAGCCTTTTCTATGAAGTTCGAAGTGTGCAAGTTTACGCAGGCAAACATTCACGTGTTTGAAGTGGATATTTGACACTCGCTCACAGCACCCACAGTTCCTAATACCAGAAAATAAGTAGTCTGGGCTGATCATGATGCCAGTAGTCATGCGGGCCTTCGGCTTCCTTCAGATTAACTTATTAAAGTAGTCAAGGGACTCATTGTTTGGTATGACTGGTCTGAATGTAATTCTTTGTATTCTTTATGTTGATATATGGGGAAACCTGGTTTTTTTCTTTAAAGAAGCACAGTAATGTCAATTCTAAAACAGCCAGGCCAACTAGTAATAATGACTCTTAAGGCCTAATCTGAGAGCTCCACAACCTCCTTCACATGTCAGGATTCAATGCTGGAACTACCAACATAACAGTATTTCTGAGCATACATAAAGTATCCTGTTTTCACTAGTGAGTGAACTATATATTAAGGCACCATATTCTAAAGCATTAGTCTGTTGCAGCAATACAACCAGAAGACTGGCAGCACCTTAAATGCTAACAGATTGTGTCATAAACTTTCATGGACTAGAGCATGCGTCAAGAGGAGAGGCTTATGGGTCAGCATGCACAAGTTCCAGGCAGACCAGAACCTTTTCAATGGCCTTTTAACAATGTAAATTTTCTCACACCACTCCTGCCTTCTTTCCAGCAAACCATTCAGTAGAAGTTTACTCCATTTCATTTATCCAGTGGGAAACTGGGTCAGTCCAGGTACACATTTCACAGGTGTTCAGACTGAGTGGTTCCTCTCCCCAGCTGCCAATGCTCTGTGAGCATGCTGTAACTTGTTCAGAGCAGAAAGCCAACACAAATGGCAAGCTTTACGGTGCGATAAAGGAAACTCCTCTCTCCAGCTACTTCAGGGAATCATAAGCAATCCCATTTGAACTGTTCAGCAGAGTTTTGCATGACAACCTGTACAGTTTACAGCACCTGCCAAGCAGCAGAACAGCCTCCCAAATTCTGGAGCACTATTAGTCCAGTGTCTGCAACCAGGCTTTTGACATCCGGTATCAAACATTTTAAAATCTGCTAGCTGCCTCCAAGGATCAATTATAAACTTTTGCAAACTTACCAAAGAGTGAAAGGATGCCGCAGACAGTCCAGACAGTCAAGGACATTCCCACACTGCCTGTGTTCTCAAGTATTCCTTTGGGAGAGATGAATATTCCTGCTCCAATGATGGTGCCAATTATAATAGATACCCCTCTCAGAAAAGTGATTTTCTTCTTCAGGACCACTTTGTCTCCCTGCACTGCTTTGGTGTTGCACACAGAGACCAACCTGCCATTTGATTGTTCCTCCAGGTAGCTGCCATTAGAGATTGTCGGCACAGTCGTTTTCCTAAACATGCTTCAGCACTGCCAACTCACTCAAGACAAAAGGATTTTTAAAAACTCTCCAACAGGCACTTCAGGTATTCCGTTCCTCTCTGTGCCTCCGTGTAGCTAATTGCTTTTACACACACACACACACATACACACACACAAACTCACTGCCTCTAGCCTTTCAACCCACTTGTGCCAACAGGTAGAAAACTCTTCAGGTGTCCTGGACTTTTTTTCCTTTGCTGCTATCTAAATGCTCCTCAGGAACACCTGCTCTTTCACACGGCTACCTTGGTGTCGTTCTGTCATTGGAAGCCAGCTAGCTTCCGCGTGGACTTGTATATAAGCTCCTGTCATACCAAGTTATTCTTGCTGAATGATGATGCAAATTCTCCAGGTTTGCATCAGCCATAGAAAAGAGGCTGTAGCATTACTCAGCACTTTTGCTGTTCACAGTAACAGGATGTTGAGCAACTAACCTGAGCTCCTTAGAACGAACAAAGGGAATCCTAACCAATCCTTAGTTCGCGAGTTACTATGGGCACACTTCCAAATATTTGCTGACTCCTAGTGAGAAACAAATATCTGTTTTCAAACACAGCACTACATCGCTTGTAAAGGGAAGAAAACAAGGAGAATGTTTCATTTTTTGGTTCCTTTCCAAATGTTTTATCCCAACTATTAAAAGCTAATAGAGGTGATAGGCAGTCATTTTTGTTTGATCTAATTCAACATTTTATATCAAGACCACATACATTTACATAAGCAAGTGCATGCCAACCTTTTTGCTACCCCATGTTGCCTAGCAACACAGCCGAATCAGACAAATGGAGCCTGCCTTGCTCCTATAATTTGGAAGTCCTCATATGTATTTTGGTGCTTGCATGTCTTTTTAATGGATCCCTCAGTGATGAAAATGCTATTTTCAGTCATAATGAAATCACTGTACCTTGTACCCCTACTTCTTGTAAAAATGACCCGAGGATAGTGTCACTGAATGCAGGAGAGGTGGGATTTCAATTACAGATTGTTCTTAAACAGATTGATTGATTGATAAGTTCATGCATTCTCATTGCTTTGATTTTGCTGCTGCTTCAGCTGAGTGAAAGTGTGAAAAAGTAAACATGGCACAATAAGGAGTGCCATGGTGCCCGCCAACACCTTTCCTAGTGCCCACCAATGGCTTTTTCAAAGTGGGTGAGGCTAGGTTGGGCCTTTGCCCATCAGGCCTTCTGATTGGCTGTGAAGATTAATAGGCATTGTGTTAAACAGAGCTTCTGCCTGAAATGTTGAGGAGTTACTAATAGAGTTAGACAAGTAGGGGAGCTGCCACCTCCTTACCCCCCGCCTTTGCTTCCTCTCCTGTCTCCCACCCTGTCTGCCAGAAGATGTAGTGATGGCCACAGGAATAAACAGCTTTAAAAGAAGATTGAATAAGGATAAGTCTATCAATGATTACAAGTCATGGTGACTGAGGGGAACCTCCACATTCAGAGACACTAAGCCTCTAAATCCCAGAGCCAGGAGGCAACATTAGGGGAAGGCTTCGGCCACTATGCCCTGTTGTTGGTCATCCAGAGGAACTGGTTGGCCACTGTGTGAGACAGGATACTGGTCTAGATGGACCTTTGCCAGCAGGGCTCTTATGGCTTTATGTTCACCCCTTCTCTCACTCACTCACTCTCTCAGTCTCAGAACAAAGTTTGATTCCAGTGGCACCTTTAAGACCAACAAAGTTTTATTCAAGGTATAAGCTTTTGTATGCAAGTATCTGGAGAAGTGTACTTGTCTCTCTCCTTACTCCTTTCCATAATTCTTTTACTCTTTTCCCCTCTTTC